>NW_028187088.1:7722449-7776994 GCF_003343005.1 Rhea americana
GGCGGCGCTCGCTGGTTTTAACCCTTCCGAGCGCCGCGGCGCGGGCGCGGGTTTTCCTGTGGCCGCCGCCTTGCAGAGGGACGTTTGAGCTCTGAGCGGCTCAGCGCTGGCTCGCCCGCGCCCGGGGAAGCCTTTGCGCGTCGGTCGACCGAAAGGCGCTGGTTGTACAAGCAGGCGAGAGCTACCACACACGCTTCGAGAAACTGAACTTTGTAGTTCAGCTTTCCTTATCTCGGATTGCCCTCAGACACGCTAAAGGGAGACTCAGAGCTCTCCCCTTTCCCAGGTGCGGGCACCGCCTGCGGCACAGCGGTACCGGGTGGCCGGGGTGGAARGGAAAGCGCTTCTGCTGGGCGGACAGGACCAGGCTCCTCGGGCTGTGGTCGCACTGAGAGCTGCAAAGGGCCACGCGCGGCGTGGCTGCGACAGTGCAGACCTGAAGGGGCATGGAGGAAAAAATGTTCTAGCTACAGTCTGCATAAAAAGCAAATTGTGAAAGAGATAAAATGTCATTTACTAACTGCGCTAATCCGTATTGCACACYGAGCATTCATGCCTATTGGAGTTTGCCCTGTGGTTTATGAACCTAAGYGCAGTTATCACCTGTGGCCTCTTTGCCGCAATCTTCTGACCTGTCTACCTTTATGCCTTTGACTTGCGTGCTGTTTTCTGYCTTCTGAGAGGCATACGTCTGTGAGTACCCTATATCTGACTGGCTTGGGTCACAAGCAGCGCTGTCAGCTGAGTTTTTGAAAGTGGTAGCAGGGCATTAGCTAAATGTCTTTGATCGGTTTAAACACCACTCGGAAAAAATCTCAAATTTTAAATTCAAAATAAGGATGTGATGGTCCTCCCTCTGACTGTTCACCTGAATACTGACTGTCACAGTGTGTCCTTTAAACCTGTTTTCAGACTGAATCAGTTGCACCATGTTATTGGCAGCTGCATCTTCAGCAACCCGATCCGGCAGCTCCCTCCAACAGACGTTCTCAGTATGAATGAAACAACGCTGCAGCTTACACAAGAGCAAAAATTGTGAAAATGCAACAGGAGTTGTCCTGCTCCTCAGCCCCGTGGAGTTCCACCCCCTTCCGCAGAAAGGCTGATGAATGTTAGCACCCACTAAACTCGTTCCCCAATAAGAGATTTCACCATTCATTTGGACAAAAGATGTTTCCACATCTTTTCAACACAGTTTCTGGCAGCAATCCCAGAGGGGGGCGTATGTCCACCAGTCCCAATGGACATATATTCAGCAGCCCTGCTTAAGAAAGCAGGTTCGATGACATCTTTATAGCAGTTCCCTACAGCAGTAACAGCTGGTTACATCAGGCAGAGCTTTTCTTCATGGAGGATGCAACAACAGCTAATATAATGCTTTCTGAAAACACCATTTATGGATCATTAGGCTCTTTCAGGGGTTTAGGCATCTCTGCTTTCTTTAGCTATTTTCTCCGCATTGTGAGACACCCATGGCTGAGAAAAGTAGAGCTCACCATCAGACAACAGAAAATGGCTTTTCTGAGCCACATTACCTCTCATTCTTGCTACATTTATCACAAATCAAGTCTTATAATATTTTCTCTAAATCTAAGGCAGGGGCTGTTAATTCCAGAGAAAAGTGTATCATGGTTATCAACTTCACTGATTTTCTGTCTGCCTGAAGGTTAATAGCATCAGTAACTGTATTACACTATACTAATGGAGAAAAAAAGGAAACTGCTATTCTGGTTTAAATGTAAAGGAAGCTGGAATTGAGGGAAAAAAAGGTTGATAAATCTTTGCTTCTTTATGACTGTACAAAAATGCCCTGGCCAGTCTCCTCAGACTATGTTTCAGAAAGATTCTCCGACATGTCCTCTAACCCTCCATTTTCTTTGCTGAATCTCAACAGTAATAGGGTCACTGTTTTCTCATTTCTGTGTTAATTGTGATCTTTGGAAGTGTCACACATCTTAAGAGTACCTTCCTTCAGCGAAGGACTCAAATTCCTAAAAAAAAAAAACTTCTTTGATGATTAAGGAGTATTACAAAAAGTGTCAGAAAGCAATACCTTAAATAATCCTTAAAACTCAAAMGTGAAAACAAAACCACCAATTCCCCATTCAACGAATCCAACTTTGCTAGCAATTTTGTGCCAGTATTTTGAAACTACTGTTTCAATTTTTCAAAGACTGAAACTGAGTCAATCATTCCAGCTCCCTCTGAAATGAACTGGTTTGTGGCTAAAGTTGGCTTCAGCTGGCTAGAAATCTTAATTACTTGTTTGCCCATTAGGCACAGTGTTTCAAAACAGACAAGATCTGAGTTTCTAATTTACAGGTATATTACTTCAGRAGCTTTTGGGAAACCAAAAGATATGTTGGACAGGCAACAAGGAATTCTGGTTTCTTTGCAGGCAACTTTCAAAGAAAACAAAATATTTGAACATTCTGAAAAACACAATAAAAATTCTCTGAAAGACATTGCTCTTGGAGCAATGCTTTGAGAACTAGGAGAAAGTCAGGTTTATTTTTCCATGACTGCAAAACAAGCTCATATTTTTTAACTTCCATTTGTGTAACAAAGGAGCTTAATTCCTTTCACAAATAATAGAAAAGTAAATGCCTGGCTTGCCTAGTTCTGTATTAAAAGCTTACCGAGGCAATCATATTTTACTACTCAGTGACCATGAATCTCTGATTATACAGGTGTCACTAGCCATCTAGACAGCAGTTACTCATGCTGAACACCTAAATGGATGGCATTAAAATCACACAAGTGGGAAAAAATAGTGTTAAAAGGCAACCTGTGAACAGGGAAGCAGTAAACCCAAAGACCCATGATCCATAGCCAGGAATAAGTCTAAGTTGCAAAATTAATGATGTCTTCTTCAATTTTAAGATAAAAGTGAAAAGCCATGGATTTCAAAGCCAAAGGTCCATCTAGTCAGGAAGCTGTTTATGTGAGGAATATAATGCACAGAGTTGTCTTCTGTAAGCTTCCTAGAGGTGCTGTAAAAGAACATGAAGTGGAAGATGGCAGTAGAGTAGAGGGATAAGAGGTTCTTTTTTATTATTATTTTGAGTATTCACAACTGTAAGATGTGTCCATTCTAGAAAGCTTACAAACACCTGACAAGCAGCAGAGCAGTGCTCCAGGGCCCCGAAGAGGCAGTGACATGGTACCCTCAGCCTTGCAACTGCTCTAAAACAAAGAACGAGAAGCTGTTTGGATGTATTTCCCCACAGACAGTCGGATAGTACAAATGGGTGTCATTTCTTGTGCCTATAGAGGTTCTCTGAAGTGAAGTGAAGTGAAATCTGAGATGCTGTTGAAGCCTCACCACATTGCCTCACCACTGCTGCTCTGCTAGCACAGCGGTGTGGCACAACTGTGCTGTGATGCTTCAAGGGAAACCTTAATCTTGAGCAGAAGTGGAGAAGAAGGGCAGAGCTTTTTGAGCTACTTGAGCTAACCTCGGGGCAGTGCAGTCCTGAAGACAGCAGTGCCTCCAGTGTGGCCCCGTGTGCATGCTCCCCTAGCAAACCCGAAGCAGGTAGGGAGAGCAGGGCCCTGAAGGGCAGCCCAGTGCAGTCCCTGACTTGCAGCAGGAGCTGGGCGAGCCCCCAGCATTGGCTAAGGCATTTCCACAGGCACTGAACTCGTAAGGCTTGTCTGCATGTGAACTGCCCTGTGCCATGCCAGGGCTGAGCTCTGGCTGCAGCATCACCTGCACCAGGACTGTTTCTCCATGGTGATGTTGGGTTTTGGGTCTCCCCAGTGTTGAGCTGTGCTGTCACTGCACACCCTCCCACATGAGTAAGGCCCGATCCCTACCTGTAGCCTGGCATGTCTGAGCCAGAGAGAGCTGACTGGGCCATTGCTCCCCACCTCGGCACAGGCACAGGGCTGGGGCCAGCGTGGACCTGCTGGTGCGAGGTGAGGCAGGAGCTCTGGCTGAAGCTCCTCCTGCAATGCCTGCACTTATCAGACTTCCCCAATGAGAGTGCACGGGGGGAGATGAGTCACGCTGAACCATTCACTGCTTTTGTGGGGAGGCCATGGTCGCTCCCCGTGTGGACCCACTGGTGTTTGGCCAGCACAGTTTGGACACCGAGCCCTTTCTGCACTGTCTACAACAGTACTGAGGTCCTTTCCCAGGATCCATCCTCAGTCGGATCCCCTTCCTCATCCCCCTCATCAACTTCTCCACTAAGGAAGTAAGGGGCAGCTGACCCCAGGCCTTACTGGGAGAGCCTGGCCCCACTGCCTGCCTGGTGCCTGCCACCTAGCCCCATGAAACAGCCTTAGGATTTTACCAAAACTGCATCATTTGCAGAGAACTCCCCTTTCCTCCCAGCAAAGCTACACTTCTGAAGGCAGCCACTCCTGTTTTCCACTGCAGGGTCTCCCCAAAACTACTTTTCGTCCTCCTTTCGAAGAGGCAGCAGGAGGGCTCACTGTAGGCCCTTGTACGCTGCTATAACTTGCTATGTGAAGAGGACAAAAATGAAATATAGCACAAAAAGCCATCCAAGGCAAAGTGTGCCTTCAAACCGTTGAAGTGAAACAAGTATCTTGAGAGAAATCTTGCTGGTGATGTCTGGGCTCACAGTGCATCCATCAGTGCCCTAGTATCAGTTGCATTAGCACAGCTGAAAAGATACAGACTTAATACATGCAAAATTACCTTTACCTGTTCTTTAAATCCTTGAACCATATCTTAAAAAAAACTCAAAATCCAAAAGTATCCAAATATACAATTTAAATGCCATCTCAGTAGTTTTCATGTTCCTTGACAAGCAGACATTAAGTAGAGCTTATATGAGGGAAAGTGAATACAAGTGTAATATAGTAGGTGAGCAAAGAAGTACTAGAGCTGGCCTCTCTGCCTCAGTTTCTCTTGAGTCTGATCCTCCCAGACCAGTTCTCACTAATCCTCTTAATAACAACATATGCATCACACCTCCATCTATCATTTTTTAAACAGAAAACTAACTTGCCTTGTGACTTCTGATATGATTCTYATGAAAAACAAAATGACATTAACTGCTTTAACAGTATGCAACTTGTCTTTCAGGATCCCCGAGTTATTCTGGTGCATCTCAAATACTTTTCAGATTTTATTTTCAGAGGCTAATTCTGCAGGTTTCATCTCCACATTCTTATCTCCCAAATGTTTGTCCTTCAGGAGTTTGTACTCTGAAGGAATAAGAAGTAAGCTCCTTAACAGTCAGAGCTTTGTGAGTYCACGAAGTGTCTTTTGTATGCAGACTGCATCTTCTTGCCCTTTAGTATCCTTGGTCCCCATGAAATAATATGACTTCTGTATAGCTTCATCTGTATTTATAGGCACCCAAATCAGCTCCATAGTACTAAGTCTGATTCTCAGCCACCTCTTAAAATAAGAGAAAATGAACCATGTTTTAAAGGCACTCTTCTCAAGTTCAGTAGAAGAAGAACTTGTATTTGATTTGGTAGCTTTTTAAAGAAATCTTAATTATCTTAATTCCATAAGATCATTCAATACTGGATATCTGGAATTAGACATTACATGACGGAATCCTTCCCCATTGTACCTTGCAAGTTGTTGAAAATCTTGTCCTTTGGACCACAGCTCATTACTTGGACCCTGCRATCCTACTCCTGGCAAATACAGATACAATGTGCACTATGACATGCTCTAACGCTAGAGTCCCAATAACATGACCACAGGGAAACATAAATAACAATCCAACACTGCAAAGTAAAGCATAAATGTACCTGCACTTATTTCAGTCTATGGCTGTAACATGTCCTGATCTATCTGCATGAATTCTATTCTTTTGTAGATTGGTATTTTGAACAAGTGGCTCATTCTTAAAATTTTCTGTTTCTCTGAGTTTGTATGAAGCTGCTACATGTACATATCTTGTGCTTTCCATTTAGATTTTCTGTACCCATATGAGCCTGCTGAGTTCTCCAAAGCATATCAGCTTTCAACGCACTTTGCACTGCTCTTCTGTTACCTCCAAACACCAGCTCATTCTCTACAACAGATTCCAGTTTGATTTGGTAAAACAAGCTTGTTGTGCAATTCCCCAATTCCTTTACAGTGACAGCCTTAATGCCTTTTTATAATTTCTCATCTTTTACTGCGCCTCTGCAAATTTATTCCATGTTGCTGGGACCAAGCAATTTCCTTTTCCCATATTTATGTGCGTTATATTTCTAGGTTCCTTTTTCTTATGTAAGTCACGTTTTCAAACACAGTWTTGGGTCTTTGTTTCCAGCAGCTACAACAAACTAAATATATAATAAAGAGTATAAGGACCAGGGCAAAGATAAATCTCTGTGTCTAACTTGCTCAGACCTGTTCTCACTGCTCCTCTGAAGGAGGTAATGACAACATCTTTACAGCCCTGTTGGTCTCTTCATCCTTGGCACAGGCAGGAATTAAGGCTACGGGATCAGATGCAAGCACTACGTAGGGAAACCAGCAAAGAGAAGGAGGAGAACTGATGCTAGAGGACAGACAAATATGGAATATTTGACCAGAAAAAGTGCCGGGCAGGGAGCAGAAAGACACGATGGCTGGAGGAGGAGGAGGAGGAAGGCCAGGGGCACTTGGATGAGCAGAGAAGTGCCAGAGAAGGAAGGGAAGAAGGACGAGTCTGGGAAGGAGTCTCAAGGAGCAAGGAAATGTGAACCAGTTCTCTGCTGCTGCCCCCCAAGCAAGATCATGGGTCTCAGCTGCAAGAGCAGCAGGCTGCTCACAAAGGCCCCTTTCAGCAGACTCTCTGGAAGATTTGTTTCCTCCAGGCACTTAGCAACCAGCTGTTTCCACAGACAACTCACTCTGCCTTTGCTGCAGTATAACCCTGTACATCTTTCCTGGGGCAGGCAGAGGCAAGGGAATTAAATGTGCTCCTCAGAGGATTCACTCCACTTTGGGTCATTCACCTCAAACCCTCTCTTCCTTTTGCACAGCAAACATTTTCTCTGAGTTCCTTTGAGCTGACATTACCACACAGCAAAACCCGGAAACTTTGTCCTCAGGCCCTCCATATTCACGCAGGTTGGGCAGAAACATAACCTTCCCAACTTAAAGGCTGAAATTCTAGTGTAAAAAGACAGGATTTCAGACAAAGAGGACTGAAGRAAAACCTCAAGTGTCATAAGGAAAAAAAACCCTCAAGAAACAGAAGCACGTATTTCCATCCCACCCCATCAGCTGCTTTTAATGCCATCCTTTCCTCCAGCCAGCTCCCCCTGCAGCATATTACTTTGTATAGGGAAAAGTTGGTCTCTCCAGAGACTTTATGCAATGCCACAAAATGAAGATAACAACCAGTATGGCAACCAGTAGGATTAAAGAAGTGTGCAGGCTGAATCCAACTGGGAGCTGGATTACCTTTTTAGAGACAAACAAACGTGAGTATAGTTGCATATTCAGAAACCCATTGCTTGCTTACTAAAACCGARTAAGGCAGGTTGTAGGCAGTTATGGCACAGCTATATAAAACAGCAATATTGATGCTTTGGAGGGCATTGGTGTATGAGAGAGGTTCTGTCCTTGATGTGTGCTGAAGATAATACAAGTACCRTATCTCCTGTTCTATCTGCAGGTTCTACCTCCTGAATTTAAAGCATCTAACCAATCACTTTACTGAGGGGAGAAGTAATCTGGACATACAGGAAATACATCTAAAAGGCTCAGGTCCCTATTGCTCCGKGTCCAAAGCAACTTCATTCGCGGAATCTGGATAAAATCAGGAAGGGTCCCAGGGCTACAAGGAGAGTTCCCCTAACCCAGCTTGACTCCCACTGCCTACTCAGATCTCTACGGTCTGTAAGCAGCTACGCAGTGTCTGGTTTTGTACCAGTACTGTATGAATCCACCCCAGCTCCCACRGATCCTTCATGGCCGCAAGGTTTCATGAGATGCAGGCAAGAGACAGGCATCAGTCTGGCTTTACTGCTGCCTAGTAGGAGGGGTTGAGACCTAATTCTGCACCTCAGACAGAGGCTTCTTAAAATCCAAGCCACAGGTTTATGTATCTTACATACTCTCGTGTGAACCACTCACAACACCCAAGGCACAACACCACAGCTTCATAGGAAGGCCTATTCGAGATACCTGTAAAAAAACTTAGCCTCTGGTCCATTTAGGGTCTGTCTTCTTGTTTCGTTGCCTAACCAGCCAGGAACTAAACTAACATGAGCCATCCCCAACCCTGCTGGTAARGAGGTGGTGTCTCAAGCATTGCTTTACCCAGACCTATGTCTTGAAACCAGCCATTCTACATGACATGGCAAGCCAGTTAAGTACTTTACAAGTAGTATAGTTAATATAATTTTTGGAAACATAATTATTATCATAGCTAGGTGCAAGATTAAACTTAGCGTCCTGGTTGTTGTGATGACTTTCCTAAAAACACTTCCTATCAAGAATTCTATGGATGATTTTTAAAGATCATACACAGTATTCTAAATCTAATGCTTTGTCAAGTTGAATGGTTAACCTAGCAGTTGCTTCCTTACTCTTAATATAATTAATTAAGTCTCATACATAGCTTGGTGAGACATTAATTATTTCACTGTCTTGGAACAGATCCATAAGTATGAGGAGTTTACAGACATATATGGCAATATAATCCCTATAAATTCCCAAGGTCAAAGTGGACTGAATCATTTTATTTTCTCGTTAGCAAATTAGACGTGCCTTATATAGAGTATCAAATCTAGGTTGAACAGAGAACTAAGGAAGACAAAAGYCTGTAACATGTAAGTAAAGGCTCGAAGTCCATTGCACAGGTGTGAAAAACACAGTTAAAATCTGCACAGTAATTTTGCTAAATTCTGTGCAGTAATTTCCTGTGTGCGATATAGCAGTTAATTAGGAATCTCTTGATAGTCTCTAAATTGCTGTATTTGGTAGGTTCCATCCTTGTAATTAAAACCATTGCCACGATTTTGTGTTTTTGATAGTGCAGGTATACAGCCAGGTTTTCCTTCTCCATGCCAGCAGCAAATAGGGAAAGTATCTTTTTTCCTTCTGTTTGATATCTATGACATACTTTCACATATGTCCTGCTCAGCTCCCAGAATACATCCCCACTGCCATGTTTTTAGGGAGAACTTTTTGGTATAAATCCTTTAGATAGTTACCAATCCAAGTTCTTCTCTTTGTAAAACAAAAGACACAGGTGGATCCTAGAGAGTATATGTGTGCCAAGTTCTGACCAGGCTGCTTTGAGATTATTTAAAGCAATATCTGTTGATTATTCAGGGAACCCACTAACTTTCTATCTGCATTTGGGCTTCATCTAACTCTGCAATGTTTGATGGAAAGGTTGGTAGGACTCAAGGTCTTTTCCTGCAACAGTGAGCTTCTTTACAATTGATACTCAGTTTATGGAGTCTGCGATTCTATTTTCATGTTATCTTGCTTCTAAAAATCTTTCCCAAATCCCTCTTCTTTCATTAAGAATAACACTCAGTTCAGTACTCCCCAATGGTGAAATTTAATTCCTGTTCACAACTTGCCCTGAGCCCAATGAATGTCTTGTGAGCAGTTTGGGTATAGTTTACTCCCATTTCATTTAGTTAGATTAAATCTTACTGTTAGTATGGTCATTTTCTTTACTTTTATTATAGAACTCATTGAATATAATAGAGGAATTACAGTTCCTGCTGGGATTCTGCAATCACAGGGGTCTTACATTACCATTCATTCAATTATTGCAATAATTTTTGTATAAGGTTTTATAAGAGCTTTACTAAGGTCCTCCGTATCTCCATACAAGCAGTGCTGGCAGCTTTAGAGAGTATTTCATCTGCATAATATGAAATCTTTTTTCCCCTAAGCCTGAAGAGTATTCCTGGCACATAGCACCTGTCATTTCTGTACAATGGTATTTACTCTGTTATTTGAAGCATAGCATTGTCTGGAATGTAAAACTACAGAGTTCTTTCCAAGTTACAGGGTGTATCTCTCATTTTTCAGAGCAGTTTATAATCTTAAACCACAAAAGAGTGACACATGGGCTGATGGAAAAAAATAGCATTGCAGTACTGCAGTGTTCTCTTATTTGTACATCCCAGAGCATTCTCATTTTCTTTTCAGTTATTCCATGGCCTGTCTTTGATGGTTTACTGCCTGCTTCTCATCTAATCAATTTTAGATTATTTTTCTCTATATTTACTCATATATTCCTTTACAGTCCTTTTAAACCAAAATCAATTTCACTTTTGCCTCAGCTAGACATCCTGGCTGTGCAAGGCTAGATTCTTGAAATTCATTCCTGGAATCCAAATTAGAATCCACCCAATATTAATTCTGGCCTTAACCAGAGAAACAAGTATACATTCAGTTCTTCAGAGTTCCTGGTCATGGCAGTTTGCAACTGTCTGTGATTAAATTCGCAATGGCTATGTCTGCACAGAGATCCCAAACAACTCTGGGGCTCATTTTTATAGTTCAGGCACCCTTCATCTGCACTCACACACAACATAATAAGCCCAGTGCTAACAATTTTGTACCTGCTTAATATGCACAGTGATATGCTAAGTCCAGCCAATGTTTTTTAACAGTATCTTGCTGTGCCCAAAATACATGTATTCTTTTCATTGTACTGAACAAGAACACTGTATAGTTTTCTGAAGGTAGACATTTACTCCTCAGAAAGAGCGCAGTGTCCTTCACTGCTGCGCATCATATCTAATTAAGCTCCTGGTTCACAGTCCTCTGTGCTCTGCCACAGGAAGGCAGGAGATTGGACAKCTCCAGGTACATGCACACATGTGATGACAGTGCTGCAAACAGATCTCACCCGATTTCCTCTTCATCCATAAAATGCTGTGGCTCATCTAACGTACAGCAAAAAAAGAACAGGGCATAAAAGGGAGGCCTGTGGGGGTCAGAGCAGGAGAAGGGGAAAGGCATACATTTACAGTTGCATAGAAGAGAAATTTGTTCTGAAAAGGGAGCCTATGTAGAGAAGCACAGCATGTTATGTTCATGGGCCACCTTCACTGGATTTTAACAGGGTTTTTCCCACTGAATGTGTAACGGAGATTGTACTGGCTGATGGGAAATAACAAAGTTAGGCTTTCAGCTCCAGAGCACAAGCATACTATAATTACCAACAACTATCTAGAGAATGGCAAGTGCTTTCTGTGAATTAAATATATAACGACATCTCAGTCAGCATTACTATATACAAAGCACCTTCCAGCACCATGAAAATATAGCTAGAGAAATATTTATTGTCATCTCCATGGTTTCTGATAGGCTTCTGGGAAGCAGTGATCACATCAGGTTTGGCTTCCTGGAAATAAAAGCGAAAGACCTGAGCCTACTGGTGCAGAAGTGGCCACGGGCTCTGTGGCGATGTAGGGAGGGCAGGCGGATAGCTGAGCACTCCCAAGGGTGGTTTGCAGGCATATCACTGCCATGAAATGGGAAGTATTGTCCTTGTCTCAAGGCCAGGTGTATCCAGCACTGAACCCCAGGGAAGGGTGGGTTGGGTGTAGGGTGTGATTCCTGTCTCTGTTATGGCGCGAGCAGCCCCCCTTCTCCCTCATTTCTCTCCACAGTGCCTGTATCCATCCAGCTATGCTCCTTCACAATACAAGGGCACTATGCTTTCCTCAGTCCTAAGAAGGATTAACCTCATCTATGTATTTTTCTTGCTTTTTTGCATGTGCAGAACTAGCAGTCATCACCCTGAGCTCTCTGCCTCTTCTCTGTCCTTAATCTCGTCTTGCTTCTGCTTACCTTCTCCACTAAAACTACTGCTCTTGCTCACTGCTTCTCAGGGTCTCTATTCCACTCATGTCTTCCTTGCCTCCTAACAGCTCCAAATATTTTAATTCATGTCTTCCTTGTATCTTCGATCTTGGAGCTTTGCAAATGGACCTTCGTTCCCTTCATGCTTTTCTGGTTACTCTATGGCTTCTTCCTGAGTCAGTCTTCCCATCCCTCAGCACCAGGCTGTGCAGAAAATTAAGAGGTGCTTCAACATGCACTCCATTTCCTAGCAGAGTGTGGAAAGGATAGGAGCTGACCATGTGGAAGCTGTTCAGGATAGGTGGAAAGCTACTGTCACAGACATTAGGAGAGGAAAAGCTGTTTTACCTCAGCCAGGGACATCCAGGAAGGCTCTCTGGAATACAGTGAAATGCTGCAGGGCACACTTAAACCTTGAGAGCCCTCAGGGAGCTTGCTGCTCATGGAAACCAAAAGWGAAGAGGCTATAGATAGATTTGGAGGCATTTGCAGAAGTAAGGGAGCCTGAACAACTGGAAGTTAAGTCTCAGTCTAGGCTCCCTAGATAAACATCTGCAAGATGATATGCTCCTTCCTTTGGCCAGTTTGATGCATGAAACTAACAGACGGGCAATATCTTCACAGCAGCTCTGTTGTTCAGTGTCTTGATCCTTTCTTTTTTCCCACCATGTTATTGAGGAGCTGACCCTGTCCTCTGCAGCAATACTTTCTGTATGCACAACCACTGCAGTCTTGCAGAGAGGCTCCTCCACTATTCACTCCTGGARTCTCTTCCTCCTCTTGAAGGTGCTCTGAGAGGAAAGACTGCAGGTGATGTGTGCTCCYATGAAATGGACAGGTTTTTGTGTCAGCAAAGAAAGTCAAATTTAGCACTAAAAGAGAAAAAAATAGTWAGACAATTGTTAAAGGCAAATTTACTCCTAAAGTAGCTCTTCCCAAACAGTTGCTCTCAACCCTTCCCATTTGTATTTACAGCTCTCCCAGTTAAGGGTAATAGATACACATTAAGGTACTGTCTAACTTACCTATGGACTCTTGGGGCATGGTRATATATATATATATTTGAGTGAGTTGCATTCCCATGTAAGATTACCTTTTTTGAGAGTGCAAGTCTTTAGAAGAAACAGGAGAAAAACATAAAAACCTGAGTTTAAKCTAAGGTCTTAAATATTATGAGCTTTTGAATGTCTCAGTACTGGAGTTCCTTCCAAATGAAAGCCAGTTTATCCTCTGCAGTAACAAAGCTAAAAGAAATAACCAAAGGGTGAGGAAAAACAACACTGTTGTAAAGAAAGATGTATGAGTGTCTGGTCACCAAAGCCAATGTAGAAAGAAATGATGCAGMCTTCAGATAATGGCAGAGGAAAGAAAGAGAGAGAACCAAACCTCTTYAGAGGTCTGAAAGAGGTAACAGCAGGAAGTCTGTTTATATGTATGCAGCTAAATCCTGTTCTCGTCCATCAGCAAGTTAATGTAATAAATTATGGAAAATCCCYGATGATATGTTTAAAATACAGACACTTTTTATCCTCAGTTCTTCCCAGCTAGGCATTAAGGTGTCTGCATCTTGAGACACTGAAGAGGTGAACTGGTATAAAGGTGTAAAATGGCTGACTGTCCATTGAGCTGCCTTACCAACCATCAGACCAGTCTGGCAGCCCATAAAAACAGACAGCTCCTTTTAGCCATGCACTCTGCGATGTGAGGGAGGACTCTCGTTTCCTGCATTTGAGCGACCAAGTAGAAGAAGTTCCAAAGTGCCTTCAGAGTTGTCCATGCCTTTTGGGGGCAGGTCTATTGGTTAGGGATGGTATTACCAGAATACAGTGGCTGTGTGTGGATCCTCAAAACTTACCCACAGAGCAGCTAGCCTTAAGAAAAATTGCTGCCATCCATTCAAATTGGGACCAYCCACAGTGGTGGACTATCTCACCCAGTGATATAGTCCCTAGCTGGTTGAGCCTACTTGTCTCCGGGATGCTATTCTACAAGTCAAGCAAAGGCAGCAAGAGACCTGAATGGATGAACAAGGAGCTCCTGACAAAACTCAASAGGAGAAGGAAGTGTACAGAAGGTGGAAGCAGGGATATAGGAATCTTCTGAAAGGAATATAGGAATACTGTCTGAGTACACAGGAACGGGACTAGGAAGGCTAAGGCCCATTTGGAATTTAATCTGGCAAAGGATGTCAACGACAGCAGGAAGGGCTGCTTTAAATATATTAGCAACAAAAGGAAGACTAGGGGAAATGTGAGCCCACTACTGAATGAGGCAGGAGCCCTGGTGACAAAAGACAYAGAAAAGGGAGAGATTGGTAGGCCACTCTCAATCATTTTTGAAAGGTCATGGTGACTGGGAGAGGTACCTAAGGACTAGAAGAAAGCCAATATCACTCTAGTCTTAAAAAAAGGCAAGAAAGAGGAGCAGGGAACTACAGGCCGGTCAGCCTCACAACAATCCTTGGAAAGGTGATGGAACAGCTCCTCTTGGATGTCGTCTCMAAGCATGTGAAGAATAAGAAGGTGGACAGGAGGAGTCATGGAGTCACAAAGGCCACAATCATGCCTAACCAACCTGATAGCCTTCTATGACAGGAAGACTGGCTGRGTAGATGAGGAGAGATCAGGGTCCTGCACCTAGGGAGGAATAACCCCATGCAGGAATACAGGCTAGGGGCTGACCTGCTGGAAAGCAGCTCTGTGGAGAAGGACCTGGCGGTCCTGGTGGACACCAGGTTGACAATGAACCAGCAATGCGCCCTTGTGGCAAAGACGGCCAATGGTATCCTGGGCTGCATAAAGCAGAGCATTGCCAGCAGGTYGAGGAAGGTGATCCTCTCCCTCTATTCAGAGTACTGTGTCCAGGTGGGGGCTCCCCAGTACTAGAGAGACATGGCGCTACTGGACTGAGTCCAGTGTAGGAGATAAAGATGATTAAGGGACCGGAGCATCTCTCTTAGGAAAAAGGCTGAAAGAATTGGGCCTGTTCAGCCTGAAGACCCAGCACAGGAGTTATATCAATGCGTACAAGTATGTGAAAGGAGAGTGTAAAGAGGATGGGGCAGACTCTTTTCAGTGGTGCCCAGTGATAGGACAATAGGTAACAGGCACAAAACAAAACACATCCAAATCTAAGAAAAATTTTCTTACTGTGAGGGTGACAGAGCACTGGAACAGGTTGCCATAAAGGCTAAGGAGTCTCCATCCTTAGAGATGTTCAAAAGCCATCTGCATAGGTTCCTTGGCAATGTGTTCTAGGTGACCCTGCTTGAGCAGGTGGCGTTGGACTAGATGATCTCCAGGGATCCCTTCCAACCTCAACCATTATGTGATTCTGTATTTCCCAAAATTTTCAAAAGTGCACTTCCCCTCAACCCTTGTTGGTGTATCTGTCTTCATGTGATCTCCATAAGGTTTCACCCTATAGCTAGACTTTCAAGATCAAATTCCAAGTAATTGGAATATGTATTACTATAATTTAGTATTGCTACCAAAGCAGGATCATTTCATTTTATTACTTAAAGGTTTTTTTTTCATTTTTGTAATGAAAGTTTAAAAATAATCTGTTGGAAGAGTGCTGTGCAGAAGAGAAAAGCCTAAGAAAATAAACTTTTTCGTAGAAGTGTGACACAAAACTAAATTTGTGTGTATAAAACTTGAGAGACCATCTCTCTAAGATACTGTTCCATGCTTGTTTAGCTAATATTTTTTGAAGCAGTCAGCAGGTTTCCATTAAGAAGTGTAATATGAGCAGAGAAATAGGGCAAGACAAGAGAAAAACAGATATACTGGGAAACAAGAGATACAGAAGAATAGACAGATAAGAGAAACAGAAGAAGAAAGCATGTACAATGGAAAATGAGAAGGTGCAAGAAGGAGACTAGATAGTAAAAGAAGAAAATGTCGAAAAGCATTACACTAGCAAAAAGCAATGGTAGGGAAAAAGAAGAAAAAAGATAGTAAAAGAAATGCAGTTCAAAATGGAAATGACAGAAGAAAGGAAGGTGAGAAACGGGAAAAAGAAAGTATGAAATGAAGGAATAACAAAATATACAGAGGGTGGAGAGACAGAAGAAAATAGTCTGATGTAAAATGACAGAAGAAATTAAGGATACCAAAAAATAATAAGGGAAATAGTGACATTTCAGAGCTCGGAAGCAAGAGAAAAGTTCACTAGAAATGTCGAGAATACGTGAAGGGTCTCTGTTAATTTGCAGAYTTTTGGAAAGGGAAAATGAGGGCAGGAAAAGCAGTCTAAAGGAAAACCTGAWTTTTCTGAAGCCAAAACATGGATTAGGACAAATAGAAAACAAATGCAAGTTACTTGGTCCTCTTCCCTTCTTAGGGAAGTGTAACAACCTCTGTCAACTGAAATGACACCCCTAAGGCCACTGTTAAACAAAACAGCAGCAGCTCTGTGGGAGCACAACTAATGAAGCCAGGTTTCCTATTTCTATCCTACATCCCTATGTCTTTTCCTTCCCTCTCTCCTCTCTCATCACATCTCTCCCATCATGTAACTCCCATTCCTTTCTCTTCCCCTATGTTTCTTCTAACTCATTCTTTCATACCTCCTGAAGTCCCTCGCAGCACACATATCCCTTCTTTTCCCTGCTCTTTTCCCAGATTTTCCTTCCTTCTGTGCTGGGCTGCAAASAGTAGCTGCTGGGAGCGGTTTGGACCTGGGTTGCAAGCCCTTGCCTCAGCTGTGGTACTGGTTTGGCTCTACCAGAAGTATTACCATAATGTCAGCCAGTGACCCAGCCTCCAAAAACTGCAGTGACTTCACATTCTTTCGACCACGCTCCTCCACTCAAATCTGATTACATTGGTAAATGAGTTCACAGACAATTAGGGAATGCCTGGTAAAGGGACAGAAAGCATGGGCAGGCAGAAAAACCAGACTTAGATAAGCTTTGTTTCCTTTTGAAACCTGGCTAAAAACCACTCTGCATTGAACACATGTTCCCCTTCTGAGAAATTCAGAGTCTAGTGCAGTGCACAGGCTTCCCAGCTCTCAGCTCTGTGTTTCACCAGGGACATCATGCTGTTTCCCAGCACAGTGCCACAGCCCTCTGGATGTGCATACAGTGTGTGGTACAGAGCTAACCCACCCTGTCCAATTTGCAGGTTGCTCCTTCCCCCATTAACTCCCTCCACTGCAAAAGTCAGGTTATAAAAACCATCCAATACCTGTCATTCTTCATTTGTATCTTGAAGACATCAGTCTTCGGAAGGTCTCAGCCCTTACTGTCTTAGAAGGACTGAGGTTTCCGTTGCTGTCCCTGGCAGGTTTTTGTCTCTGAGCCAAGAGAGCGAGCATGAACCCTTGCGTGTTTTCTAACTAAGGAGGTTTAAGGCATAAGCAAAGTTGGGAACTGCTGGGTGCAGCAGCAGCCACGACCATCTGGCCTTTTCTGGCAATGCCCAGATCCTGGAAACAAATTTGGCTGTGGCTCCTGAAAAGAGATGCTGTGATAAGCCGGGTGTTAGCCAAGGCTTGGGAGTGGACAGGAGCACGTAGGGATTTCTGGTGCAGGGTTGCCAATCAGATGTAGAGGAAGATGAAGCTGAGGGTGAGCTGGAGGCAAATCAGGGGCTCCAGCTGCTCAGGGCAGGGCCGAAGAGCGTCTCCAAGAGGACCCTCCCAAATCACTTGAATCATAGCACTGGGCTGTGAATAAACAGGCATGAGTGAGACCTATGCATGCAATCCAGTGCTGTTCTTGCCCAGATGAGGAGAGCTTTGGATAACTACAGATTAAAAGGTCTGAAAACTATTGTAAAATATTAGGCTTCTACACCTGGTTAATAAATCATATTTTATAGGATGATTTTTGCTGTACTTTTGAAAAGGACCGTATATTTATCTTCATGGTTAGGCAGTGATTCTGAGACAGAATAGATGTGTCACTACTAAATAAAATGTGTTACAAACCCAGTAGAGCTGGCAAGGTGCGTATTTTCTTCCAAGAAACCAAAACAGATAGGAGCAGGGCTCTTATAGCACATTGTACATGCTTTGTCTCTGGATGACACGAATACTTTTGAAAAGAAACAAAATTATTGTTTCAGACAGCAGCAGGCCAAATTGATCAGTTCTAAGAACACCACAATAGTGATATGTGCTCTATCTAAATATGCCTAAGATGAGGTCTTTAAGCTAAAAAAAAAAAAAGAAGAAGAAGAAGAAGAAGAAGATTAAATTGACATCACTTTGGCAGGCACCATTTTTGCATTTTCTCAAAATTACATCTGCATTAGGATAAAGAATTCTTAAACGAGTCTTTAAACAAAACAGCATGTTCACCATTTTGCTACCGATAAGGAAATCAACATTGATGTTGTAAAGCAATTTAACAGCACTTTAAAATCTAAGATGCAGAGGTGTTTTACAACCCACAATATGTTTTGCTGCACTGATGTATTAGCAGTGTTTATGTGTCAGTGCTAACTGCAGCTTTCACAGAAATGCGTGTATGAGCCTTGAGGCTGTGAATCTGTTGAATTCCCAGAAGGTCTGGGAAACTATAAGAAGTTTTTTAAAGAAGATGTTCCATCTTTCTAAGAAAAGGGACCATCTGAAATCACCTAAATCCAAAGGAGCTACTGAGTAAGTTTATGGGCGGATGTTCACTGATGACACTTTCACAGTTATGAATTAAGACATTAACCTGTCACGGAGAATCCTGTACCAAATAAAGGACTACAAGGATGGGATAATTCTTGGTTGTTATTACCCTAAAGAATTACAAAACACTCATGCCAAACAGCACAGTTTGCTGTGCTAAAGAATTATTCTTCTAAAACCAGGGAAGTGATTATTATTGAATTGATCAGAATGGCTTCCTAAATCCCACACTTGGGAGGAAATTTCCCATGTCTGCAATATTGAGATGTGATGCTTTCAAGAAGGAATCTGTAATGGGGAGGTTTCCATCACTCTTCCCAGCGATGTCAGCACTTGCATATTCCAACAATTACCAAATCTGCTTTCGCAACCCAGTTAGCTACACCCTTGGATCTCTTGGGAAATAAATTTAACAGAAACACTCCAGCCCTGTGAATGGAAGATGCCTGTTCAAAATCTCTTATATAGGTAAGAAACAGAGATACTGTGTGCAACATGGTTTTTGTTTAGTCCTTCCAGGATTATTGCTCCCAAGTGGAACATGGCAGTCTGTAATGACTGAGCCAGCCCTGACTGATGATACGCTTGGAGATAAATTAACCTGAAAGCTTTGGCTAGCACTTAGGCATTTTTCACCATGTTGTCTTAGGGATAACCACACATCAGAAAATCCTTTAAGTTCCTCTTTTTACAGATACTCCCAAAGGATTCAACTTTTTTATAGCCATAAACAGACACCATGAAATAYCAGTATTTACAGGCCCTTTGCATCACTATTATGTTGCATACTTATCCAGGGGAAAAAAACTACATTACTTCCGTGCATTGCATTTCACTGCAATAATTTCAGCTCAGAACCAACAGGTCTCATTTTTATTTTGGCAAAGTGGTCATTGAGCTGTGTCCCCTGAAAAACTCTGAAGTTTTTTAAAAAATACCCAAAGCAACAAGTAGCATTTTGATGGTGAAAATTATGGAAGTCTTAACTATATAGTCTGGATGGGATCTTCCTTCTTAGTATATGGGATTCTCTGTGATCTATGGGAAGGGAACTATTCGCTTTCAAAAAACTACATTTTGAGGGAGAGTTGGAGACTACTAAATGCTAATTTAAAATAGCCATTTAAAGCATTGCCAAAGGTGTTTTAGGGTACATCTTCAAAGCTATTTTCAGTAAGGGGTTGGATCTGCCATACAGAAATTTTCCAGGAGTCCTGTAAGAAACACATCATGCCATAACACACTGGGCACTTCTGAGTTTCTCAAAAGAAAAGCTATGATATATATCTACTCTGCTGTAGATTAAAAACTTGGAAGAAGCTGTGAAGAAAGATGAAAGGGCTCTCCTGAGGGGACAGAGATGGTTAAAGATGGTGTTTCTCACTTTAAGTCTGAAGAGTGTACTAAATCTAAAATAGACATATTTCAAATAACTCCCATACAGACCAGTAGAGAGGAAAAAAACGTACATAGAGATCCTAGTAATCAGAAACACAGCAAAATTTAACTACAGTCCAGTTTTTAAGAGAAAATCTTTTATTACTCAGGCTTGTTATGGGTGTCCTTTTTTTTTTTTAGAGGTCTTGTCAGAAGTATGTTTCCTTAGATACTGAGGGCTGGGTTTGAAATGGCTGCTACTAAATTATCTAAGGCAGAACAGAATATAGCTTTCTTCTGTCAGGGGGATGAGCAGTTTTAAGAGAGTCATATATCTCTTAATGCAGCTGGACAGGCYTTCTTTTGCCAGGAATAGACTTTAAAAAGTATTTGCTGCTACATCATCTCATTTTATACCCAGGGATTGCTTTTTGAAAGTATAAATGAGTAGCCCATAGAACAAGTCAAGCCTTAATTTAAAACTAAAGTGTAAAGCATTTAACTCCAGTACTGGATATTTGTAAGGTTTATTTGTTAGCATCCTCAGAAAACTCCTAAAAGGAACAGAATGGCCTAGATTGTATTTGGGTGAGCAGTGATTCTTTTGGTGTAGAATATGTTTCGTCAGGGAAACAGATATGATACAGATTTCTGTGGCGGATACATCTAGTAAAGGTTGTGACATGTTTCCAAGAAATCCAAGTAAGATCTTCATGAGCTGCATGATGAAATGAAATCTCAGTATCTGAGGAGAACAACTATTGAACAAGTTCATCAGGATCTCCCTTACTAGCAGGCTTAGAAGCTTTTCCCTTTGGCCAAGTTTTCCTCACAGATCAGAAACAACTGAGCCAGTCCCCACTYAGCAGGCTCCATTCTGCTTGTGCAGCTCCATAAATGCACCTCTCCTCACTTACAGTAATCATCAACAAATTCATTTTCTTTTCCTTGATTCCAGCATGCAGCCTCTGTAAGAGATGTGTTTTTTTTTTTAAGATTCTCATCCATATGCCCGGTCAGCAGGCTTTGTACCTTTCCTGCTACAGCAGCACTGCAGCCCATCAGGCAGCAGCTCCCAGAAGAGCCGCTCTTGGCCGTGGGGCTGAATGTCTATAACTGCCTTTTCTCTACACATGTGTCGGACTGCAGTAACATGAGTTCTAGCACCAAGATGAGCAGGAAAGGGCCTCATACTATACTTAAATCTCTAGCACTTCAAAAACAATTTGAGAAGGAGTTCAATCCCTCTTGAAAGGCTTTGATATGCCAAAGAATGTAGCCATTGGTTCAATTTTCAGGTAGATAAAAACAAAAAGAATTTCTTCACCGTATTTTAATTTGTACCACACCAGAACAACATTAGCCCTCCCTCAAAGAAACCGTGTCCCAGCGGCCAGGGCAGCAGGACTTTGTTCAAAAAATCCATGATCTCTTTTATCTAAGTCTATCCCAGCCTTCTGCTCATGTTCCCAGATTGGCTATCAAGAAAACTTTCTTTTTCTTATGTTTTCCTGGTTTTCATTCTCTGACCACTAATGTATGACCAATCTTGATACGTTTTTTTTTGTCCTTGATGCACAACAGCATCAGAGATGGAGTTGAATATTTTTTCTCTCTGTTCACTGCAGATRCCTGGAAGGAAAAGTGCTATTTTGGAAACTAAAAAGCCCAGGCACTGACTGCACAGTCAGACATGAAAGTTGCATTCTAGAAGATTAAGATGTCATTTAAGAGCCTTCTGTGGAGGGAAGGACTTCCCTCCTTTTGACATGATCGCCTTCGTGATCTGGAGGTCCAGCCCTTCTACAGAACACCGCCAGCTTACAATAACTGGCCAACCCTCTCTTTAAGCCRGAAGTTTTATTCTTGCTGTTCCTGTGCCATTGTGCTTTCTCKCAGAACGTCATGCTGTCCACCGCTTAGTACTCCAAGTACTAAGGTGGAGCTACCACAAAATTATTTTGTCYACTGCTTATTACTGGACAAAAGGGGCAACTTAACTGGTTTTCCAGTGTGAAAAAAAATGAAAAATGGGAAAAACATTCTTTCCAGCCCTCAACCCCAACTGCTTGATGGACTTTGCTATGACTGAAGGGTTAAAAAGTTAGTATGTTTACTGAACACTGAAAGTCTTTACTTTCATGTACAGTCTGTTAGCCCCAAAGGAGCAGATTTTCACCTATCTTTAACTTTAGTTGCTGTCTAATAATGAAACAATTATGATATTTAGAAAAAAATACAGTAAATATGTAACTCCAGGCCTTTATGTCTGTAAAAGTCTAAATGCTACTTGCAAATTTTTTGAAAAAGGTTACTGGAAAAGAAAGGAGAAGGAAGTCAATCCTGGGCATGTAGAGGGGATACTATCATCAGATTTAAAGGTTTAACTCTTTCAACTTTTTTTAAAAATTAACTTGGGTTGCTTTCAAACAAAGCCACATAGCTGTTTATTATTTTTCTCTTCCTTTTTTTTAATGAATACTCCAGTTTTTCTTGTAACTTTTCATTTTTCTCTAGCTATAAGCATCTTTTTGAGATCTTCAGCAGACATGTGATCTCTGTTTTTAGGTCTAAAGGATATGATTATATTTAATAGGTGATTATGCTTTGTTGATAGAATTTGAAAGTGTATCCAGGCCCCTTCACATCTGCTCTACATAATGAGCAAATACCAACACGCATATTGTCATATTGACGCCTACCTTTCTGCTTATGTAACAGATGAGTCATCCCACATAAGATACCAGCAACAGATGAATAAATACCATAGACAAAGAGCTGGTAAACCATTAGGTTATAAAAAAAAACTATAGGTGATCAACTGGCACTAAATTATCACAAGTTTTGTTAAAAATTTGACATAGTCCTTTGTGTAGGACTTCAGAAAGCGGACTGTGTGGTACAAAGTCCAAATTCACAAAATAAAATTCCTCAGATTAGATTTTCAGCAAAACAGTGCTATTCCTCAGTCCTGCCTTCTTCTTGATTCCTTGTGCACCTCAAACAGGGATGTCCTTTCCAGTCCCTTCATTGCTAGCATGAGCAGTTGGGAGATCTTCTAAAGAAGGATCTGTAGGCAAGAACCAGACTGTAGTTAGTGAAGATAATACCCTTGATATCTGCTGAAAGGACAACACAGCTAGGCAWAAACAGTCCAGGCTGCTCCTGCAGTGCATCAATGGTAACTTCTTGGCACAGATGGTGGTGGAGCTTACGAGGAAGGGTGTCTTGCTGGACCTAGTCCTAACCAGCAAAGAAGGACTGGTTGGAGATGTGAAAGTTGGGGGCAGACTTGGCTGCAGTGACCATGAGATGGTGGAGTTCAGGATACTGAATGAAAGAAGTACRGCAACAAGCAGGATTGCAATGTTGGACTTCAGGAGAGCGGACTTCAGCCTCTTCAGAGACCTACTTGGACRAATCTCATGGATTAAGGCCCTAGAAGGAAGGGGGCTCCAGGAGAGCTGGCTAGTATTCAAGCATCACTTCCTCCAAGCTCAAGAGCAGTGTATCCCAAGGAGAAAGAAGTCCAGCAAAGCGGGCAGGAGATCTGCATGGATGAACAAGGAGCTTCTGCCAAAATTCAGAGAGAAGAAGAAAGTAGAATGTGGGAGAGCGGACAGGCTACTTGGGAGAATTATAGGAATGCAGTCAGAATATGCAGAGATGCAGCAAGGAAGGCTAGGGCCAAGTTGGAATTGAGTCTGGCAAGGGATGTCAAGGGCAACAGGAAGGACTTGTTCAGATACATCAGCAGCAAGAAGAGGACTGGGGAAAATGTGGGCCTGCTACTGAATGGGGCGGGGGCCGTGGTGACTAAGGATACAGAGAAGGCAGAGTTWCCGAATGCCTTCTTTGCTTCAGTCTTCACTGATAAGGSMRSCCCCMARRAWYCCMRRRSCYKRARGKGAGGGAGAAAGTCCAGAGAAGGGAAGACTTTCCTTTGGTTGAGGAGGATAGGATTAGAGACCTTCTGGGCAAGCCTGACATCCACAAATCCATGGATGCTRATGGGATGCACCCACAGATACTGAGCAAGCTGGCAGATGTTGCCAGGCAGCTCTCCATCATCTTTGAAAGGTCCTGGAGAACTGGAGAGGTGCCTGAGGACTGGAAGAAAGCCAGTGTCACTCCAGTCTTCAAGAAGGGCAACAAGGAGGATCCAGGCATCTATAGGCTGGTCAGCCTCACCTCCGTCCCTGAGAAGGTGATGGAACAGCTCATTCTGGATGTCATCTCCAGGCATATGGAGGAAAAGAAGGTGATCAGGAGTAGTCAGCATGGATTCACCAAGGGGAAATCCTGCTTAACCAATATCTGATGGCCTTCTATGATGGAGTGACTGGCTGGGTAGATGAGGGGAGAGCAGTGGACGTTGTGTACCTTGACTTCAGCAAGGCTTTTGATGCTGTCTCCCACAATAGCCTCCTAGATAAGCTCAGGAAGTGTGGATTAGAYGAGTGGACAGTGAGGTGGMTTGAGAACTGSCTGAAAGGCAGAGCTCAGAGGGTTGTCATCAGTGGCATGGAGTCCAGTTGGAGGCCTGTGGCTAGTGGCGCCCCCCAGGGCTCAGTACCGGGTCCCATCATGTTCAACTTATTCATCAATGACCTGGATGAGGGGACAGAGTGCCTCCTCAGCAAGTTTGCTGATGCTACCAAGCTGGGAGGAGTGGCTGACACACCTGAGGGCTGTGCTGCCATTCAGAGAGACCTGGACAGGCTGGAGAGCTGGGTGGAGAGGAAGGTTCAACAAGGCAAGCGCAGAGTCCTGCAACTAGGGAAAAATAACCCTAGGCACCAGTACAGGCTGGGGGCTGACCTTCTGGAGAGCAGCTCTGCAGAGAAGGACCTGGGAGTGCTGGTGGATGACAAGYTGACYAWGAGCCAGCAATGTGCCCTTGTGGACAGGAAGGCCRATGGTCTCCTGGGGTGCATTGGGAAGAGTGTTGCCAGCAGGTGGAGGGAGGTGATCCTGCCCCTCTACTCAGCCCTGAGGAGGCCTCATCTCCAGTCCTGTGTCCACTTCTGGGCTCCCCAGGACAAGAGAGACAGGGAGCTACTGCAGAGAGTCCAGCGTAGGGCTACGAAGATGATCAGAGGGCTGGAGCACCTGCCCTATGAGGAGCGGCTGCGAGAGCTGGGCCTCTTCAGCCTGGGGAAGAGAAGACTGAGGGGGGATCTTATCAATGTGTACAAGTACCTGAAGGGAGGGTGTCAAGGGGAWGGGGACAAACTCTTTTCAGTTGTCCCATGTGACAGGACAAGAGGCAATGGTCAGAAACTGAACCACAGGAAGTTCTGCCTGAACATGAGGGGGAATTTCTTCCCTGTGAGAGTGATGGAGCACTGGAAGAGGTTGCCCAGAGAGGTTGTGGAGTCTCCTTCTCTGGAGATATTCAAGGCCTACCTGGATGCAACCCTGTCTAACATGCTCTAGGTGACCCTGCTTGAGCAGGGAGGTTGGACTAGATGATCTCCAGAGGTCCCTTCCAACCTTACCAGTTCTGTGATTCTATGATTCTACGGTCTCCCGTAACATCCTCATAGACAAGCTGATGAAGTATGGGCTAGATAGTGGATGATAAGGTGGATTGAGAACTAGCTCAGCTCCCACGCTCAGAGGGTTGTGATCAGCCATACAAAGTCCAGCTGGGAGCCAGACACTAGTGGTGTCTCCCAGGGGTCAATACTGGATCCAAAACTGTTGAACATCTTCCTTAATGAATGACCTGGACGATGGGACCAAATGTAKCCTCAGCAARTCGATGGCTAATCCAAAGCTGGGAGGATTCCTGTATCTGGCTGATACACCGAAGGGTTATGCTGCTCTTCAGAGAGACYTGGACAGGTTGGATAGATGGGCAGAGAGGAACCTCATGAAGTTCAACAAAGGGAAATGGAAACTCCTGCAGCTGGGGAAGAATAACCCCATGCAGGAATACAGGTTGGGAGATGACCATCTGGAAAGCAGCTTTGCTGAGAAGGACCTGAGGGTGCTGGTGGACACCAGGTTAACCACAAGCCAGCAATGTGTCCTTGCAGCAAAGAAGGCTAGTGGCATCCTGGGCTGCATAAAGCCAAGCATTGCCAGTAGGTTGAGAAAGGTGATACTTCCCCTTTGCTTAGCCTTGGTGAGGCCATATCTAGAGTGCATTGTCTAGGTCTGGGCTCCCCRGTACCAGAGAACCATGGACTACTGGAGCAAGTCCTGCAATGGGCTGTGAAGATGGTTAAGAGACTGGASTGTCTGTCATATGAGGAGAGGCAGAGAGAGCTGGAACTGTTGTGCCTAGAAAAGAGAAGGCTGAGGGGGGAGATTGTATCCATATGCTTATATATCTGAAGGGAGGATGCAAAGAAGATGGAGTCACCACTTCTCAGTGGTGCCCGGTAACAACGAGACAACGGGCACAAACTGAAACACAGGAAGTGCCATCTGAATCTAAGAAAAAGCTTTATTAYTGTGAGGGTGACAGAGCACTGGAACAGGTTGCCCGGAGGGGTGGTGGGGTCTCCATTCTTGGAGATATTCATACCCTGGCTGGACAAGTTCCTGGGCAATGTGCTCTAGGTGACCCTTCTTTGAATGGGGAGTTGGACAATCTCCAGAGGTATTGTCTAATTTCAAGCCTTCCGTGACTCTGCAGTGTTAATTATCAATCTGACCCCAGGCAATTCACTTGTGCCTGTCTCCAAGCATTCTTCGTCTAAAGCACTAGTAGACATTGGCCTTTTTGGAGCACTACTGTGACAGAGGCGTCACACACTAACACACCAAGATTAAACATGGAAGAAGAAGGAAGCCTCTTGTGGCTCTGCCATGAACCCATTTTTGCTCATCTTAATTCTAGCTTCAAGATGAGTACGAGTGGGAATTTTTTCTGAAAGAAAGATATCTCTCAAAAATACCCAAAACATGTTATGATTTTACTTGATTGTCCAGTAGGGGGAGGAAAAAGAGAAAAAATGGAAGAGCGACATTCTTGATTCTCTGAGGCTGAATATAAGTTTTTTTTTTGTATTGGCATCAGGGCTTCACAGCCTCGAGGCCAAACTCTTACTCTCTTGGAACTATAATAATAGGTAAAACCACATGAGAGATGGTTATTTTTTACATATTGTAACCACACTGAAGATCGTGCTGCATTGCTCATATCAAGCAGTGACTCCAGCTGTAGACTTCAGTGTCAGCTGACATGTCACTGTGAACAACTGGATCCAGCACAGGCTTCCATAAAACTAGAATTGCATTTACTACATTAAAATTTGCATCTCCTTTAATCTTTTTTTTCCCTAGTAAGGGTATAAAAAGATCAAATGGCGTTTCTGCTGCYATTCATAAAAACATTGTTTGACACAAAGTGAGGAGAAAGCACTCCCAGATCTTTACGTCCAGCAAATGCCCTCTGAACTATGTTTCCATTGCTCAGGGAAAGGGTAGCTTTCTCTTCCCTTCTATACCCTATAGTTATACAAAGTAAGGACTTGCTAAGTGTTTTGGTCATAGATCCTGTGTAATACTGAAGCAAACAAATTAATCTCAAAAAAAAAATAAAGTTGTAGAGACCAGCCCCAGCGTAATGCCACCAATTCCAATGCAGTTGCATTTACAAATCATTTTTTTCACCTTAGCTGTGTAGCAGCAGAATGATAAATTTAATGGTGAAGGTTATTGATGGAAAAAAATATAGGAAAATAGGTTGTTCTGTCTAAAATTAAACTATCCTTTTTTGTGTCCAGTTTCAAATATAATTATTCATTTGGCTCAGGCCAGAATAAGCCCCAAAGTGAGCAGATTGTACAGTTGCATGTAACTGTATGAGCTATACCACACATCTTCATTAGTCCTTCCTCTTTTCCATAATCCATGCTTGCAGTTTTAAGAGAGTTCTCTTCACCAAATTTCCAGAAGTGTATAAATGGCATACAGTCCCAAGTGTATTTTCCAGAGCTGACTGTATGGCATGAACAAGCCAGTTCAGTGACATAGATTCTTCTGCTCTGGAATTGCTATGTTACGAATTGCTACATAATTGCTCTATTAGTATTGCGAAGCAATAATTGCTTTGTAAACAGCTCTGGAAAATTTTTGCATAGGCATGAATAGCTCTTGATTAAGATGTCTGTGAAAACTTATGTCTGATATTTGTAACTTGGTATACACACTCATTTACTCTACACAACCTTTTCTAGACRGTGAAAAAAGCACACCCTTTAAAAGTCTTTCAAAAGAAAAATGGTAAAGAATAAATCATGAAGATTCTCTCTCCTTGTCTGGCTATTTTAATGCATCAAATTCATCCTCATCACTGATTACATCTTGCTAAGTTTGATAGCAAGTGAAGAATCGTGACATATATAATACAGGTAAAAATTGTGATACATTAAAGAATGGAGAATGTTCCACTCAGAGATTAATATAAGCATTAAATGAACACAACGACATATCCACGTGGTGGCAGTAGAGGTGGAAAATGAGAAAACGCTCACACGAATCCAGAAGATAAGTGTTAGTGACTTGAACTGGAGCAGTTCTTAGTTAAAGTTACATCATCAAAATCAGCGTTGTGGCCTTCCCAGGAGTGATACACTGAGCATCTGTTACTACCCATCCCCAGCTGGGAGCCAGGAGTCTACGCACCATCTCCATGACAAACACTTTATCACCTGCAGTATTTACGAGTGAAACTGCTCTAAAGAGGGAAGGCAGATGTCTAAATTTACAGTGTTCTATGTTACTTTAAAGACACATTTTCATTTCTGTGCCTCATGTGTTCTCTCAACACCCAACAGCACCTAGAAGCGAGGAGCAGACTTCAGCTGGAAACAGAGCAGCAAGAACAAGTAGAAGACAAGAAGATCTGCTAAGGTTTCTGTCTGTTCTTTGGAGGTACACACACTTTATGATGTGCAGCCTGGCCTGTAAGTTAGCAGTGTGACATATGTCCATAAAGAAGCTCTCACTATTGCTTGTAACTCTGGGAAATAAAAACTCATCTTGGACTCCCAGCCTTGTGCAGGAGCCACGGGACAAGGTGGATCTTTGTTGAACTGAAATTCTTAACAGCATCCTTTGTAGGATGAAAGGGCCAGGCAGCTACTCCTCCAGCTCCTTGCATGTACACAATCATGTTTGCTCTCCCAGGTAGCCTGTTTCAGCTGTCAAAAAAAAAAAAAAAAAAAAAAAAAAATGAAAAAAAAAAAAAAAAGAAAAGAAACAAGCAACTAAGGAGTAGTTTTCTGTGCTGAAAAATACCTGACATAATTGGGTCTGTCGTATGTTTTGAAAAGTCAGCTCTGCTTTGCCTCTTACAGAAAGGTTAGGTGGATCTTTTCTTCTGCCCTACCGTTACTAAAGCCTCTAATAGCTAAACAAGGCGCTCAGCAGTCCTCATACCCCTTTCCAGTGGGGGACCATACATGGCATTTCCAGTCAGGTCACCCCTGAGTGGATCCCCAAGAGAGGTACAAGGGAGGAGGAGGCTACAGAACATGTTTTCACTAAGATTGGTGCCTTTGCTTTGGTGCAAAAATGTACTGAATTTGAGCCAAGCTAGAGACAGAACTGGTGTGTCTTCTGGAGTGACTTTTCTTACTTTTAACAGGAACTGTACTTTCTCAGGAACTGGCACGATGAGGATGGTGACAATTAAGAAGGAGTTCAACTCAATTCACCCACTGAAGTATTTTCACTTCCCGGTCAGACAGCAAGAACAGATCCTTCACAATGTGTTTCATTAGTAGAGATCCTAAGAAGTGCTGTGCTCGCAGGCGGTGAATGTCTTTTGCGATATATGCAGGGTYGACAGTACATCAACAATGAAGGACAGGCTTGGACTCCAATTTCAGGCAAATCTGGCAGTGGTACCTTTGTGCATGATGGAGTATATGTCCTTCAGGAGACAAGAAAGCATAAGTGTAGCTCTTTACAGATTGGGACTGAGCACCAAGATTAATATTTAGGGCAGTTCTTTATCATGGAGGATATCAGAAACCAAGTTCTAGTGYGCTTGGAAGTTTTCATTAACTAGGATTCCTGTCCATGGTCGGAGGAGGAAGGGGAGGAAATGGCAGCAGTTAGGGATATTGGGAAGCCTGTTGACCATGTTCACTGGTGACCAACTACAAGTCTCCAGGACCCAAATCTACCCTTCAAGCTGTTGCTAGGGTTAAGGAGCTTTCATACCCAACAAAAATGTTTGTGTCCTCCTCTTTTGGAACTTTCTTTTCTGTTTGCAAGTTAAAGTGTGAAAACTGTCATGATTGTAATGCATTGGGGTGCTCCCGAGGTCCCACGTACACACACAAGTCCCCATTCTCAGCCTGYGACACACATCCTCAGGCCTTTTCCCTGGGATTATTCACTATACCTCGAATCTCTCAGCTCTCTGCTCCCTTTCTAAGTACTAGATGTCCTATACAAATGCAAGCTAAATATAGTTTCGRGTGCATGTTGGAAACATTTCTCTCRAAACAGCAGGCAGCAGCGTGTCACTTGCCAGGAGCCCGTGGTTAGAATTTGCTGCAGCAAGCAGACACCTACTGATAACACACACATTTCTGGAAGGAAATTCAAAGTATTTAAATCTAGCTCAGCTTGACATTGTTGGCCAGAGACAGCAGCAACATCTCGTCTAAACTACCTCAGACTGGAACCCCTCCCATATATGTTAATGTAGATGAGGACATTTCTACCAGACACTGGCCAAGGCAGAGAAAGGACCTGGAGCTTTACAGCCAGCTTTGGAACCATAAGGGAAAAGGACAATAAGGGCGGACACAGCTTAATGCAGCRTAAGTCCTTTAGCAACCTTGTCACTAAGTGATGTAAATTTTAAAAAGTATTTTGAATATAAGAGAAGACATTTGTTACCAACTCTACTCAAGCTCCAGCACTTCCCTATCAACTTACATGTTATATAATCACCTTTTTCAGCAGACTGGATAGAAGTTGGTATTTACTAAGCCATGAGAGAACCACTTTTCTTTCAAAATCACACACTGAAAACTATTTATGCTACCCTTGATACACATGAATTCCAGGACCTGCTATTCAGCAGTAGATTCTTGCTCCTTTTTACAGAAATATGGCATTTAATGTGCCCATTCAGGAATGGAAGTCAAGCAACAGTAAGTTCTTCTTGAGCAGGCAGCCCCAGCTAATTTCAAGATGGATTGCTCTGTAAAGGAAGCACTTSCCAGACCACAGGAATGGTTTACAAGCCCATGTCTAATATAAATAGTCTCTTGGTGTAGAGTTAACCAGTTTTAAAAAGGTGTCAGAGAAACCATTAGACAGTAAAAATTCACAGAGCAATTTAGCCAGAAAAAAAGCATAAATAAAATGTGCATCACTTCTCTCTCAAAGTTTCTTGCAAGTCAGCTGTGTTCAGAGAGATGTGCCACAGCTAGAGTTGAACTAAAGTCAATTTAAAAGTGTTGGCTGTCCTGTGTCCAACTTTCAGCTTGTACTTACGCACTTCAATCAGAAAAGAATTATAAATGATGCCAGTAAACCAAGAGAGAGCAGAGTGCAGCAAGCATAGATCAAACCCTGTATGCATCYTGAGGAGCAAAATAGCAACTGTTCCTTATTTGTGTGTGGGTGCATATATTCTGTGTCCAAAGAAAACATACACAGAGAATTGGCTCTTGAAAGGGAAATCTAGATGCTAGAACACAGTTTCCAGCCAGTAAGGAGGGAACAGCAGCATCTCATCTACTTTGCTTCAGGGACATACTGATTTGCTTTTGAGTCTGCATGTTTTAATTATGTCAAATCTTACAGATCTCTTTCTGAGGCCTTTCAGCCTATATACAAGTATGCCAGGCTACTYAGAATATTAAAAGAACAAATTTGAAACAAAACAAGAGATGTACTGGGTCATTTTCCACAGCTTCCCACTTTTTCTGCTTGATCTTCTCACAAAGGAATAGTTATTTGTTCAGGCACTTCTTCGAAGTYTCTCAGTACTACATATCTCATTTTCTTAAACTCCAACTGCAGATAACTGTTGGAAAGTCATTTTACTAGCATACTGACCTGCTTTYTTTGGCCAATGCTATTCTGGGACAAAAGGAAAGTATGCAAAACTTTGTTTGTTTGTTTGTTTKTTTAAAAAACCTTCATATCAGTTGGATCTTAAACCTGCACTTGCCAAATTAAAAAAAAAGGAGAGAGAAAAGTTTACTTTTATATTCAACAACTTTGTAGTTGCGAAAAAATTCACAAGGCAAAAATGGTGAAACAGAATAACATCTCCATTGCAACAGAGCAAAGCATGTCTCTCTGATAAGAGAAGCAACTTTATACAGCTATTACTAATGCTGGGATACTTCTAGAAGCACCAGGACATGCTGTATTTCTGGCTACTCCAGAAATTTTAACAAGAATCCCATTTCGGATCTCATAGTCCCACTTCCCTTGCTACAAGAAACTCATACATGGAGTTCAAGCAATTCTAGTAAGGCCAGACATTATAGATGAACCCCCAAGTCTGCAGAACTTGAAAGCCAAGCTAGTTTCAACTGCGCCTTTAGGCTAGTGGAAGAACTGGTGGTAGGGAAAACTTGTCTACTGATTTTGAATGTTTGTGTTGGTCATACAGTCAAAGTATCCAGAAGCATTATGATTGGTGCAGTAAACTCATCTTGACCTGTTTAAGTGAAAGAACATCATTAGTGCTGTGGGATTTGTCCACAAGAAGGTATTTTTGAACGGCTCAATCAGGAATAGCTTTTGCAGTGGTGGTAAAAGTGTAGTTCCAGAGAATAGAGTTATTCCTCAGAAAAACAATGCCATATAGACTAATTTATGATCTACTTTGGCATAAAACACATCTAGAACTAGRAAAAAAGGGCTTGTTAGAGTGTATCCTTTCAGAAACTACCAGGTATTCCCTAATTACGGCACTCTATATCTGCCATCTCTCCCTACCTCTACAGTATCTCAGTGCCTCTTCTTTCAAAAAGTCCAAATCCTTCTTGGTTATACTGTTCTCTTTCCTCCATGTATATATGAGAAAACGGGAGCCAGACTTCCATGTAAAAAGGTGTGGGGAAGAGGAGCTCCTCTATAGGAAAGTGTTGCACCTCACGCTGGACTGAGAGGGGTCTGTCCTCTCCRCTTACCAGAAAACTCTGCATCAACCAGCCAGCCCAAGTGGAAAAGCTGCAGCAGTTCTTGAGGGACAACCTAAATAGCAGGTACGTCACACATTTGTTTCAGCCCTAGCTTTCCATTGCAAGTCCAAAATTAATTCACACGATGGTACTTTCCTTACTAGGTCAGTAGTCATCCACATCCTTAGTACCTGCTTCCCCACACACTTAAAAGGAGAAAGAAAAAAAAAAAAAAGAACCTGATCAGATGGCTATTAATTGTTTCTCTTACCAGAGAAACCAGAAATTTTCCTAATACTCTAAGTGAAATTTAAGCTACATAATCTCCAGAAGAATGYGTGAGGCCTCTGTGCCCTCCACGTTGGTGCACTGGCCAGGGTTCCCGCTATCCCTGCCAGCCTGCCCCAGAGGCAGGTTTCGCTCCTGAGCTTTCAAGACGAAGGCGGATCTGATGCCATGAGGCTGTCACTTCACTAGGCAACACGTCCCCTTTTGGGATGAGAGAAGGGGTTACTGCCAGGTCTGAAGTCAGAGGAACAGGTTTCCTTCTCCATAGCTAGATCCCTGCCACTGAGGGCTGTGCGGCACGGTGACCTGTTCTGCCCTCACATTTTTGGTGGTTTCAATGAGCGGGCTATTTACCTCCAAAAGAGCCCTAAAATATGCAGCACACATTTTCACAATAGGAAATCTCAGTGGTCCGTGATACAGCACTGAATTACAAATCCTAAACTGCTCTATTTACACAGCTGAAGATACACTCAGGAAGTTGCATCTTTGAGCCAAAACTCACACTGCATTTGCTGTCAATGATGGTAGAGCAGTTTTTTAAAGTGTTAGTTATAACATGACAAGTCAGTCATCAGCAACAGCAGCCTGACAACATACTGCAGCTTACAGCTTCACTAGTTCAGGAAAAGTATTATTTTTGTAAAGATTGACTGATGTTTTCAGAATTGTGCTAGGATATTTGAGGTTTTTATTCCAGAAGCAGTGTGGGGCTGGGACAGAACAAAAAGAGGGTTTCTTTAATCAACAGAGAGACTAGTATTTGATAAGGCAAAAGATACCTGGGTAATTTAAACTGTATCTGAATGATACAGTATAAGGGCAGGCTGCAGTTCTTCAGTCATTTTGGCAGCAGACTGTGGTCAAGTTCGTTCTGGCCAGACATCAGTCATAAAGTTGTTTCACCACAGATACTCCTATATTTCATATTTCCACATATTGAGAATTAAGTGGACTGCAACGTATAGCAGAGATGAAAAACAGTCTATCTTCTGTTTAAAGGGCAGATCCATGTATAGTGTACAACAGTGCTGACAATTAAGGCAGTGGAGTTGTTCTGACTGGTAACTCAGTTACATAGCTTATACTGCTCAGCCCTATAAGCACATCTTCACAGATACTCTTCACTTCCAAGGCTAGCTTTTAACTACCAGCTCCTAGGAAACTTTAGACAGGTCAGCCACAACTTTTTCCTCCTCCAAGAATTTTGTGCTTATTCAAAAGCGTGTTTAAAAGCTTCCATTTCAAAAAGAAATCCCTAGCAAATGGAATTTTAAGTGTTAGTATAGCTTTGTCTCTCGTATTAGAAAGGTCAAGAGAGAGTTTTTCATAGATAAAAATCCCTGGAACACTCCCTAAGCTATATTTACAATGTACAAGCCATCACACCAAAATCCAGATCACTTTTCACTTCAGTAACACCAGTGGTAAAGTAGTCTACTCTACCTAGCTAYGCTACAGCAATGGCTTGCAAGAAACAATTTACTTTGTCATAAATCAGGTTATCTAAGATCAGCAGGTGGTACCAATTTTATCTGAGCAGGTGAATACCAGCTGTGTAAAGGACTTGACATTAAACATGCAGTTCGCTACTTAAGGAGAGGCATATATTTCCTAGGAACCTCTCAGGAACTGAATTTATTATACTAGAGTYACAGGACCACAAACTTTGCTGCTGTAAGAAGATGATTTCTGAAATTAAGTGCTCAGGTTTGAATTGCCAAACTGAAAAGTTTTCAGGAAGGTGACCTGAATCATGAACATTTACCCAGTATATTTGAAAACTTCTTTTTTTGAGGAAAGGGACATGGGAACTGAAAGCATCCTGTTCAGTRATCAAACTTTCTGGTTTGTGATTGATGAAATCCAGTCTCTGCAGGCAGAAATCCTGGTGCAGGACCRTAGGTGACTTTAGACAGCAACTGTCAGCAGCATTGACCAGCTCATAACACCCGCTGCTGACTGGGGGCCATCCAGAATCTCCCTGAAAGAAGGGRAAGAGGAGAGAGGAAGAAAGCGGAAGCGAAGAGTTACGAGCTGTCAATGGTGCCAAAAGCATTCAAATGTAGTGAGGTAGGGGAGGGCATGGCTTTGAATCGTGGCCTGAGCAGGTACATTTTTGCACACAGTGTAGCATTCCCACCCCTTCAGTTACAGACCATGCAAGAAGCTGCCCCAGCAGCTTCCCCAAAGTACTGGTGTTTTCAGTATTTTGTCCCCAGTAGTTCACGTAGGTCTTGTAGCATGGGAGAGGAGGCAGATCCCTGCCTGCTGCAGCCTGGCACTGATTTCTTCCTTTGCACAGTGCTAAAGCGTAAGGGAAACAAGATAACAAAGATTTAGGACTAGGATTTAGGATTAGTACTGTATTAACTGCACTGTAACTGCTCCAGGTAGCCATTTAAAGTACTCTGGGGGACAGACCTTAGCTTGAGGATGACTTCCCCTTGCACATATGTTATAAAGTGTTCCACAGAATAATATTTCACGTTTCAGGAGAATGGGTCTTTCTCCTCAGAGGATGCTATGAAGCCAGCTTGGCTTTTGCAGTCAGTGCAGTCTGGAGCTGAGGGGARTGCAACTGGCAGACTTTTGTAAAGGGGGAACAAAACCCCTAGAGAGGTCAAAACCACCGAGGAGGAAGTCCTCTCACAGGCATTAATGAGAATCAGCATGCCTTCCAGCACCATCTCCAAGTCCATCATCACCACATCAGCTCTCCTAGATTAATCTCCATCCACCTAGCAGCTTACTCCCCTGCCACAATCTGCTCTAGATTTTGGCCGAGGGCTAGTGAGATGGGATACAGGCAAGCTCTGTGGCAGCCACGCTCAGGCACACATGCCCCACATCACCAAGTTAATGTGGCAGTAACTATTTTGAATGGGGGGTATTGAAATGGTGGCTATCTCTCTGCTCGGAAATTCAGAGATAGGGGAAGGCGGTTTCTCCTCACCACACTGAGCAATGCCACTGAGCACCAAGAGGGTGCCATCACCAGGAGATACCTGAGCACATAGCCAGGGTCTTTCCCTGATGAACGAGGTAATTTGGCTCCAGCTTGGGAAGTGCTTCACATGCTGCAGGCAACATGGGGGGAGCAGTCCTGCTGGGTATGCCCCACTGGCCTGAGCTGTATTTGCTCTTGGTGGGTCATATATTCTCCCTCATATCAGATTAATGTCCTTACCACCAGCTTCTGTCGCTYCCCATTTTCCTGCTAAGCATCTTGTGTCCATGCTTTCTTCCCCACTTGTTTACCTGGTTAGGAAATTACTGCTACCAAATCTCCTCTGTAGGAAAGCAAAGTCACGTCAGCAGCAGGCACTGCCTCTCGATCTCTTACTTTTCCAGCCTCTTAATTTGCTGCTTTATCCACCCACAAATATTTCACAAGAAGAGCACAAAAGAGATAAGCCAGAGCTTTAATAATGCATATGTCCTCTCGCYGTACTCTTTGAATGCCCAAGAGCACTGCTTTAATGAGTCAAAGAAAACTAGCTTTCTTCTAGTATCAATTTCTGAGGCCACAGTTTGGTCAAACTGAACATATTTTGAAGGTTCTATATTTCTGAGAATATAGAAGCGGAGACCCTCCAAAGAGGYACAGAGTGGTGGGATGGGGGGGAAGACACTTTCCTCAGGCCAGTTTGCCCTGGACCTCATTCCCTGAGGGTAGAAACCTCCCATCATTGGTGCATGTAGTTAAGCAGTTATTAGAAGGATTACAATATTTTATTTATGGGCACTATTGACATGACACAGTGAAGTCTGTATGGTTGTAGCCTCCTTATTCAATATTCTCTATTTGTGTTCACCAGCCCTATTTTGATCTCATTTTCCCATTATTTAGCGTCTGTCTTCAGATCTTCTCCTTTCCCTTCCCCTCTTTCTGCCCCAAGCTACATGTAACATTAATTGGGAAGAATAACTTCTCTCAGCTATATTCAAGCATCTCATTTTGTTGTATAAAATCTAAATTACATGCTGCAACTAAACATCCCTCTACTAAGAATCTTCTGGGTGTTTTAGGTAAAGACCACAGGCAACATACAAGATTTTATTCAAATTTCAAGCCCCTGCTATCTCAGACACACTGCTTTGCTGCTGACTGAGGTGCATATCTTATTAATGCTGTACATACAAATCTTTATGGGGGGGAGGGAGAAAGAAAAGGAGTGCTCTTCTGCAAAACATCCATTTACTTTTGACCCACTGATTTTAATGTTCATAGCACAGCTGTGACAGGTTGGGAAGCCAGGTAGAACAGGAAATCTTTGCTAACCTCTAGATAGAGTCTAGCCTGCTCTTGCACCTTATTAAAATCACAGACAAGTCTATGTTCAGAGGAGCCTGTTCAAAGCCCACTGAAGACAGYAGAAGCATTGCTAATTCTTATTCTGTATTTTAACTGGAAGATGCAAGCCTCTCAAAAGGCTTGCTGTTCCTTTTAATCTTAGCATCCCTCACTGCATATGTAAGATATACAAATGCCTCCCACACACTAAACCCAGTGCCCCATGTCAAAATCATCTTATAAGCATTAATCCTAACACAGCTGAATGTCATTGTGCCTGGGCTCCATGCAGTACCTGGCTTGAGTGGTTTCTGCAGTTCCAACAGTGCAATATCACTTCTGGAGGGAAATCTACTGAAGTCAAAGTACAAAAGTATGTACACCTACAAAGTATGCACAGCTTCCACAAGCATAGTGGGGTTATCCTATTCGTCTGGCAACAAGTGTTTTTGTTTTTTTTTCTCCTCACAGTTATTCTGTCCATTTGAGCACTGGACAAGGAAGAAACAGAACAAATACATTTTCAGTTGTTTCTTTTTTTATAAAGTACAACACTGTCGTAATTCAACAGACAACAGCCGGAGTCTAAAGTAACATGTTGTAACATCGCTGCCAGTAGCGCTCATGCTCCAAGACTCAAAACGTTACCACACAGAGCCACCCTCACAAATCCCAGTCCAGGCGGTCAGTGCTTTCTGTACTGTGCCTACAGGGAGCTTTAGTTTCCAGCTCTAAAGGTTTGCTGCTGCTGCTGTTAACAAAAGGAGTCCAGAGGCAAGTCAGTCACTCATCTCCCCAGGAGCCAGTCTCTAGCACGGCAGGAGCTTATCCGGAAGCTGTAGAACTCGGCGGTGTAATGAGTTTGATGAAGCACTCAAGACCTCTGCCACCACTGCGGATGTCCACATACAACAAAAATKAAGATTCAGCAGCAGTGTGTGGTACTTCAGCCTAATGGGTGCTATAAGTATCAGGGATGTAATACAGGTGTCAGCATTTTCTCAAGCTTTCTCAGGACTGTGCACATAGGATAATTCTCTGGTACACGCTAAAGCCCACACTCCACCTTCACTGCCACCTTTGCCAGGAATACCAGAAGTTAACATGAAGCTATTCAAGGTGGGTTTAAGCAGTAGGAGGACAGCTCAGAGAAATGGTAGGAAACAGATGGGAAATAGTGACCCCAGCAGTATTTGTCGAGGCTGACAAGACAGCTTAGAAATTGCACTAGTCTGCCGGCTACCCAGCTCTTATAATGCTTTCAGATGAGAAAGCTTTGGGGGCAGCTGGCACAACTCATTTTTCATCAATAAAAAAATCTCCACAGCACCATTGATCCTCGTCCCACAGACTGGCTAGCCTGGTCCAGGACATCGGGGTGCCAGGCTGCTTTTGGTTTTCCTGAGCTCCCCATGCTGCTCCCCCAGTGCTCCTGCACTTGTCTCAGGCCCAAGCATGGGGAATGGATCTGCCACTGGAAATCTACATTTCTCTGGAACTAACTCTCCATTGCTAGTCTTTTTTTAATTGGACTAAGCTGGGTGCTCAAACACCAAACAAGCACCAGACTTGTTCTGTGTGGCTGTGTCCAACAGAAAGATGCTGCAATAGCCCTCCGGTGGGATTAAAGTGTCAGTGCTGGAGAGAGGTGCTCTAACTTGCTCTAACTTCCTCTTTGAAATGACAAAAATTGCCCATAACTGCTATGCCAAAAAATAAAGACCTCAGCTAATACCTCAGCTGAGTGAGGATTTTAACCTTGGTTTCCCAAATTTGTAGATGCCAGCCAGCATGTTGGAAGTGGTTCTCCATGGATTTTTCAGGAAGTCACATTCTGCAGGTGAGAAGCATTTCCTGAAACTTTTTTTTTTTAGTCATAACTAATATTTATGAAGTGTTTCCATTACAGTAAGTCTCCATTTTCCAAAACTAGTTCACTAAAATGTTCCCAGCACTTTGAGCAACAGCGAGTTATACTCAATGTATGAATAACCTGTATCCCACACCTCCAGTTTTCACTGATCACAAGAGGTGCTAGCATGGGAAAGGAAAGAGACAAATCCAGAAGTGAACAGCATTTACTTTGCTCAGAAACTGGTAACACAGACAGTGAGTCCAGGAAATAAATTTTAACAAGAAATAAGTCCATTAAAAACCTGCCGTTGGCAGAGCTGGTTCATCAGGGAAACCTACTGAGAACTTTAAGAGCTAAGGCACAGCAAATCCCCTGTTCCTCTCTCTCAGTGACACCCTGGACTGTGCTGTGGGAACTTTTTTATAATAGGCTCCTCTATCCCTTTTGCGAGCCCCAGAAAAAGTTCCCATGGCACAGTAGAAGAAATTATCACAGGCAGATACAACTGCTTGGCTTTCTACTTCCTATTTATATTATCAGGTTCCAGATAATAGTTATCAGTTAATCAGAGGCCAGTTACAAAAGACCAGTAATTCTTCCCAGTAAGCCTCTGGTTTAAAGTGCACGTGTGCGTGCGTGTGTGCTTTGAAACAGTCGTTCCACATGGACATTTCCATCTGACTCACTTAAAGTACGAACTGCGGAGTTATAAGACCTACCTTTTAAAGTGAAGTGCCTTGAGTGAGCACTGAATGAATTTTCTAGTTCTGAATCCACCACAGTGCAGCATAATATCTGCAAGTGGTCTCAGGACAACAGGGGCAGCGGGAGCACTATGATGAACTTTATAGATGTTCCTGCCTGAAATCTTAAACGCTATTTTAGTAACAGGATGACTTTCTGGAATAGGCAAGGAAAGACCCAGAGCATAACTTACAGTGGCTTCTGAGTCTCAGCTCTTTTGGGTTGGCTGCTGATCCACTTCTTTGAGACAGATTTTGAATCTTCGGAGTCCAATAGATCCATCACTCTTGAAATGCAGGGTCAGGAAGCTGCTACTGAAGAAGATGGTGAAGATTTTTTTCTAGCTGCATGAGTTTGCTAAGGGGCAAGAACAGCTGCTGTGGTTGTAGTTGTCACCAAGTACAGTATGACACACAGGCCCTATACTTATTATTTTCAAGGATAGACTTTTTGATCTGTTACTTGTTACTCAAAGATATTAGTGGATACCAAGACTACTCTGGTCAGCTATGAGATGCTCCAGAGGTAAGTCTTCAATGGCCTATGCAACATCACTCCCTGTGTAGGCAGAAAAGTTGAAGCCTGGTTCATAGTCAAATTATTCTTCTAATCTCTGTAAATGTGTATCTCTTACGCTTTAGTGAGATTAAATTAATAGCCAGTCCTCTAAATGTCCCTGTAGGGTTTAGGGGGGAAGTCAGACAGACACATATAACCCTAAAAGGCAAGAAGCCATTTCAAGCAACACTTCAGTACCCAAAGATCCTGATGCCCATATGGCCTGGACAGCTTCGGTACTTCCAGCAGTAACCATTCAAACTGTATTTCCACACACGGAATGAGAAAAGTACTAAGACAGAAAGAGTTAAGGAAAGGGAAGCAAAAAAAAGCTGTATTGATAAAAATATCCTCTCAAATACATCCATGATTAGGTCTAGGGAGGAATACCAGAAGTCAAGAGCTGCTTGAGTCCAGACCACTTCCACCTAACTTGCCTTGGGCAACAAACCTGCTCTCTACTCTTGCAAGAGAAGCCTCCTTGTTCGTGCCACATGGGCTTGTGACTTCAGGTACTGAATCAGATAGTGTTGTTCCCCTCCATCCATAACTGAAGGGGTGAAAGTCTGACGAATTTTAATGAGAGGAATTTAAATGCTGAAAATTAGTTCTGAAGCCTGAGACATTCGCCCAAACCATGGACAAGCAGATGTGCTCACTTACACAACAAGGAGCGCAGAAAAGACAGGAGGCAATGGGATAGCGGAAGGAGATTAAAAATGGTTCAGGTTGCTAGGAACACAGAGCTGTTTGTTTCCAAGAAATCAGGAGAGTCAGGCTGGACACTTCTTCATAGCTTTGAGTTTCTTTGATCTGAGATATCAAAGCTTTAGTTTGCTTAGTGGTGCCAGGGTAGTACCATCCACAGAGGAAAGTGACTGCTCCTGTCACCAGCTGTATCTTTGCCTGGGAAGGAAGAGAAAGATGTAAGAAATCGAAGATTTTTTTTATTATTATTCATTAAAACTTAGAGCTTAACTAACTGTATAGTTTCCTTTCTGTGAGGCAGAAGTATCAGCAGTGCCTGACAGCAGCATCACCTACTAGATTAAGAAGCAGAAGAGAGATTATACTAGTAACAGAGACTGTGGGGACAGGGGATGTGGTTTTTTTGGTAGAACAAAATGACRAGGAACATAAAGAGAGGCATCTAAGTCAGTGTCTCTTGTTCACAGGTTTATAGCAGGGAATGAGCACAGGAGTAAGATCACTACTTATATCTTCAATCATCAGCACTCAAGATCCCTTCTGTATTTCATATTCTCAATGGCCATTTCTCTCTGGAATAGGAAAATTTGAGAATTTAAGTATTTAATACATTGCCTGACATCTTCAAAACACCACCTAAACAGCATATTGCCTCATAACAGTATGTATTTCTTTTAGTTTTGGAATGATCTTTCTTTAGACTCTTGGCATGTGCGCACACACACTCCCCGTGTCCTCTCTTTCAAAAAAAAAAAATCAGTTGTGATCCTGTTGGAATGATGAAAAGGCATCACTGGCTGCCTTAGTTCTAGAAGTGAAGGTCACTATCACTACTAAAACTCAAGATTTTGTGGAATAGGGCAAAGCATTACCACAGAAGTTGCCTGCAAGATAGGTCAAGCAAAATAGGGATGCGAAACTTCTACTTYCCCATTTTTCTTCTGAGCCCTCTAAGGCAGAACCTTTCCTTTTTAAAATCCTCTTAATGAACTCCTGATGACACTGTGCTTTTCGTTCACATACTGGACTATAGCATAACTCTAGAAGATAGCTTTCTATGTTTATAACCAAAATGGAGAGCCTTCTCCAAACAGACCACTGGTTAAAGACACCCATTATAACCACTGCGAAGTAGTAGTTGCAAACGCCTGGAGATCACATAAGAAAGCTACCCAGGCATGTTCAGGTGGCACTGGCTGATTTATTTTTCCATTGAACTACTTGGACTGTCCTGCTCRCAGGGTATCCCTGCTCTGACAGGCAGGTCTTTCATATAAGACACTATGCAATGCCCCCAGGTCTGTAAGAGAACCACGTTCTCCCTGGGGAATAAGTCACTTCCATGACTTTAGTGTCACTTATATGAGACTCTTGACAAACCTTACATCCTTGAGTACTTGAATATTTTAGATTTCCAGTCTGTGCTTCCTGCTCCAGATGCAGAAGAGGCTTACACACTTTCACTTCCCCAGTTGCTCCTTTGTCAGGGTGGGCAGGTTATCTCCACTCACTCAGAGCAGTAGAAAAAGYTTCCCTTTCCTTGGCCTCATCGCTATGACCCGTGCCTCCTGTTTGGCACAGCACTTCAGCTGTACACAGCAAGCTGTCATGCTGTGAGTTCAAGCCTGGGAAAATACAATCCAGACAAACCCATGTTGTTCCAAGTTACAGCCATATCATGATTAATTGCACACATTTGATTGCAGCAGCATTTCTAGGAAGGAAAAGACACTGAGCTAGCTAAAGTAGCTGCAAGTATTATCAGTAGACCATCTAAGTACATGGARGAGTGCTACATAGAAGTCCCCATCCATTCCACCTCAGAATTAAGGTGAGCTCCCTTTTACTTGTTAACTCTGGTTAGTTCAAGTCCTTTATACAGCATCAGCTGGCCATGACAATTAGATTTCTTTCAGTCCAGAAGTCAAGCTGAATAATGGATATTAATGGGGCTATAATTCTCCAGTAGCAGCTGCAGCACAAAGCAAAGAACAAAATCTCAGTGATGATATATTCTACAATTAGCTCTTTTTTCCTAGAAATAACCATCAAAATGTGACCAAAGGGAAAAGGGATTATAATACCCATTAAAAAAGAAAAAGAAGTCCAAGACGAGMTATTGGTCTGAATCTATTTCAGGTATATGAGTCATTACTTCTGAAGTTAAGCTTTCAAACAGTTTGTAAGTCTCTGCTATCACCACGCAAATGGGTAGTTATCTCTTATCCTAACTAAATACAGGAAGGGAGGAAGAAAAGGAAATTGGATGAAAGTGCCAAAAGACTTTTAATGACACAGTTCAGCACTGCCATTTTTAACTCCTCAACTGCATTATGTTCAGGCTTACGATATGCTTCATGAGGAGAGCCTTACCCTGAGGCATCAAATTTGTCTGCTGCTTGTTGAAAATAAGGTATTTATGCCACCCACCACACCATTTTCCTAACAGTCTTTGAGAAACTTGCCCAGTTCCACAGTGCAGTTTTCTTGCCCATACACTGAAATGTCTATTGATTCATTAAGAACTATCTACCAGATATTTGCAAATTTTAATGCAAGAGTGGATCTAATAGGATATCCCAGTAACTGCTTCATTCCTTTCCAATCTGTAAGGATAGCATCCTTGTATCATGACAACTCTGAGTTCACATTCTTGATGTTTTTTCTGGGTCTTTCCTTTCCTTTTTTTTTTTTTTTCGTTTTTTGTTCTAGAAAGAGTCAGAATGTAGAGCATGAAAATCAGTTCTAGTATTAAGTTTTAGATGACTTTCTTCAGGAATAAGGATAATTCCAAAATGATGCACCAACCYCATCGAAAAGCATAGGTGGGAGCCAACTCAAAGAGTAAGAACCTTGAAGTGCTCATTTTAAGGTTCATCTGGAAAAAATACACATGCACGATTATAAGACAAACTGTTTTAAAAAGCTACTATATTCTTTTTCTGTTATGCTACACCTTGCTCATCAYAGCTCTGCAAAACAACTCAAATTCCTTTTGTCTTTGTTTCAATTTGCAGCATTTTGCTTTCTCCTTCCCGCATTTGTCAGTTTTTTCCAGGCTAGAGCTTAGGAGAACTCTATTTTTACATATGTTTGGAGAACATCTGTAYGGAAGATCTCTAGAAAGCCCACAGGGCTATTTGTACATTCTTGAAGCTTCATTTGCTGTATCTGTCCTGAGGAACAGCTAGACTACTACGAAATTTGTTCCTAGCCCTAAACTGTAAACAGGGATTGGACAGGGAACTTCTAGTGTTAATCCACCGTTAGGCAGAGTTAACTCCACTGATAAGTGCTTTCAGTTGTTGAGCCTGCTAAACTGCTTTTGGATTGTTTTCCAGGGGTTGTGAATTTTCCAACGGTAGGGTGTTCTCCCCCATTCTACAATCATCATCATCATCATCAAAGTTTTAACTCCTGCTGACATTAAAACCCAAAGCTGTATTCTAGGTTTCTAAATAAAAGCGAGCTGTTTTAGAGACAGTCACCCACTGACTTCAGATGGGCCCTAGCTCCAAGGATGAAGAAAAAAAGTCAAGCTGTTTCTGTATGTTGGTAGGGGAGTAGATATAAGAATCTAGTTGAATATACCCAAACCTGATGAACTGCCAGCCACAGTAAATGCTATTATATCATAGCCATGAGTGTGAGCTGGAGGAAGCTCAAGGAGCTCCTGTTCAGAGTGAAACTTTGAGTGACAGCCTTATTTCTGATAACTATTTATATGCAGGACAGAGGAAAACACTGTAATTGTTAAACTGTTATTCTCAGAGGTAATAGGTATACTTTCAGAATTTTTATATGCATGCTTTTATAAATAAGTTCTTGAAGGAGGATAGCTGTGAAGTGCTCTAAGAGCTCCTTACCACATCTTCCATTTCCTCTCTCTCCCCTACCTCAGACAGAACTGACATGTTATGTTTAAGATACTTTTTTTAGGTAAAAAACCCATACCTAATGTATTTCTTCAATCTAAAAGTCTTTTTCTGGAAAAAGTGCTGGGTTATTTGGTTACAAAAAGTCTTCCTGCCCAAGTATTTGGGATTGGTGTAAGGAGGTATTTTTCTAACCCCAAAACAGCGATGATCATGCCCATAAACCCTCATCTACAAGCAGGGGGTAGTTAAATAGGCCCTCTTCCCTAGAGCATTAAACATCATCACTGGTGTGATGCAAGATGACAARAGTCTTCACAGAACAGTCATTATCCAAAAAACATCCTCTGCAGGAGCATTGCTTAATTCTGARAATATTTGAAGAGCAAGTTCCAAACATTCAAAGGCACCAAAAGAACTCATCTGTCTCCCAAGGGTTGATAGTGGATTTCCCAGCTGCACCTTTTGACTATCAGGACATCAGTGTGGACATCTGCCCAGAAAAAAATGCTTCTGTGCAACTAATTTAAGTTCTATAATCACAATAAATTACACCTATACAAAGACAATGCAGAAGAGAGAGAAGTACATTGAGGAAAAGGGATACTGAGAAAAGGAACATTTTCCCAAGTTGGAGCTTTCTAAGCACATTTCATACAACCTCTGCAAGATCTAGCCTTCAGCACTCTTCCTCTATTCSTTTTCAATTATTCCCCCTCCTATTTGCATTTTTGTGTCAGCATGTTCCAAATAATYCCTTTTGCTTTCAAGATGCCTCTACTTTCTATGTTGTAAAAACTAGGAACTAAGCATTCCTTAGTCACCTTCCTGTACCATTCATAGCACTGTTTATAATAATAATAAATTCCTCAGTGTTTTCTTTTTTACCCAACATCTTTATTTGCATTTTTCACGCCTAGGAATGTACTAGGACAACTTCACGATGTTCCAGTGGTAATAGCTAAATTAGAGCCTATCATTYATGTGTATATAGGTGTGGTTGCTTCTGTCCCAAGACTTCAACAGTGAAGAAAAGAATTAATTTTATTTATGCTTAAGCATTTTCAGACTATACAGTTTGCACAGTAGTCAGGAAAATTGGTATTTGAGTTGCCATTTCAAACAGATGTAGAAGTAGGTTACTGCCCTGCATTTCCCTCTCTCTTCCCTATTTCTATCCCTCCTCCTTTTCCCATGCTCTGCACCCAGAGCCTTTAAAAGAGGAAGCAAGAAGCTTTGCACAGTGGCCTGGTGCCCTGAGGTGAGCACACTCACCTGATTATGTTCCTGCCCCAGCCACCCACCCCCCGTCCCAGCTGGATTTTATGCAACTGGATCACCATGTACAGTGTGCATGCATACCTGTGAACATACAGGCCTCCAGAAAAATCTAACCTTTTTGTAGAACAGCATTAAAGTTTTTTGCCTTCATTTTTCCTTAGCCTTGTCTTTCTTCTGCAGACCTGCATTTCAATAAGGGGGCTGTACCTTAGTAGCATCAGGAAGAGCACAGAGGAAGGCTGTAGTGTTCTACAGAGAAGATGCATCATCTTCTAGTGCAAAAAAAGAGTCACATTCCTCCTCCCTGTGCCTTAATGCTGTGTCATTTATTCCATTTCCGAGACTTATGTAACATATACTGTCTTTACACTTCACTGTAGCTGAAGAGGAAGGAGGCTGACTTCGAGTAAGAAGCTGCCAGTACAGGCAAGTCTCTTCCATAACACAGCTTGCCCAAGTATCATTTTTTTCAACATAGTCCTCTAATATGACACTGTATAAGAGAGGCTAAGAGGACTATTCTCCCACCAGGTCAGTGCAGYATACTTACAAAGAGATTGAGGGGATTAAGGTAATTTTTCACCCAGATAGCCTGGGCTCTGAAGTTTTACCTTAAGGCTGTAACASAGCTATGCAAGAGGAGATGGAAACACTTTCTGATACTGGCTCAAGTAAAAGTGTAAATTTCTAGGACTGAATGGCCTCAAATGGATTATTTATTGTTACCTAGCACTATTCTYTCTCTTTAGCTCTCTTCATAAATCCGAATAAATTCCTCCTGGCATTTCAGTGAGGTTGGTATTGACAGGTGCTTTACTATAGTCTTTGCCATGCCCTTCAGAGACATTCAGAGCATCCGAGAGCTCGTCGCTTCCCACATATCCTGATGAGGAAGGAGCTGAGATAAAGCCCCTGGGCTCTTCTGACTCCATTTCTGACACACATTCTGTGAATAAATGCACAATTCAGTGATGAAAAGCATCAAGAGAAGACAGTAAGAGCTCTCTACAAAGCCTACCAGTTCAGTCCATGATTGAAGGTAAATAAAATCAGCAGGAAATGGTGATGGCCTGCTGGAATTTTGTATATTCTGATATAATGGGCAAGAGCACAGCTACCAGCACCATTGAAACAGGACACATGCAATCAGCAACATTGAATAGATCTGTTAACATGCCTAACYCTACAATGAATTTTAAGAAGTTCCCACCAGCAATATTCACTCATTAGACTACAATATGCAGACTGGCACAAGCCTGTAGGAATTTAAGAGCACAGCATCAAAAGTTAAGTCCCGCCACCATAGCCTCAGAAATCCAGGCAGCAGAGGCAAGCCAGACCATGCAATGGCRTGAGATGCCAGGTTTTAGAGGAAAGCAGGCTTGCTTGCAAATTCAGTCAGCACACCATTCTCAACTGATTCAAATCAATGTCTGGAAAACAGATAGCAGGTTAGCCTGAGCGCGTGGCCAACAAACCAAACAAGCTCAGGGGTTCTCACTGCTGAGTCTGGAAGAAGTGTTTTTTATATTGACCTTGTGACCAGCCTTTGACAAGAGTTATGAATTATGAAATATCATRCTTTTATCTGCACATTCCCTGGTTCTCTAGAAACACAGCAACAGAGCTGGGGTTAGCTTGCATACAGCAGTCAGATTCAGCTATTTAATAAGAGACCAAATCAACAGGGAAATATTCAGAAGCATCTRAGTAGTTATAGCAGTACAGGAGGAAAGGAAAAAAAAATCACTAATGAGAACTGTATCTCTTCAGTACCTAGCATAATGGGGTTGCTCATCTCCCAAGGTGGCAATTTTTAAAGTCATACCCTCTGTAGAACAGCTTTAATTCTGTGCAAGAGTGTTTCCTCCTACACCAATGTTTATGAGCTTTCTGMTAGGATGAGGCACTGGCACCTCACTCTCTCTGCATACCTGAGCAGGATGCCAATAGCACAGAGGGGGAGAGGGAAGAGGGAGACCTGAGCTCCTTGACAGGCTGGCAGTCCTTCAAGTGCCAAAGGGAGAGGAGAGGAGCCTTYTTCCTCTCAAGGAGGTAGTATGGCATGAACAGCACAGCAGGAGAGATGTAGCAGCTATCTGAGGGTGTGTGCAAGCCCAGGTACATGTAGGGAAGCACCACTTGGCTTGACTCACAGTAGAAGAGAGCTCAGCCAAGCTGAGTTATGGATAGAGTGCCAGTCCTTCAGAAAAGCTGGACTAAAATAATTCTTGCATTWCAATCAAGGTTAAAGAGCAATGAGTTAGTTGCACATCTTTGCATAAGGGCAAGGCAAGGGCTCCTACACACATACTCCATCCCTCTGAGAAGTAGGCCCTGTGCTGGCAGAACACATCAGGACAAGGCAGCACAGGCATGGGGAAGGACAGTAAATCCACCAGGCCAAGGCATGATAGCTTTTCCCACTGTTCATTGGCATTCAGGGTCAATTGGTCAACTCCAATTCAGGTCATTCCAGCACTTTGCACTTGCCTCAGCTTTGAGCTCACCCATGGGTGAGTTGTTCCCAYTGAGGCAGGCACCTGAGTGCATTTCCAGAGCTTCTGCAAGCTCAGCACTGGGGTGCTGTGTTGATGTTCCTTCCATGGTGTTTCACCTTCCCAGGGAGGGAAAGTATCCCCACCTCCTGTTGTGTTATTGCTTCTGGGGACCTTTTTATTTCAGTGGCCTGATGTCCCCCATGCTAATTAGGGGAACAGGAGAGCACACACTACATAACACCCTMACTCCTGCACAAGTCAAGCAGAGCTGGTAACACATTCCCACCCAAACATACTGCTTTTTAAAGTCATGAGCAATAGCATTCACTGACTTGACACCAGAACCAGTGTCATCTAATTACTTGAGGGTACTTCAGCCTTTTCATCACTCCAACAGGATCAYAGTATCAGTTGTGGAGAAACATTTAAATGCTTAACAAACAGGAGGAAGCACATCACATCAGGAAGACAGGATTGTTYGTGTGCCTGCTGGTGCTATCGAAGCATGAGAGCATGCCTCATCCACRATCAGGGCTCTGATCATGCTAAGTGCAAGTGTAAGCAGATCTTAAGTAATAGTCTCTGCCCTGAGGAACTCAAGTCTAAAAGACAGATTAAACTATCACCCCATTTCATAGGTAGTAAGGTAGAAGTACAGGAGACTAAGAAACATACCCAAGGACACAAACTTGTAGCAACATTAATGAAYCCCTGTTATTCAGGGTGAGCCTGTTGTTTCTAGCTACAAGGTCTCTTCTCTAGGCTACACTCAGTCTCTCTCCCTTCCCTCTCCCAGGGAGTGTGCCAACACTTTGAGGACCAACACTGAGATGTTTGGGGTCTTGCACTTATCAGGCACTATCCAGAGCTGCCCAGAGTCAGCTCTCCCTCATCTGCAAGGCAAATGCTGCAGCCCCTCACACACAACAGCTACACAGTTATATAGAGGCAAGGAGCCACTACCTTGTTTGTGCGCCTCTCCCACAAAGTTCGTGTGCTTTGTGGGCAAGCTCCTTGGCTGTTCCGGTACCGAGGTCCCAGGTCCACTGCCGCTTCCCTGCGGTGTGCTCTGTTCACCACCTGGGGAKGCACGACATGCTTACAGCCAGTTTAACACGGAGCTTGCTGAGCAACATTCATTATGGTAAAGCCTTTCATTGCAGGAAGTGTTATTTTATGAAAGTAAAATGCAAAAGCCAATGGTCAGTACCTGGCTCAAAGAGCCCTTGGAGCTTTGAGCCTTTGGATCTTTATGCAGTACTAAAGTCTCCACCACTGGCAAGGATTTACAGCTACAGAGCTGTACAATTCCCCTGCATAAACTGCCTGATCTACAGTAAATCCACAAAAGCTGTTACAGCCGATAGCCAACAGGCAGCAGCCAGCTGCATCTGATCCAAGCAAATGGAACAGATCTCCAGCCAGCTCTCAGCTAAGTTATCACTTGTATAGTAGCCAGATCATCTCTGCTTTAAATGGGCTATAGTTAGTTTAGCAGAAAGGTCTCATACTCAGTTCACACCTGTACTAATATTTCTCTTTTAGAGAAATGTGGGACTAAGAACAACCCTGCAAGGGAAAAACAGAAGACAGCAATGCAGAGCAGAAGAATGAATTCTCATCTGATTTGAGTGAACAGAGCATTATCCGCACTGTATTCTTTTCTTTAGTATACACTTTAATTTCCTGTTCATAACTGCAATACTTTATTCAGGATACAGCAAAAAACATTCTTGTTACCAGAAATCCTCTCCATTTTCCACTAGGAGAAATATAATAAAATACAGGATGGGTAGGAATATTAAAACTCTGTCCAAGATTAGCTCTTTCCTCTTCCCCAAGAAATGCTGTGGGACAATCAAARCTATTCACTAAAGAGAATTACATTCTTGGCTGTATGTGTGCACATGCAAGCAAGGGGAGGGATAAGACTTTGGAAGACAAATGTTTGGCATCAGCAACTTTTTCACAGTGCAACTACTTTAAGCCAAAGTCCAAAGCAAAACATTTCTCTTGARTGACAGATTAGTTTGTTTACATGAGGGAAAAAAAAAAGTGGAGCAATTCAGTGTCTGAGATCTCAAAAAAAATCTCATTAGATTAAAGAAACAGAGGTGGCAGAAACAGAGGTGGCAGACTTCATTTGCCAGTGAAGCTACAAAGCTAGTTACACCCTTGGCTGGGGGAACTTCAGCAGGAATCAAACTGCTGGGGGAGAGGAACAAAGACGACTCATGCAGGTAAGAGTACAACAGTGCTGGGGGTCACCTAACTCACCTCAGAAAAAGTTTGCTCTCCTTATTTCTATACATAAGAGCCACCAATTTAAGGACACAGGCCTCTTCCTTTTGTAAGGGGCTTGTCACATCCATAGGCAAGCTCAATCCTCATTCACTACTATATAGTGTAAATTATTCCTTTTCTAGCACTTACTCTGCAGGATAAATTTCTCCAGAGGAGTGTTTTGTTATTTGTCTAGAGACACACTAGTTCAGTTTATGGTTTTGTCCCAGATTATATATCAAAGCCTAAGTCTAGCTGGAGTTTTCAACAGTAGCTTCTTTGTACTGAGAAAACTGTCCATCCAAAGATTATGTTCAATTTAAGAAACAGAAGTGTTATATATTACTAAAAAAAATCCCATTCCAATTTCTACCAAGTTTTGTTTAGAAGAAAGGGATGAAAAGGAGGAAGAGGACAACTTCCTGCAGGAAATTAGTGACACCACTTGTTCTTTTCTCCCCCCACCCTCTTCCTTCCAAGTTTCCTCAGAAAGTCTACCAGAGAAAATCCTCAATGTATTTGGAATATTTTCTACAAGGGGTATTCAGAACATAGCTTGTTTAGACAAAGAAAACTCACCTTTCATTGTCAGTCTGATCCAGTCCAGAAAAGTCCTCACCCTTGAATAGACTCCTGGTTTCTTTGGTCTGGCACAGCCAACTCCCCAGCTGGCAAGGCCATAAAGAATAAATGGTCCATTTTCRTTGTTACAAACCAAAGGGCCACCAGAACCACCCTAAGAACCAGAGACCAGTGGACTCAGTTATTTTGTATGACCTCCACAGCACTGCGAGCTAGARGAGTAGTAACAGATCAGATTTGACAAGGAGAAAAGCTTCTGTGCCAGAACAGGGTGTAAATCTCCTGGCACAACTCATCCACAAGCTGAAATTAAGACATCAATTTAAAGGTTTGGTCATCAGCAGGGCAGTGTGGAATACAGACTGAGCACAGGATAGAGACTTAAGAGCACTAGGATCAATCATTTTATGGTATGTGCAATTTATTAGTTTGCCATAAAGTTGCAGTATTAAGTAGGASCTACTTTTCAAGCTTGACAGTACATTTGTCAAAATTGCTTCATTTTTTATTTCCTCAGCTGTTCTTACCTACTGTCATCATGATTTCAGGGATATTAGTTCCTGGATAGTGCTCTAAATACAGGAAGTTTTATAAAACCAATAGAAATAATTTCTCATATTGAGAAAAGGTCTCAGAAGGGCATGCAAGYAAGCTACAATTAGAACGTATTTCACTGAGCTAAGAGAGGTTTCAGGAAGTGTAAGGGCAGAACATCCTCTCCTTCAGTTCTCAAAAAATACTGTCTAGGTCTGTGGTCATAGTTTCAAGCAGCACTATGCTTTACATTTAACACCAGTAAGGATCAACTGCACCTACTGCTCTTGTAAGTATTGTCTATTCCACAGATGGACAGTTGTTGGAGCTGTTAGTTGTCATTTGATGTATAACGTTCCCTCCTACCCTGCATCCTCTCCCATCTTCTCCCATCCCTTCCCCTAGATGATCTACCAACATCTTCATGCATACAGAAGCAGATACCTTCAAGAGCACTCAGCTTGTTTCACCTCACCTGACAAGAGTCCTGCCCTTCAGCAGAAACAAAACCTGCACAAAGCATGCGAGCTGTGATCCCTCCAGGGTGATTTAAGTAGTAGTTTCTCTCGCAGACCTCATTCTCAAGTACAGGAACTTGTGTCTGCTGCAGTCGCGTGGCTCGGCTCCCATCTGCTTRGGAAACAAATTGGCAACAGTTGCACACTATTTACGCCAAAAATGATTTGCAGTGCTRGAAAGCTCACCACTACAAATATCTGAAAGGATTCACCCAGAAGACAGATCTCCTACTGTCCATATCTAAAGCAAGTTGGATCCAGTGGAGCAACACAGTAAAGGGATTCAACTTCACTCCAGATTGTCCAAACCTTCTACTTATAGCTTAGTCATGTCTACTCTTCTAGTTGCAGGAGGCTTTTCCCCTAACTCAGAGCTAGTAGGTGTACGGACCATAGCTGCACGCAGTCATCTGACAAAAGGGGTGTCAGTTCATACTATCCAGGGCAGAAACCAATGCTCATTCCATTGCCACAGAAAGTAATTAATCTCAAGTTCAGGTTCTGCAAATAGAAGCCAGTGCTCTGTCTATTCAAAGGTTTTCCATACAGAGTGACTTGTACCCACTGTATGAATTGCTTGCATCACTAAACTGTATTAACATGAACAGATCTCTCCTTCACTCAGCGARGCTTGGATCCAGACAAACCCACTACACCTTAGAGATGAGCAACTGCTAGGGAAAGTCTGAACAGATGAATAAAATTCAAGATTGAAAAGTCTGTTCTGCTCATAATAGGTAAATAGCCAAGAATCAGAAAACCCACCTTTTTCACTGATCCCCCATCCAGACACAGCACAGAGGGAAGAGGAAGATAAGGGCTCTGTGCTGTTGGGCAAACACACAGACCTCACAGCAGCACTGTACTCCAGAGGAGCATCTAGTTGAACCAAGGCAATGTCGGAGTCATAGCTCACTMTGTCAAAATTGGGATGCACCACGATGGTTTTCACTCGCCTCATCTGTAATAAGACCAGAGATGTTAGGGCAAAGAAGGAAAACTGCCCTCCAAAGTGCTTTCTGAAAGCATACTTGTAAAGGAAGAGGGACAACAATCCCACAAACCATTGCCAGGCCAGAGAAAACTCAGTATTTCATGAAAAAACCAAAAAGGTGCAAGGACCTAGATGAATCCTTCACTTGTCAGTTTTCTGCTCCAAAGATTTCTGGGGCAGCTTATTTAGCTCTCTTGAGCCTAGAGAGAAGACTATCGCTGTGCAAACACAAGCCAGGAAAGTTTTGCAGAAGTCGAAGACAAATCCTCTTTGCTTCCTTCCACATGCCTTTCTTCCTCCCCATCCCTACTAAGGGGGCATAGCCAGCAAGCTTTTTTTAAAAAAAAAAAAAAAAAACAGATACATTGCTCACCACCAAGAGAGCAAGAGCCTGAGAACACTCAGTCATGTGCTAGATTTTTTTATATCTGTCTCTTCTCACCATCACTAAAATGTTTTTCTACATGCTGCAAATTAGCTATGAGGCTAGAGTTACCAGATTTCCTTTCTCATCCTTTAACACATGCTCTATATCATTTACTTTGTCTTGCTGTTAGCACCATATTATCTATGCATACCAGGTTCTTCCAAACAGGCTTTTAAGGGCAAATGCAGTGCAGTCAGCTTTTTTAAAATGATAC
>NW_028187088.1:7777024-7854652 GCF_003343005.1 Rhea americana
TTTACCTGTTCTGTTGACTCTCTCAGGGCTCTGTCATGGTCTCCCACTGCCACAGTCCAGTGCAAGGGTTTATTGGATCTGTATAACAAAAGCAAACATACTGGAACTGCTTGCAGTCAGCCTTACAGCTCCCTTATTCAGCAGTCACACACTTTTTGGCTCTCCTCTAATTAGTCACCCATTCCCAGGAATGCTGAGTAAGAGCTTCTTGCCACAAGTGCTTTACATTGCTACAGCTCTGATTGCAGAGCTAAAGCCAGATAGTGCCRTTCACTTTAACAAGACCAAAACAGTGCCATCTCTAAAATCAGTCATAGAGGAAGGGCAGGATGAAAACATAGCAGAGGAAGCAGAGATGTGGATGTAATTTATGGGTGGTCACACGAGCGAGGATGTTCATGCTCCAGCCCAAAGGGGCATTGGCAACACACCAGCCATGTGACACTCACAGCTGCACACAGTGGGCAGCTGTCAGCAGCCATGTGGGGCTGACAACAACCCCATCACACTGGTAGTCTCCAAGGAGCTTCAAGGCCCCATGCCAAGGCCAACAGTGGGGGCAGGCCTCTTCGCCTCCACTAAGACGCTTGAACAGCCACCAGGGAGCAACCACAGGAAGTCCACAGGCATCTGCAAGACAGCAGAGAGCTAATCAGTGACTTGCGTGTAAGTTTTATTTTGCTGGAGAATCTTACACAGTGGATACAGCCAGATCAAAGATGCAGGAGACACCAAATTTGTCTGCTCTCTCGGAAAGGAGGAGGAGAAGGAAATAATCTCCTCAGAACTCCAGTTTATTTAACACCTCAGGGAGGAAGCAAGGCCTAGGACTGAAAGTAGGTATCTCCTGTCCGCACACCCTGTGCTTCCCATTGCAGATAGAAAGTGCATGCAACCAGAATGGAGAGGACCTGCTGCATGTCCAGAGAAGGAGTTGGGGCATTTCCCCACTGCTTTTCTTCTGTACATTATGTGCACAAAATAGGGCTTGAGGTCAGAAATCTACTTCACTGCAAAAATCTTGTTATACATTAGAGGAAAGCTTCTAAAAGAAAATCAACTGAGAAAAATTTAATTTCTTTACCCAAGGGGACATCTTTCAGAGACAACACTGGTATTTGAATTGGAACATTGGATTTGGTTGATCCCAAATCTTCTCTTCCTGGTTCCTCTAGAGAAGAAATAAGAGTCAGCTCTACCTGACTTGGATCAACAGCTTTGGCTTGTTTCCTCCCACCCCCTAAAAAAATCTCCACTCTGGAAGGGAAGTTTTATTCACCTAGCCCTGCCRAGCAACAGCTGGTACACATTCATGAAATGAAAAAGCAATAATAGCAGACTCACCCCCAGGTTGAAGGCTCTCCTTTATAATGAGATTTTCAAGAGGGAAGGGGGTATTGACTGACAGAATTAACAAGGCTGCTCATTTCAGGCAAAAGTTAGTCATTTCTCAGAGAAGAAAAAAAAGCTTGATTCATCTCCCTTATTCAGAGAAGGGTATTCAGCCACAAGCAGCTATTCCTTTTTAAAATTACCCTGACAGACTGCAGCAGGATTAGTCTAAAAAAATAAGCTCAGGAGTCTAAAAATAGATGTGGATGATGTAGACATTGTTGCACACAGCAAGCGTCTCTCTACTAACCTGAATGAACAAAAGTGAGCCTGGCTCTGAATCCTCTGAAGCTGTTCTCCCCATCACTTTCAAAATGCACCAGCATTGTATTCTCAGGGCTCAGTACTGGTTTAGGAATTGAGAATCCGCAGAGATTAGCTGTGGGAAAGAATAGGCTCTACTTAAGATGAGAAATATCATCACTTAAGCACTTCTGGCTTTAGCTAATCTAGGTTTTCAAAAAAAATACAGGGAAAAAAAAGACAATCTGGAAACTTTGTGACTTTCTAAAAGCAAGAACTTTTCCAGAAGACACATTTGACAATGTTCATTAGTTTCTTCTGTAAGTAATCTCAGAAGAAAACAGGAACAGCCAGGATTAGCATACTATAACTATTCTACAGGTACACAAAAATAATCCTTGTTTTTCTTATTGTAGTGTTAAAAGTAAACTCAGACAGCTTGAGCATCCTCCACTGCACAAAAACTGCAGACAACTGTATTTCCTGTCATTCGGGGTACAAGCAAAGTCCCTCCTGAATGAGCTATGTGTATAGAGAAAGACYTGTAGCATTTGTTCCTTCCTCTGGAGAGCACTCGGTTTGGAGAACATATGGAGTCCCATAATTAGAGTTGGGCAGGATGCTTGCAGCATATTCCAGAGAATTTCCTGTAAGAACCACAATTTCCTAAGGCAAAGTTGCGCTGGAAAGCATTGAGTGAAATGCTTCAGGATGCTAAAAATTTTCCCTTGAAAGATTCCAGATCCTCTTTGGTCAGCCTTCTTTCTCCATTTAAATATGCTGTTATTTTCAATGGAGATCAGATTTCTTTTTCAGGGGAGCTCTGATGTTAATGTTTACTGAGTGCTGAGTAAACATGTGAAACTAAATTACCACCACAACACAGGGGAAAGGTCACTTGTCAATGGCAAAGCCAGGACAAGCCTGATATTCAGCTTATTTTCTGCAGAGAAAAAAAAGCACCAGTCCCTCATCATCCTGATCTGTCCTTTGAGTCACATATCAGCCTGTGAAGATGTGGCTGAAGTGTGACTCAAGTGTCTTTTCTGAGCACCAGATTGTTCTTATCTTCCTTTCTTGAATTATGTTTCCAGATTTTCTTTGTGTTTGGATCAAACTGAAGCATGTTACAACACTTCTGTTGCTTAAGAAACAGCTTCTAGGCATTACACTTGCTCTAGCAGAGCTTGATATCAGTTCTTAAAGTGGAAAAACATTTTCCCTTATGTTAATTTAAAATTTTAATATTGATAAAAATTGAAGTAACTTTGAAGTGAAGACCTGAAAAATGTTTCCCTTTGAAAGTGTGGCACTATAATGCCCCAGGTTAGCAATTTTTCATAAGTGAAATTCCAGGAGCATTAGTTCAATTCATGAATTCATCTCCATTTGAGTGGAATTAGATACCAATTGGCAGCATTCTTTCACTCTACCTTGAAGTTTATCTTCCCAAGCAACAGTTAGAGCAGAGTTGCTCTTGCCATCTCCTTAGAGCGAGGTACAGCAAGACACACTTGTGTGCTTTGCTGGACCTGCAGCAGAACATCAGCTATGGTCCTGCGTCAGCCCCACAACATCAGCCAGCTCTCCCTGGCAAAGCGCTTCCTTCACCAAAACATGGAAACTCTTGTGCTGAGGGAGCTCAACCTTAGCACCACATGCAAGGCAGAAACATCAAGGTTACTGCAGAAGCACTGACCTTACCCTTCCAGTGATATGTCAAGCACCACATTATGGGAGGGAGCATTTTGATGACAAAAACAAGCCTGGTTTTACAGTGAATTCTAATTTAAGGTTGAAGTAATCAGTGCTCACCCAACTGGTTTTCTTCTTCTGCATCACTGTAAACAGTAACTGCATCATAAATACAGCTTGGGCTCAGTTCAACAGCAAAGTCTTCAAATTCCAGCTGCAAAGAGGGCAAGCCAAAGGGAATCATCAAGGCTAGAGTAATAACTGAAATACTTAACCTTCYTAACAATGGGCTGGAGAAAAGTTTTGTTTAGGGAAAATTCAGGCATGACTTCTCTTGCTGAGGGGTCACATTCTGCATCTAAACACTCTCTGCTGGAGACCTTGGCCAAACTGTCCCAACTGCTCCCTCTGTGCACAGGATGAAGCAGGCTTAAGCTTTGCCTTAGAGGATTTCTCAGGCCATCTTTACTGCATCATACTTTTATTACATCTTTACTACAACACTCAATGCACTTCCAAGGAGTGTGTCCCCCATATGGAGTGCCCTTGCAAGAGGGCTTTGAAGTGTTTTGGGGGAAATGGGGAGGAGGTTTCCACCTTCCTATTTTTTTCCAAACAACAAACTCTTATAAACACAGCAATGGCAACCCAAGTAACAGGTCTGCGTGCCATTGAATAGCCCTAGGTTTAAAACTCTTAGCCACCACAGTAGCTTTCAATAATGTGAGATGACAAYGTAACTTCTATCACAAGGTGGAACAGGTTTAATAGGATGCTCACTGCACACAGTGACAGGTACGAGAAGTACAGGATGCTGGTACTATGATTGGAAACTATTAACACACAGCTTGTGTACAGCAAGAAGCAAACATCTTGGTACGGAGCTAAGGAGTAGCTTAGGATGGTGCTGAGACACAGCCTTGAGGAAAAGGATGACTATGTTGCTTGCAGCATGATCTCTACCTTTCCCCCCAGACTCTGGGCTGGACTTCAAGATAAAGCTATCTGTAGATCAGATTGGTGCCTACAGACTTCAAGCACTTATTACCATCATTATGGAGCAGTTAAAGCAGCTCAGAGGCAGTGCCTAATTGGCAAGATGTGCCCTGCAAAGAGTTGGTGACCTGGAAATCTTGCAGTTTACAGGCTTGCATGTCACAGATGTTCCTGGCAGGATTTTATTGAACTGCTTCCCTGAATAGCTCTTAGTGCAGATGTTTAAGCACAGTTTCTCCTTTTATTACCTTTACAATGTACTTTACTGGAGCCTCAATGAGCCAGTGGCACTTCGTGTTCCTGGGATACAGGCCAGGGTAATTAGCAGTATCAATCTTTCCCTCTTCCACTAACATTGCCACACTTCCACAGCCTGAACCTACAGACAAGAGAGGAGACAGATTTAATAGATGGAATTATACTGTATTTTTTTTTAATTAAAAAAAAATCACCTCAACAGCTTGATTTAAGGCACTCAGGCACACTGAAGGTAGTTATTGTTTTAAAGGGGTCAGAAAGAAGCTGAAAGGAGTTTTTACAGCATAGACAAGGTCACCTGCTTCAGATTCCTTATGGATGGCTGTGAAGGTGAGCTCAAAACCACGGCCAGTGTTGGCTCCGTCAGAAACAAACTTGATGGTRGCTCCGTCCGACTCTATCAACAGAGGGGCTGGTAATATATCCCCACAGACCTTACCTGAGGGAATGCATGGAGCTGGTGTTAAGGGTAGACAGAGCATGCATTTATTCAAGTCTTAGCAATTCATTCAGTAGATCCCATTGTGAAGGTCTCTTCTCACACTGKATAGACACACTAGCCTTCCTTAGTTGCCTGAAAATATTTACAGGCTATAGAGAAAAACTGAAGAAATGAGACTTCAGTCAAAACAGCCATATCAATATTCCTGGATGATGAATTGCATAGACTAAGGACTACTATTAGACTATTATTAGCATATTGCCATTAAAACTAAGGTAGACTGGAGAAATAGACAATATTTGCGTGAACCATTTAGTCCAAATTCAGAATCAAGAGCATTTCAGAGGGACAAGAGACCACTTTTCCTTTAGTGTCCTCTCTACAGTTACTGAATAGTCTACATATTTATTCTGCCATTTAATCAAATCTGAGACAAACAAAATTTGTCACAGCCAGACTTAGTTGCATCTCCAACACACACAACACCTGCTGGCTACATTAACACACTCCAGCATCAGAAAACTCACCTGGGCACAGATCAGCTAAGCAAGGCTAAGCACTCAGTTTATTCTGCTGTTCAGCATTCATAGTTTTAAGGGAGACAAAGCAGATGAGGCACAGAAGATTTGTGCACAGGTGTAAGACATTGAGACACTTTAGCCAACAACCTTCCCCTGGATGCCAGCACAAGTATGAACACGTGCTTCAGTCCCACCTGCCTTGCTTCATTGGGGTRTCTCTTCTCACTCAGCTAAGATTGCAATGCAAAATACAAAAGGCTTCTCAAAAGCTGGCTAACTTTGCTGTTATTCATGGCAAGCAATGACAAGAGATTACACCCAGGAACCCTTGCTCCAAGGCACACATACTTACTGATTAGCTCTCCTCTGTTTGAATAGAGGGACACATAATCGGAGTCACATCCAACTTGGCTCTCTATGTCTAGTCTGGTGAAGTGTATCAAGATGATCTTGTCYTCCGGCACTGTTATATTCCAGGTGCACAGGCTAGAAGCAAGCAATAGTAAAGCAAGCAATAGTAAAGGCATATATCTGCATGGGTGAACTTAGCCCTTGTTGGTCCCACCTTTGGCTGAGAATCTCTCTCCAGTGACCACTTCGCTGCTAGCACAGACTACAGGTTGATGACTGATATCACCAGCTTTGCCTGGCAAAGTTAGTCTTCCCTCTTTACATAAGCTGTCTGGGAAGAGAGTCACCAATAGCAAAGGATTGCTATGAATTTGCTCAGAGCTGGTTGGGGACAACACTTCTTTACAGCAGCTTTGTGTTGTACAAAGGACATGCTGCCAGCCCAGGTCACCTCATTCCTGTGTACCTTGCAAGAGCTAAAAGCTTCTTAGTGTGAGTTAACATAGATATGATCAGACTACAAAGGATAAAGGATAACAGATACCCAGCCACGATTTTATGATCATGGCTCATGTAGAATCTGTATTACAAACAGACTTTGTGTCTTCCTGTCCTCGGGGATGTCCTGCCCCRCAAACATAACAAGGGATTTGCATAGTAGAACACATCCACTGTAATCCAGACACTGCTAAAGGTGATTCCATAGCCAGCATCGGGCAAAAGACCAAGAGTAGTCAGGAGTGCTTCTGAGCACTGGAAAATGTTCCAATAGGCGCTCTGCAGAAAATCAAGCAGTTGGCTACCAGAGCAAATACCTGTTGTCTGGGTAATTATCRTCCAAGGACTGGGGATATTGAACACGACCACTTTCTCCAAAAACCAGTAGACCTTGGGAACCGCACTGAGCTGGCAMAGGAAGAGGGCTTGGCACAGCAGCTGGTGAGAGAAAAGCACTGTAAGTGATATTTCAGTACAGGCACTACTGGTCAAGGCACAGGCTATGCCACTACAGTGGTTTCAAACACAAAGTGCTTGACATGCAGCTGAGAGAAGTCTCGATGCTAACACACAATTTCTTCCCAAAGTTCTATTTAAAATCCCCTCAAATCCCTGAAGCTATCCTGCCAACATGGTAGGCCTGCATTCACTTAGCTGCCTCCAAGTTTATTTTTAATTAAACACTCTTTTAATGTTAGTATTTCCTTTATCACACAGGCATTTGATCTGTGTGAATCCTGATAGTTTAGCTTTGCAAAGGCCAACACTGCCACTTTGCAGCCACATGGTTTCTACTCTTTGCAGTTGTCATGCCCAATTAAGAGGCACATCCCTAGCTGCACACAGTCACTTTTAGAAAGCATAATCATTAAGGAGCCCTAGCAAAGCTGCAATAGGTCAAGTATTATTTATAACCAACACCCCAGCTTTGATGGCTATGATGGAAATAAYGACATCTTTTTAGTAACTTATATTAGCACTACATTCATCTGTAGAGAAAAATACAAGTAGCCTGCAGGGAATGGCTAGACCCATCCGTGCTTATAGCTATAAAAGGCACTCCTGATGAACTACTAAAACCGATGCACTTAATCCAGTGCACCTCTTCCCATACGCATTCAAAGTTGTATTTGATTAGGAGATAACCCCTGATCAATCCTGTGTGCTGTTTCAGGAACACAACAGCAGCTCAGCTCTCTAGCTGGCAAGTATTCAAAGAGCTTTTATGAGAACAGGATGAGTATTCAGTGCTCAAGGGACACTCCTGAGTTAGGAGGACTGCATTCATCCAGGAAGAGGGCAGCCTGAGTAGCCTTCTGCTTTCCACCTCAGTGGATGTGAAGGTCAATGCTGCTATCATAACTGTGCTTCTAAAGGGGTAAGTATCTGTTCCAACCTTTGTTTCTACCATCCCAAWTTCAGAAAATACTTTGCTACTTATGGAGTGGGTGGAAACAAAACAGAAGCAGTGTAGGTAGAGGGAGGAAGGCAGAAAGGGCAGGACAGTTTTGAATCTAAGGTGAACATATAGGAGAGAAAAGCATCAGGATACTCACACCTACCAGGTATCATATGCTGAGCAATGAAATCCACAAATGCAGCCACCCTGGAGAAGATGCCTGGGGAGCCCCGGGCCACAGTGTACCTCTTTGGGGTATCCCAGCCCCTTGCACAGCCGACCCCCCAGGACACCACACCAACCAGGGTCCAGGCACCACTGGGTCTCATGCATACAAGGGGGCCTCCAGAGTCACCCTGTTCATCCCAACAGGAAAGAAAAAYACCAGTTATTCACATGCCAGCAGGTCATGTCTTTGCCAGGGTTATGATAGGCCAGCTGTACCATGGAGGCCAACACAACTTTGCTTGTGCTGCCCCAGTCACCTGGGCCTGGCATGTCTCATTCAGCTGCATCAAATTRTCTAATCAAGCCAAGTCAAGCTCCATTGCTTCACTACCCTGATCTGACTTGCAGCTTAGCACTCTATCCCTCCCCTACACACCCTTTTTTTTGTAAGGAGCTTAAAAGTGAGAGCTATTGTACTAACACCAGCTACAGCACAGCCTTGCAAGTGTTTGTGCAAGCTATGAGCTTCTAAAACTACCTCTTAGTACTAAAAATAGTACTAAAGGCAGCATTCATGCAAGTACAACGGAAGCAGACTAGTGACAGCATGGTAGACAGCCTTTCCAAGGTCAGGGCAAGACAAAACCCACCCCTATAAGGAACAATACAGGGAGGACTGTATTGAGCAACTCCAGTCCAGCAGTCCCACTGGGGAGCAAGCTGGGATCAATTTATCATGTAGGAAAGCTTTAGTGCATGTAGTGGCAGCACCAAGGAAAAGGTAGGAATTTCCTTCTTTCCATCCTCATAGTAGGACTGCCCATGCCAACTCCCTCAGTGGCTGCATGGAGTGCCACCAGTAAAGGTTCCTTCCAGTCCAAGCGTAGGTGGTGGCACCTGCATGCTGGAACAAGGTTCCTCCTGTTAGCAATGCCCAGGGCAGGTCTGAGCAGCAGAGCAGTTTCACTTTGGTTTTGTGCCCACATCAGTATTCCCACTAGCAAAAGACTCCTCCTGCATTTGTTATCCTGAAGCTCCTTGTCAGCTTTCTGCTGAGCAAGGGCTTTACAACACTGTCAATGCAGCCTTTTTCCTTTCTCCCAAGAGAAAGATTTACTGGCAGAAAGGACGGTCCTGCTGCCCAGCAGGAGTTCTCAGGGCACACAAGTGGCAGGGAACAGGCCATTACCTTACAGGCATCCTTCCCACCATCAGGAAAGCCAGCACACAGCATGGAGCTCTGCTGCAGTGGTGGCAGGTTCATCTCCCTCAGCAAGGCACCACAGGTCTCACTGTCGATAAGGGGCAGCTCCACCTCCTGCAGCACAGGAGCCGGCTCCCCAGCATCTGTGGGAGCAACAGGGCCATCTCCAGCACCCACTGTGGCTGCTGTGCTCTGCAAGACAGCTCACCCCACCAGCCTGAACAGCAGCCAACACCATCCACTTCTGAGAGCCATGACCAACACCATGAGTGGCTGGGGTGCTCAGTGCCCATTGCCTGCCTGGCATGTTTTGAGGCAGTTCACCAACTGATGAATAGAGGCACAGAACTATGCAAGTAAATGCATTGGTTTGCCTACAGCTAGTGCAGAGAGAAGCGCCTCTGAACAGGGCGAGAGCAGGACACCTCCTTGCTGGGACAGGAGGGAAAGGAAGATGGAACTGGCAGAAAGCAATGCTCACAGATTTCCAGCTTCTTTGAAACCTGTCRAAGTTCAAACAAGTGCAATTCCTTTGAGGAAACAGACTGTCTGGAAAAGACAGTGTAGAAGGTTGTGTCTATTTTAAGCATAAGGGAACTGTTCTCCCTTTTGTAGCACCTTGTAAGGACAGTTCTGTTTGTGCAAGGGTTCAGCACCCACTCATGCATATGCACAGCATCACTGCAAAGTGCAGCCATCACTAATAGACCCAAGATCCTAAAGGGGCAGGAAAACACTGATCTGCACACCCCTGCCAGGCATCAGTCCTCTGACAAGCAGAAGAGACCTTTAATTATCTATCTAGCAAGAGTTTCTTTGTGTTTCTATTTCTAAAACAAAATGTCTTTCTCTCATTTGTTACCTGTATTCCAGTAATTGCCACCAAAAGCCCCTGCTATTTTACTCACCCTCTGACACCTTGCCCCAGCCGCTAGCCACACACAGGGTCCCAGCCTCATAGTCTTCATCTCTGTGGGGAAGGCAGATAGGGTGAACCTCAYGCCCTGCAGAGGAAAGGATGTGCAGGTGAGCACATGAACCCAATGCTTCCAGAAACAGGTCTCATAACAGGCACAAACAGCACCCTTCAAATTGTGCTGTTCCATTCTTCCTTCCCCCCAGTGCTCAGTCACACAAGTATTTATTAAAAACGGAAAAACAAACAAGCTTACAAATGTTAGTCACATTTAGTTGAGTTTATTCCGAGCCACAGCAAATTCAGACTGAGATCAGGAAGTTTGTTAACTGCCTTTAAATGTTAACATAAGAGCAGGAAGCAGAAGGATAGTTGGGAAGAGGACAGAAGAGCAGATGTGAGGTCAGTGCCACCTGAGGTGGTGCCTGGAGACAGATTGACAAAGGTTTATCCTACGTTGGCTGATCTGCTGTCCGAGAGTCAGTCAGCTGTGGCCAGATGGCTGCAGCTCTGTATAACCCAGAGCAACACCTTCCAAAAGCCTGGAAGGCCAGAAACTTATGCCACCTCCCTAATACCCAAATGCTCAGATTAGCTCCAGACACTTTGCCTTTGCTGGAAACAGCACTTAGAGGGCAGGGTTGAATCCAGCCCACTTCTCAGTTGGTAGGATGCTGGCAGTCCACTGCTAACAAACAGCACAGGGTCATGGCTAAGAGGAAGCTGACTGCTCTCGGGCAGCTGGCAGAAACCTGGCATTGGCACAGCAGGGCTCAAGGAAACACAGAACTGGCACAGCTTGTGCAAGGGGAGCAGAGGCAGGCAGGAGCGTAGTGCTATAAAGGAAGCAGGGGCACGTCAGAAGCACAGTCCCTGACCCAAGGGCTAAGCTTTCCTGACAATTAATCAGCAAAGTCACTAAGACTGGAGTAGAATTACCCTAATCAAATTACTCTGATGGGAATTAAAGTCATAGCTGCAGGGACATATCTCTAGCCCAGAGACAGAGAAGGAAGAGAAGTGTTTCCTGCAGTGGCAAATGAGATTAGCACTTTCACTGCACAAAGCATCCTCCCACGGCAGCCGCCCACTCTGGCTGAGGCTCACCGCACCGCGCTGGGCGCTGCAGGCGAAGCACTGCCACATCACAGTCCATGTAGTGCTCCTTGTTGAACCCCGGGTGGATGGCGACACGCGAGACAGGGATGCTCTGCTCCTGCCGGTCTGCCTGCCGGAGGTGGTGCTCCCCCACCGTCACCACCAGCCTCCCCAGGAGCTTCCTGGTGGAAAGGGACCTTGTTACGGAGAGAAGGGGGCTGCAGCCACAGGGTGGGCTCCCTCAAGCAGCAACTGTGCATGCACAGATCCCTGCCCAGATGCCAAGCTTTGACCTTCTGACACCATCCCATGCTTGGGAGCTGGGGCTGGCCCTTGGCAATGGGACGTTTCACTGGGCCACTGCCTCATATTAGCTTTTTTGTTAACTAAAAGGGTATGAGTTTTGCTTCATCTGTTATTCATCAAGCCACTATTCATATCCAGGCAGCACAGAGCTGCCAGAAGACCAGGGAAGGTCCCAGCAAATTTCTCTATAGCTGGTCTTGGACAGTGAGAAAGTACAGTTTTACCTTTTGCCCTGGGCCTCCCTCAGCATCTATGATGTTTCAGACACCYATGACAGGAGACAGTCTGCAGCTCAACCACTCTTACCTGCAATCTGGGATCCTAAAAGTCACATGAGGAGCCTTAAAAGCAACAGGAATTGAGTGCCAAAATCATTTTGATCCCTTACATCCTTTCTAATTTTGTTATCAAAGCATTTAGGAGATGAGCAGACACCTACGTTTGAGCTTTATGATTGTTTTAGGCAAATGTATGTAGTTTGAATTAATGCTTGACAATTATGTTTTTGTTGCATATTTTATAAACAGTATAATGTCACAGCTAAACTTAGAGCAATCAGTTCAAGCAGAGCCAAAATGCTATTCAGATTTCTTTTCACAATTAGGARGATAATTATGCTATGAAAGCAGTAGCATCCAACAAATAGAAGGGCAGAAAAATCAGATCATTACTAAAGTATTTCATTCTTCTCTTTGGACTTCAGTAAGCACAYTGAAAAGCTGTAGTAGGACAGTTCTGTGCTGAGCAGGAGACATGAACTGGATCCTTAAATCTGTCATAACCTGGGACTGAGATTTGAGAGGCTCTTTGTCCCCTGCAGGAGGCAGACGTACTACTTATCTTTTCTATTTTAGTTGTCTGCATCTCCTGTTATGGGCTCACACAGCACATCAGTTTGCCGCTGTGTTGTGTTAACTAGAGATCTTGGCAATTAGGGCTTATTTAGAGGTCTGCTTGAACTATTACAGAAACTGGACAAAGTCCAGACCCAAGACAACTGTCTCTTCCCTTCAGATCTGCTGATGACACAACTCAGTTTTAATCTCAGGAGACTTCACTGGCACAATGAACTGTTCTTGTACTTCCCAGTAGTTTGACACCAGGATTGCCCAGCAATGCAAAAAGCTACAAAAGATGAAAACTAATGCCATAACAGTTGTGAGTAAAAGCACCGGCTAATTTTGCAGCGAATATTAAAACAAGGAGGTATCTCATAAGCTTGCACATGAAATTTTACATCATGGCAACTTTCTCATTATTCAACATCAGTCCTTAAAAATGGTGCTCAAGTTCAATAAGACACAGATGTGAAGCTGACTGGTCTGCAATTACATTATAATTTATTATAAAAGGGCTGGCAAAGGTGCCRGCCAAGGCATTGTCTCTGCCCATTAAGAGGTCTTTAGCACGCTTTCTAAAGCTGGTCCTGCATTTAGAGTACAGAAGCCARTGTGACTGCTATGAGTAATAGGACAGCTGTCAGGGCTGATTTTACTTTTGATTTGTAAGGACTTTTCACTCTAGACTATTCTGAAGAATTAACTACTTGTCTGAATAAGGGAGACTGAACTCAGTGAGCAAAATCCAACTCCTAAAGCAGTCTTTGGACYTAACAAGGCTTTTAAATCTGATTTATAAACTCCCTGCGCAGGAGAGCCCTCTCCTGGGTCTTTGGTTCTCCATGTGTTTCTCCCTAAGCAAGAGGGTGCTGTGGGGAGCACAAATAGCTCTGGAGTGACCTGCTCCACAAAGCTGCTCGTTGTGGAGCATTAGTCCCACCAGACCATGTGGGTGCCATTCCCTCGCTAAGGAGGGGGGCACACCAGGCTTGTGAGCTGCCCTCATTGTAATGGTAACTTTTGCTGTGAGAAGTCAAGAGAGAGTTAGGAGGACAGACTGACTTACTGCTCCAGGTTGGCCACACAGTGAGCTGCAGTGATAACCACATCTTCTCGGACTAGACTGCCACCACAGAAATGGAAACGACCCAGTTTGAGAGAGACCTTCAAAGAGCCAGATACACTTTGAGATGAGGCAAGTTGTTTCCTCCTCAAAYGCTAAGCCATCAAAAACCAGACCCTGCATTTTCTTCTCAATATTTGTGTAGTACTTCCAGCCACTTGGAGCCCAGGGAAGCCATTTCTCAGCTGTGGCTGACTCTCAACACCCACCTTCAGTCCCACCAGCATTGAAACCCYGGAGTTCTCAGAAATGGAGGCAACTGGACAGAGGTCTCACTGCTGTAGGAACCTCCCCACAGCTCAATATGAGAAAGAATCCAGAGGATCCATCCCCCTGACCTCAGTACCCTTCCCTCTCCCACCACCTCCTGTTCCCTCCAGCTCTTTGTGCTGCTGCATGCATGCATTTTCAAGAGGCTACACGTATAGGGATAGGGCTCTGGGGAGGAGGAGGTGGCAAATACCATTTGCCACAGGTCTCTGACTTAGCTCTAGCAACATGCAAACAAGAAATAGCCATCTCCTTCACAAGAAAAGTATTACATTTGGTTTCATTTTAAATAGAACCATGTCCTGCTAAGTTACTTCTAAATCATAGCTCCATTATCACTCAGTTTCTTCATTACAGGAATGCAAGTCATTTGGGAAAGTAATATTCTTCTGTGGCAGAAACTGGAGAGGAGTCCTTGGTTCCAGTTGCTGCACCTTAAAACCCAGCAGATCCTCAGCTGATAAGCGTCACAAAAGCTCTGCAGCAACATGAGCTCCCACCAGCCAGAGATGTCACCCTAACCATTAAAYCAGCTCAGGCCCTCCCTTCCTCAGGGGTTACTGGAGGAAGAAAGGGGTCAGAAAGGGGGRACTGGGCAGGAGGAACTTCTGAAACAGATCCTACTCCTGAGCAAGCAGCATTCAACAGCTTGAGGAAAAATGAAAGATTGCTCTTGCCTCTCCTCCTTCCTTTCACTTTCCTGTGAGAATGGGAATAGTGCATTATAAGACAGACCTGCCAAGGCTGTCCTCCAGGCACAGAATCTCTCCCGCCAACAATTCGAGAGAAGGATCTAAGTGGGAAAAAATCCTCTGGGCTCTTCAAATCAATGGGACGAATTCCACATTTCAGTCCTGCGTAGAAAYGAACAAGAGTATTTTGCAGTGAGACAGCCTCCATATGCTCAGAAGTATCACCTCAGGCTTCAGGCTCTCCTGGAGGATGGGAAAGTGATGGGACACATCCCAGGTGTTACTGCTTTCCTGACCCCAGCCTGAGCTCCATGCTGAAGGCAATTATGCAGAAGTTAAAAAAAAACAGAAATCATATGCCTTGATAAGAAGCTGATGTATGCAAAGCTAGGTCTCCTGTGAGGTACTTTTATGCTGTGTGTACAGTCATAAAAAAAAATCTAATTTAGATTTCATCTAGTAACCTAATTATTACTAATAAAATGCAATTGGGACTTGCAAAATTAAGTAACAAGTACAACAGATAAGGATGCCATCTGACTTTATTCAAAGCTTATTATCTTGACACTCCCACATCTAAGAAGTGCCCAGTGGCATTTAACAACCAAAGCAACTAAAGTAGTCTTGAAAAAAAACTCATCTCTGAATTGAGCTGGCCTAGCACTCAGTCTTGGCTTCAGTCTGAAATGCACTGCAAGGAGACAAAGCTTTTTCACATTGCTTTTGGCACCGACTGTGCCTCAGAAATGTGGATGAGCAGCACAGGGAAAGTTTGACTTAGAGTGGAGGCCAGCCAGGGATGTTTGGGTCTGATTAAGTTTTAGATGCTTCAGCAAACTGAGCAACTTGAGATAAATTTGTCGTCATTTCATTTACATTTTCTGAGAAAAAGCCTAAATAAGAAAAATTAATCCTCACCCAGCAGGGATGTACTAGATATGCTTGATAGGCCTGCCAGACCACATGCTAGGGTGGGAAGGAGAGGGGTACTTTACCCCACTCAGCTGCACAACATGGTAATCACAGCAAGCATCATTGCAAAGGGTTATTTTAAATACTTGCGGCACAGAGAGAAGGAACTGATTGTAACTCCTCATACCAGGCATCTGTTTCTCCAGGCTGGATGGTTTGGAAAGAGGGGTAGTTTCAGGCTTCAGGCTCCTTTGCTGAGAAGAGGACAGCCACTCTTCTTCCACTCCTTTCAGCTGGCTTCTGTCTAAAGCTGCACCAGCTGAAATTGCTCTGTTAGTTCACATCCAAGGTTTTTTCATGACAACAAGCCAATAGGTGGGGATTCCCTGCTCTCTCCCAGGCCAAGCCCTGGGAGACCTAGATACGAATTCAGTTTTCAGCCATACAGAGCACAAGCAAAACACCACACAGGATTCAGGAGGTATTCACGTTGTCTGCCCTGGTGAGTGTTAGCTCCACCAGAGTTGCTTTGGATTAGTAATCGTCATAACAAACCAGTGGAGAAGATTAAGTCTGGCTCCTAAATGTCACCAACTATCACAACACCACTCCTCCAAACCACCCCTTTATTTTTAGGTTGTATGTCTTCTGTGCAGATTTAAAGTGATTTTTTTCTCCTTGCTTAACCTTTCAGTCTGGATGACAGCACTAGACAGCCTGCAGAGCTTTCCTAACAGATTGCAAGTTCCAGAGAGCCAACGATCCCACATTCTTCTCCTCTACCTGCTTGGCAAACCTTCCTGAGACCTCAGCAGCGAGAAGCAGGACTTGTTGCCACAAGGTTGCATGGATCCTCACACAACACCTGCAGCACTCACTTCATTGGAGAGGCAAACTGAGCTCCTTGCTGCTCCACCCAACCCCATCTCTCTYCTTTTTAGTATAGCTTTTTTCACATTCCCAGGGCATTCCTGCATCCACAGGTGACCTCAAAGTGTTTGACTGCCACAGAAAGCTCCATCACAAAACCAGGCACTCTTTTCTTGGCTATCTGCCTGGACCAAGCTCCCCCCAGCTGCTGCKGCTGGGCTGTTTACTGACAAGAGACTGGTAGTCATTTCTATAATAGCAAGTCTACTACAGCAATGGGAAGTAAATAGACTTTATCACAGAGATAAGTGATGGAGAAAACACCATTCACTTAAGTGGAGAGAGAAACAGTGTTGGTAAATGCAGCGTGGCCAGCATCAGACTGACATGAGATGGAAGGAGTGGCAGTTAGCCACTTACACCATTCCTCACCCCAGGTGGGCTGATCCTTTTAGTGCTGGTTTTACTATTAAGAGCAAGTTGCTCCAAAGAGCATCATTCCTCTGCCCAACACGACCCCCACCCCTTGCAGTATGCACTGTCTAGAGAGGATTTCCTCTCACAAGGCATCCTTTCTCTCTCTTACCTAGAGGTATTCCTAGGAAATAAATTTCTTTATAAGGCTGGAGAGGGCAGGGGAAGGCCAGAGAGAAAGTTAATATTTCAGCCTCTCCATACACAAGAAAGAACTGAGACCATGGTGTCAGCAGCAAGGGGTTGCTCATTGCTCCTCAAGACACTTCCCTGAACTAACTGCTCCAGGGTCACAGTTAGCAAGCTCAGTGGGATCAAGCTATTTCTCTTTCTTTCCGAGCCAAGGGATCACATCATAGCAGAGCAGCCTGCTTGGAGAAAGGCTCACTCATCTTAGCAACCAAAGCAAGTGCTATACCAAACAGTGGTTAGATCAAAAGGGTAGGAAAGACTTCCAGGGCAGCAATGGCAGCCCAGAAATCACTCAAATAGCACACACACAGCAAGATCTGAGGTGCTTTGAGAATTTTACCTGTTTGGTGTGCTATAGGAGCAGCACACAGCTTGTGCTGCCTGTCACAACCCCCCCCCCCCACCACCTCCTCCAGGAGCACAGCTCCCCACAGGCACAGACCATGCTCAAGGACTCACCGCACCCAGAGAGAAGGTATGCCAGCAGGAAGAGGTGCCCCACTCCTATCATGGCACAGCAGCTGCAGTTGGACATTGCAAAGGCTCAGGCACCCTAGACCCCCCACCTTGGRCAGTGTTCCACCACACATAGCAGAACCCTTCCCTTCCCCTATCCTAACAAGCCCCTTTAGTAGATAAGGGGGGCAATCAGTTTTGGCAGGTGCAGCTGCAGGGCTGCAAATCAGAGGTTTGAAGGCTCCCAGTTGTGCTTCTCTGGGAGTCTCTGGCTGTCCCAGGCTTTGTCGTTTGCTCTCAGTCCCACGCTGGTGCAGGTGGAAGCCTCCTCACCTCTGCTGAGGTGCTGTGAAACACAGCAACTGCTGTCTGCGCTCCCCCTGTTTCTGCCAGCCCATCGGTACCAGCCACCCCTGGAGTCTGCAGTGAAGCTCTTTTTTCTCTTTTGCTCAAGCTGGTTAACACAGAACAAGAGAAGTTCAGCTTAGTTCTTCACCTCATGATCTCCCAGCATCTCCCAGCATGTAACTCCCCAGGGGCAGAGCAGGAGCCCAGGCCAGCCAGGAGGCACGTGCCTCCAGAGCTGAGCAATGCAAGGTGGGAGGGGATGACAGTTTCTGACGGATGTGTTTATAAGGCATGGCAGTATGCTGCCACCAAGGATTAAAATTATTTGGTGTTTTTCACAAGGAAAACCACTGTTCATACATTGCATGAGCAAATGAAGAATGGAGCTGCCCTTGTTTTGGCTCTGGAATTACACAGCTCTCTAGGTGCTCCAGGACTGGTGCACACAGAAGGGCCCTGGGACTCACCCACAGCGAATGAGACAGGTCCCAGGACCCAGCCACTCTCCTGGCCATGGTCCCTTCTGTAYCCATTGCACCTCAGCCACTGGGCCCTACGCTTCATTATATTAACTTCCAACACCGCCACATACAGTCCATGTAACTTTATCAGTATTTGTACTGTTACTTTTCCCCATGGTTATACTTTGACATATATGAAAGATACWCTGTCCTTCAAGCGGGCACATGCTGATGACATTGCAGTAATTTTCAGCAGCCTCTCCTTGGCCATACCCTGAGGGTTTCTTCTGCAGTTTTTGCAGAGCAGAGTGACTTTGTCACTTCCTCTGCTCCCCACTGGCAACAGTGTCACAAGCCTCTAGCTGAGGTTTGCTCATTAGCTTTAGGAAGSGATTACCTTGCCTAGGTAGCCTCTTTCATGGCCAACACACATTTCCAGCCCCTTTGCAGGATTTCCAGAGCAAGACAGGCAGAGCAAACATTTCGGCCCAATGCCACCGCTCTGCCCGCGGGCTGGTCCCACTGAGGGTAAGGCAGAACAGGTCTGCTGATGTCTGCAGCCCTGGGCAGGCTGGCCCTGCAGAGGGGCTGTGTGGGGGCTGTCCTGCAGCCTCTGGTCTGATTTGCTCAAGGTCAGAAAGCCGAAATACCCACYCCTCTCCCCACTCCAGCTTGTCCTGAAAAGCTGTTGCTGGCAGGCAAGGAGACTGGGGCCAGGCAGATGGAGCTGACCCTGCAGTGCCAACAAGGGTGCAGAAATGTTCTCCCTTACCAAAGRAAATTGCTCAGAAGCAGCAGAAAGCACACAAAAATCTCCCCCCCCCCTTTTTTTTTTCTCCTGGTCAATCTAACTGGTAAGCCAGTGGTCCTGGGGGAGATGCTGAACAGCTGGGGGCTGCATGGCCTGGAGGAGGCAAGCACTACGCAGCCTGTCCCTGTCTGCTGGACCACTGTCTGTCCCCACTGGCACTACCTGCCTTCAGGCCTGTCAGCAGGACCGCTGGTGGGAATGTCCCCTCTCCTGTGCTAATAGAAATGACAAAAATCCAAGTCTTTCCATCATTCCCATGCCACTGAGGTGGTTATGGTTCTTCAGACTGCTCGAGCAACAGAAGAAGCCATTGGCATTGGCTGTATTCATCATTTTTTTGCTGAAAGGATAAAACCTGCATGCTACTCCAGAGGGGAGGATCCAGGCTACGATCTGGTAGTACATCTTCTTTCTCTGCTATAGTAAGAAGCCCTTCAACTGTACAGAACTAGGACCTAGGTGGTAGGAGGGAGGGTTAGATAACAAGCTCCATTAAGAAATCCTGCACTGTCTATATCCAACTTCAAAGCAAACATGCAATTCCCATTCGTGCTACAAAGGGTTATGCACACACCAAGATGGCAGAAAACAGTATGGCTTGTGTGGCAGTTTTCTTCCAGGTCCATTTTCAGCAGAGGTATCTATATCACCATCTGCTCTCCCAATTCCTGGTAGCATGCAGGAATATCTGGGAAGATATGCCAGGACAGGTCCCAGAAAAACCAACAATCTGAAGGAGGGAATTAGAACATAATGAATTTCTTTTTCTTTTCCATTCTGTCTCTTCTCTTTACACTCTGTAGACTGAAGTTAGTTTGTTGCTTTTCCTACAGATGTGTAATCCCTGACATGRAGAACTCATAACAGTATAATAATTCCAAATCCTCAAGACAATGTAAGCACCAGCCCTCATCCTTTCTCATGCTCAGGCTCCAAAAAATGCCTACTGTATTATATTTTATATGGCCAGACTCCAATACATGTGCTCTATAGTTGCTCCTATGTGAGCAATCATTTGAATTCTTTGGGCAGTAAAACATAAGTCAACTGGAGTAAGAATCTTAGGCCCTTCCATCTCTAGAAGCATCTATTCCTGGTTGGTCCTAAGGAAGGGACTAATCTTATAGCCAACAGAAAAAACTAGACACATCAGTTATTTTTCTTACATTTTATATAAAATAGACATTTACATACATTTTCTTTTGCAAAGACTTCGAGCATAATCTATCCATAAATCCCACAGTGAAAAAGCAGACTTTGAAAATTCCTTTACCACTGACATACATCCAGCTGCTACTAAGTGTGAATTTATTTTTGAAAGATTTCAAATCCATGGGTTGTTTCCTTGGTCTTTTTTTAAAAAAGATATGCACAACTCATTAAAAAAATTAGGTACAGAAATAAGAACCATACGAACAACAGCCAATGCAAAAACTCCCATGTGATAGGAACACGCAGCATGACATCCACTTCAGGCAGAGATTTCTACAGTAATATACTTGTAGAAGTCATAACTTTTACAGAGGATACCATTGGGGCTATTTCCCAGAAAAGAATTTTCAGCAAGTCAGTACAAATATGGCAATGAACTTTTGCACAAAGTTATCAAGATAGTCTGACACAACTTTGCCACATTGAGACACTAGTGAATGCCAAGCATAATTTTCTTTTTTTCTTTTTTCTTTTTTTTTTTTCTTTTTTTTTTCTGCTGGGTTTAAATGTACATGAAAGCAAAATAGGACATTTTAAAACTGCTACAAGAGAAAGGGGGGAAAAAAAACCTCTAAGGGCTAGATTTTTTCCAAAGATTGTACATAATTTCATGTGTGAAAAACAGAAATTGAACACTTGGTCAATTTAATGCACATACAGTTTGAGGAGACTGCAGCACATGCCAACTGTTTCACCGAGCTGGAGGACAAGCAAGGAAAGGGATCATACAATTAAATTCTCATCAGTTGTACTAATTATTAAAATTAGAATGATAATTGTCTTCTTTCAGCAAACAGAGTGCACCATATTTGGCTTGCTTTCCATAYGTGTTGAGAAGCTTTTGTGAGTTTTAGACAGTGCCAGGTATGTATGTCCAGCCTCCCCTGCAAGTTAGGCTCTGTACTGTGGAGCGCTTGACTTAGCATGCACGCACACACACCCCATCCTCATCCAGAGCTCTGGAATAAAGACCATTTTCACTCCTGCATTCACTCCCTGCTTGGTCAAAACAACTTGCCTGCACATTTTTAGGAAAAGCTAATCCAAAGAATATACAAGAGACCTAAAATTTCCCCGCATTGCATCATTTATCTTGAGGGATGGAAAAGGAATGGAGGCAAAGAATACTGGACTTTAAATAAGCAAGAAAATAAAACAAAATACATCAGCTGAAAATATTATTCATAAAGAAGGGAAAAAGCAACACAGTTATTTTGTTTTTTATTTATGATTGAAATGAATAGTAATTACACAAGAGTCCTCTCTAACCAGCTTTGTCTTAATTCTCCACTTTAATATTGCTGAGCATCCACACAACTGTTGAGGTTTAGCCAATGCCATTTCAACACAGAATGAGCCCCGCTGCCACTACACAGAGCATCAGCCATTTGTTACTTTGTAATCTCTGCTAACCATGCATGAGCACCATGCCCTCAGCAGAAACCAGCGTACTTAGAACTCGTTATTTGATGAACTGTGTAATGCTAAAAGAAGAGACCATTTCCTATGATTAATTAGGATAGTAACCGGTTTATCACAAGCAAATTTGCTCTATTTATCTTCACAATAACATTTTTTTTTTCAGTGGAGGTAACCCATCTCATGTTATAATGCATTGTTCTTCTTCACCTACAGCAAACTTTTCACAAGATTAATGTCCTGGATAAACACAGCATTTTAGCATGGAAGTCAATGAGACAGAGAGTGAGCTCAAATCTTCACAAGGGTTTAATTACTTTGGTAGCTTGTGGCCTGAGTCATTCACCAAATACTCTCCCAGTTTGCAGACTGCCATCCTGCATAGATGTGGGCTATAAAGTGCTACTTCAGGAATGGGGGGGGGTTCATTAATGACCCCTCCTCTCCCTATAATGACCATAAACCCAGCTCACAGATGTGGAGACTCAACCTTTCAGCATACAAACGTAATGCAGTTTACTTGGGATTAAACTACATGGATATATTACCTGCCTAATTCTGGGTGAACATATGACATTCCTTCCAGTAACACTGCCTCCCTCACTGGGAGGATGGTTTCCCTATATCCTTTCACAGGTAAGCTAGCCTGGCAAAAAAAGGTAATTCTTTTTCCAGGAGCTCACAGGGACACCTAAAAGCATCAGTTACATTGCATATGCATCAGTTTTAGGAGGTCAAGATGGCTTTGATCGGATTCTAGGACAAGAATGAGATCACCATTAGCACTAGGTGTCTCAGGAAAGACAAACTCAACTACATCAAAACTGAAAACATAAAACTAAGTAAGTAAGTCACCTCCCTTCCAAAGCACTGCTATAAAAAATACATCTTCTTTTATATTTGAAAAATATGTTTCATTGGCCACAATTTAAAGCCATACTGGTGTGTGGCTTGTAGAATATATAGTCTTTATTTAACCTGCCTTCTTGAGACTAAGTTTACAGCTCATACACCTTCTTAAACGAGCCATGGTCCTCCCCTTTGGCTAGGTGTTGGCGTGCTCTCTGCATATGCCCCACATATGGGAGGCTTTGTACAATGATGCTCTCAGGGTCTGCACCAACTGCAGCTCCGTCACTGCCGAACTCGCCGCCATGCCGCAGCATCATAGGCTGGGGCCAGTGCTGGAAGAGAGGCTTTCCTTGGGAAAAGGCAGCGAGCTTTATGTGAGTACRATGCCTTTTACTGCCACTGTCATGGAGAGACCCTGACAGGGAACCTGTGATGCCCAGTTCAGAAGCAGCTAACTTTCCCTGCAGTTCAGCACGGCCTGAGCACCTCTAAATACCTCCATTACRAACCATCTATAATTATGCATTGCCCACCAGGGAAATGATAGCTCTCAGAGGCTGTTTAAACTTTGGTTTCCCCATGCTGTGTCCACAGAGCATTGCCAACGCCTTGGCAGTGCAATGCTGGACACCTGAGAACTGCTCCGTGGGAAGGACCTAGCAGAGCACTTGCACTAGGCCTCTGCATAAACCCAGTCAGTAAGTCTATGGCCATAAAAGTTGTGTGACAGAATGGTTGCTGACCCAGCCCAAGCCCGTGACTTGGAAAGAAAAGTAGGCTGTTAGGCCTGGGGGGGACAGGAGAAGATTTGCTAGCTCAAAATGTGCATGCATGGGCTGTGGTCCCAGCTGCTCTCTTGAGACTAAAGAAGTTGATTTGAAGGGGGAAAGCCCAGGAACCTGTCTGCACCAGCCTTCCTCCTCTGACCACCTCTTCTCCTTCCCATTGACTGGATGAGCCACTCTCTGGCCAGCTATGGGCACAGGCTGGGATTCTGGACTGAGCTTTTCCAACGAGGCCACCAGCATGTGGCTCTCTCCCCTTATAAAGCGAACCTGGTGCTTGTGAAGGAGACACCCAGTCAGCACTGGCTAAGCCCAGGCACCGCAAGGGCTTTCACCACGTGGGCTTCTCCCTAAGCAAGCTCTGGGTTGCCCTTCTGTCGAGAGTGAGCAAAATCAAGCTCAAATATAACAAGCTTTATGGCAGTTTCCTGCTACAAGAGGAATAAGCTGATGACCTACCCAGCTGTCCAAGCTGAAAGACAGTGGCAYCAAGCACTGTCCCACCAACCCTTCATGTTTTCTGTGCTGAACTGGTGCAAACTCAATTGGAGCCAGTAGAAGTGCTGTTATTGCAATGATAGTTTGGTCCAACATACTTTACAGCCATATGCTTTAGAAATACCACCAGGGCAAATTACTGAAGCATGCCTTGGTGGTGCTGCATTTTCTGACTTCAGACAATATGAGTCACAATGCCCAGCCATGTGGCCAGCYGTGAAGGACACTGGCCAATTCTTATATAACAAAATATATTAATTATTTGATTATAAGTTAAATAAATAAAGCTCAAAAATAAAATCCTCAGTTCTGAAGAGAACTCACTTCCCCACTTCAGTATTTAAAAATATAGATTTATGACTGATCAGCTATAGCTCATTTTCTGCATCTCTTGGGGGAGGAGGCGAGAACACTTTGACAATGTGTTTTATCAGTGTTATCACCGTGATAAATGGGCTTCATCCCTGCACACCCATAAAAAGCCTCCTTAGTACCTTTCCAGCCTACCAAATCCTACTTAATCTCTCTGTGGCTTTACTTTACCTCCTATGTTGATCAGATTAGTTGGGTTTTTTTGTTTGTTTATTCGTTTTTTACTGGGGACTGGGTAGGAGGACAAATAATTCTAGAGCTTCACATTGTTTTTGGATGCTTCCAGCTTTTTCGGAGTAATAATTACTTGGCCTGGAGGGAGAGGGCAAAGGGTAAAGCCATATGACATTTAACAATACTGATATCGTGAACCTGAATTATTACAAAATGACTATCCTATGAGTAAAACATTCAGCTGCATTTTTTCCTCAGAGGATCATTTGTCCTAATTGTAGAATCATCCTTCTAAGGTGATATTCAGACACAATTTTCTCTTTCTTTAGGATTACTTCCAAGTCACATTTAGAGTTGTAAAAGTGGCCACCATTTCCTCAACATTAACCCCTTGAAAGCCTTTTATATGACCATTATGGCCATCTTCCTGGTTCAGAAGGACCTGGCAGCACTTGCAATATAGCCCATCAGTGGTACTTTACGTGGACTAGTTGAATCTGCATTGAGTAACAACAGGTGCTACTTCACCTTCATGGCAGTTGATGAGTGCTCTGTCTCCACAGCTTCCCCAGCAATAACCAAGATATTAAAGGTATATGTCCCACCCACACTACCTGTGTGACTAAGATGGGTTCAACCTAAACATGAATCTTGGCTACAGGGAGGTTTTTATTCATTCTCCAGCATGTCTCATCATATGAGCTGAATGTCTCCTGTAACTTTGGTCAAACAAACATGCAGCCAAAATTTGCCTTCCATAATTCTGAATCATATCAAAGTTCCTTCAGTGTCACTTTTAGGCTTCCATCTTACTCTTCTTCAAGGAACACGACTTTCTTTCTACTGGTGGTTGAATGCTATGTCTGATCTTTCTCCTGGACTTCTTGTAACCTCTTCTCTAATCGATCCAGTTTGGCTAGATTCTCCTTCAGCAACTTGCTGTTTGGAACCAGCTGTAAAGCTTTCTTATAGTAGCTACGAGCAGTGACGTAGTTCCCCTAYGAAGAAAAAGAGTGATAGATCTCATTCACATTCCCTGACATAGAAAAGTTCATTCCTTGGAATGGTGAACATCATAACACAAAGAAAAAAGAGTTTTCTAAACTTGAAATTATTTGGTAACGCTTCTTTATGAAATGGATCACCTAGTGCTATTAGCCTAAATTAGATCAAACACCCATGGCAAGAAGTAGTTAGTTTTACTCACAGATAGGATAGCTTGAGGACATCACGCAGTGGGACTTAAGACACAAATCATAATGATAAGCTGAAGTATTCAAAAAAAAAAAAAATGCAGCCACAGGGCTGTACATGTATTTCCATAATGTCAAGTCAGTATTCTACATCAGACATCTTCATTAAATGAACTAGGTAGAGAGGAATCTTAGAAGTTGACTCATGGGGAGATTTTTCTAAGGCAGGTCAACAATTAAAGCTGAAAAACTTTGGAGATGAACCAGCTGCTTGTCCTCCTGAAACATGGATTTAAATGTTTAAATTACAGGACATATATTCCCAAGCAACCTGGTAGGGAAATTCTAGCTGGGACTGGAATAGAGTTTCTTCTTCTTTGGACAATATATGTTGTGGTCACTTACTGCCCACAAATACATAGCTCTTGGTGGTCTAAGGTAATTTTAGCTTTCTGTCCTGAGTAGTGGTTCCTGCACTAGACAGATTAAGGAAAAGTAAAACTTTCAAACCTTGATGTGTTCAATGCCTCCCATGTTCATCCAGGCTTGTGCTTGGTCTGGGTTGAGTTCCACAGCCTGTTTATAGCTCTAAACAAATATGAAACATTTTTAGGCTAGAAGTCTGAATCTTCAGTCAAAGCCAGTTGAAAGAGGGGAAAGAAACCTCCCTGCATCCATTTAAAATACAGTTTAAAATTCTTACACAATACACATGCTGAAATTCAGTCTTTTTTTTAGTAGAGATGACACATTGTACTTTTTCCTCACTGAGTTCATTTCACAGGCTTTGTTGTGTCCACTGCATCACATGAGGAACCAAACCACATCTGTGACCCTCTCCCTGCTGCCCAGCACCACAGGGGTGTCCTGCACATCACCAGCAGGTGCCTGCTTTAGGATAAACCGATCTCTTAGTTACTAAGTAATGAGGTGAAATATAATAATACGGTGGCCTCTCACAGGGTCCCCAAGCTTCCAGTTRAGTCACATGGAGCTGGCCATTGTCAGCAAGAGGGGCTGGGGACAGATGGACCAAGTCTCCAGTCAGTACGATAGGGCCTGGGCTCCTCCGTAGTCTCACCATGACTCTGTACTTAACCTCTCAAGGCAGACTGTATTTCCACACATTAATAAAAAAAGGCAGTGGGGAGGTATAGAAACCAGTCCTCTAACAAGAAAAACAGTTGTAACTAACTCTAGCAAAGACAGCACTGTTCCATAGCTTTAGTTGTACCTCTGGTGAACCGATGAGCTCCCAAGGTCAATACTCTTGTGCATGCAGCATGGAGTATTAGCTGCAATGAGTTAACTCTATTCTTTAACCTATAAAACTACCTACTGGGCTTAGAGCAGTCATACCTCAAAAGCCTTGTCAAGGAGATTCTGCTCTCTTAGCTGGTTTCCTTTAGTGAAAAAGAGCTCTGATAGGACTTTTGGATCCTTTGGTTTTAGCTGAAGAGCTTTATCTATAACTTCAAGTGCCTGTGAAAAAGCAAGAGGACATTGTATTATTGTATTCTGCTCCTTTCATCTTCTCATGCTCATCCCACCACAAGGGTCTCTCAGCAAAGGAGCCAGAGTAACAACAAATCATCACTCCATTCCCTCATTTGCCCCACACTGTTATCACATTTGGAAATGAGAGTTTTAGATGCCTTCAGCTGATGTACAGCGGGGCTGACAGTGGCAGGCACAGCAAAGGCTCACGACCTTTGTAAATCATGCTGCTTAGCTTTAGTTTATTACCTGGATAAACAAAAGGGTTTAGTAAAAGAACTAAATGTACTGCATGTGTGCTAAGGCATGTGACACATCTCTGGAGAGCCAGAGTGCAAAATTCAACCTGAGCGCTTGTGTGAGCCCTTGGGTCACCAGCATACAGAGAACTCTGTACCTTAGCATAGTGCTCCTGCTTGCTGTAGATTGCTGATAGAAGGCGGTAGCACTCCAGACACTCCACATCTTCATAGAGTATACGGTTTGTCATCTTTTCAGCTTCCTTTGTCCGCCCCATCATTGCCAAAACCTGGGCCTAGAGATCCACATTATGAAGAGTTACAATTTTTAAAGACTCAGTCTCCTTTAATATACCATGTTGTACCCAGTAAATGGTCCTGGCCTCCTGCTATGTGGCAAGGCAGGGGTTGACAGTGCCACTGTTCATCAAGGAAAGCCAGAAAGCCTAGCAGTAATCCTTCGTAGTGAGTAAGGGGCAGGTCAGATTTAATCTATGACAGACTCTGCTCAGCCGGAAAGGTGGCGGTTGARACAGAGTCTGAGGTCAGAAAGGTGCGAGCAGGAAACAAGAAGAGACGTTTGCTTGATGGCCCACATGGATATATAGCCAACTACTGTCTGGCCTCTCTGCAGAGCTTCAGCCTTGGGTAATTGTTACACTAATATGGCCATCCCTTTCCATAGCAATAGCGTGTCGTGGACCTGTCCTGGGCGTGCTAGTYCTGCACTCACCAGCGCCAGTCGGATCTCTTTGTTTGAAGGCTGCAGTGCTACAGCTTCTCTATAAACCTGCAAAGCTTCTTCATACCTCCCAGTGTTGTAATACAGAGCCCCAAGGGGGGACAGGATTTCAGCTTTCCGGGATACCTTCAGTGCCCTGTATGTTGGGAAAAAGAGATGTTTCCAGGTAATTTGTGGATCAAAGCAAAAGAGTAAGGTGTGGTTTGAACCAGGACGGAGCAGCAAATCTCTGCACTCTGCATGGCACGGTCCCACCCTGGGAAGCACAGTCTGCAGTCCGTGGGGAGGGATGTGGGTGCCCTGGCAGCCATTCCTCTGGCAAGCTTAGGACAAGGGAGGACCACCTCCAAAGTGTGGGCAAACAAGCAGTAGGGGTGGGGAAGGCTGACAGTGGCAGAACCAAGGGAGTACAAGCACAAATCAGGATGCCAAAAAGGAGGAAAAAAAAATAGTCCACTCTGTTTCATACCAGCAGGCAATGTTGGTGCATTGCTGGGAAGGGCCTGAATTTCCAGTCGGAAGTAGCACTGTACATTGGGCAGCTTGGGAACAGTCCAGGGAAGTCAGCACTGCCTGAGTCAGGGCTTACCCACAAAGCACTCCCACTAAATAGCCAACTAAGCAAAGGCAAACCCTATTTCAGATGAATGGAGAAGGGGAGAAAAAAATGCAAACACTACACTGACAGAGTGAAACGTCACCAAACTTTTTAATGAGGCCCTTTAGCAAGGACAAGCCATACCTGGGAGTAAGGGAAACATCGGTCTCTCAGCTCAAGCTCTTACCTTTTGTACCATACTTCAGCCTCTTTGTTCTGACCCAAAGAGCGGTAAAGTCTGCCCAGGTTCACCATGGCGACATGGTGATTTGGGCTCAGGCGGATGGCCTGTCTGTAGTGGGACACAGCCCTCTCTGGAGCCCCTGCACAGGAAAACAGCTGTTAAGCAGGTGCCTCAAGAAAATCATCAAGCAACTTCAGCATGCGGTAATGCTTTGGGTTTTCTTTCAGCTACGGTATGCTTGGGAACCATTTTGAGAGGAAATCCTGCCTCAGCCTTTCTAGAGACTAAGAGTAAGCAAAACTGCTGTCCAAATAATGATGTAGGGGTGAACATTCAAAGAYGATCCTGAGAAATAGGTTTAGTTCATGTAGGTTTTTTCACTTCCTGGGTACAGTCACCAGAAGATAACTCCTGACTGAAAGCACACCTCGTACCACACTCYGCGGGGAAGGTACTCCCGTGTAAGGACAGAAATCCTGAAATCCCCCGGGAATACACACTGCAGGGAACAGCTCCCCAGTCGGTTGCAGGGTATCACCGGGTGGGTATCTCGCACTCTGCCCTGCTGCTGCTGTACACCAAACAATTTGCAAAGTCACCAAATCATCGATCCCATCTCCCAGGAGAGCCTTCTTCCACCTAGGTCTCTCCCATACTGTCCCACCACCCATTTGGGAGTGGGCAAGGGACACAGAAAACAAGCTGCCACATATACCTGATAACCCAATCAGGGCTGCAAGCAGTTACAGCTCTATTAAAACAGAGTATTCTCTGTACCTCTTTTGTGTCTGGCTTTACTCAGTCTTTGTGCGTGGCTCAAAAAGAATGGGAGTAGGTGCCAGTAACTAGCTAAATCCCACTTTGGTGCAGTAAATCCAGGACAGCAGGTGCCTAGGATGCCTGTTTTGGAGCATACAGGCACCATCGCCAAGTTTCAGAAGAGCCATTGGGTGGCACTGCTCCACTGCAAGAAAACATCTACCTGTGCAAGGTTCTACAACCCATGACATCACCAAACACTGCAACAAAATACAACACTGCAAATGACCTCGAAAACCTATAACAACTGTGTCTCATACTTTTAGGAAATGCCAATGTTCAGTTTGAATTGAAGAAAGGTGCCAGACCACTATGCCGGAGACCTTAAGTTCTACTTATAAAAGCGTATTTTTATTTCTCTAAATAACGGCTTTCCTCCTGAAGGACCTTGCAGTGCTTTCGGCAGACACAGCCTGCATACTAACTACAAAATACGTTAACGGGTCACTGTTAAAAGTCCTGACATTTCAGCAATGCAAACGTTAAATTTTTAGCCACAATGGTAATTTAACTAGTTTGCATAGTTTAGGCCAAATATTTCTGATGAAAACCGACACTCATGGAGCTTTGTCCACCAGCAAAACCTTAGAGCACTGGGTTTTTTAAGTCAAATCAAATTTAAAGTGTATTTAATTCCATTTCTAGCTGGAAAAAGGAACTTTTGAAAACAGCCTGCATTTGTTGGGGCACTGAACATTAAGACGCTGAATTTCTGTTTTCATAGCATTTCAGATTTAGTTTGATTTTTCTTGAGATTATCTATGCAACATAAAAGTAACATTAACATGTCTCAGTCTTTCCTTTAAAGGAGAGAAGAGTCTGTAGGGAGATTCAGAAACACTTAAGATTCAAAAGGCCAACAATATATCTTGCAGGGTAGGATTTTTTTTAAATATCCAGCAGCAACCTCGCTCTGCTCCTGCTGCTAAGCAGACAGATGTTTTCGAAAATCATATCTACAAAACATGCTGGGAAGCAGCTGGGCATGCACTTAAGTCCTTAAGGTCAGCCAATGCCTACACTGTTAAACGCATGGGGGTAATGCATGTCATTGAGGGAGGCACTATGAATGTCTGCTTCCACTGCAGAGGCCTCTAGAGGTATGGCTCCCCAGAGCTGACGCCAGCTTGAGGCTTCCTGCACAAAATCCTGCAACTGAACTGGAGTGGTGCTTCAGGGTGATTTCCTCTAGCCCCGCCAGGGAAGGCCAGGACCCCCCAGGGAAGCTACTTCCTTTGCATTTTGTCTTATGGTCAGGAGGATTATTTCCACATCATGCCTAAATTTTCAAAATTCAGTATTTTTTTTTAATTGCTTGTATGTAGGGAAATGTAGTAATAAAATAGAAAAAAAAATAGTTTTTACTTTGGAAGAATACAGAAGTGCAAAAAGAAAGTGGAGCACACTACACTGGAATCGATAATTTTTTCAAGGAATAGACAGCTTAGCTTAGTTGGGAAGCAGAAAGGAGCAAAATGTCAGAGCGGAATTACTGACAAATTTTTATTATAAAAATTTGAATTTTGGCAGGACAAAAACTTAGAATCTCCGCCTATATCATTAATGCCATGTTTCCTTTTTTTTTGATTACAAAGACTCATCATTTTGGCTTTGTATTTATTTCACACTGATACCACAGAAGAATGACGGCTGAGCATCAGCTCAGAGGTAGGACCATCACCTACAGAAGGACAGACACCGCTTCTTGCCACTGCCCTTCCTTCTCAAGCATTACTGGAGCCTGGCACTGTGTGAAAGGSGCAGAATTGGTAGTAACTGCACTTATTAATCCTGCAATACTTCATCAGTGACTCTCAGCTCTGCTCTGGAGGGATGTGGGTAAAGGAGTAATTGGTTTCTACWGGTAGTTTCTCAATTCAGACTTGGACTTGCTTATAAAGCTGTCAATAAAAACTGGCAATTATAGTGGGGGGGTGTTTTGTTTTGTTTTTTTTTAATTATGTGAATGCCAAGAAGTGCCTGAATCCTTGGAAGTTGGATGGGAACGAGCAGCCCAAAAGAGAAAGGCTTTGTATTTCATTATGGAGCTCCTGAGAAATCAATTCACCCCACAGGATCTTAGGTTTTGTTTCTACGGATGATTTTGGTTTAAAAGCTATGTTTGTTTTACAGCAGTAGCACTCAGCCTTTACAAAGAGCTGCTTTGTCACCAAGTAGCATAGCAAGTGCCCCAAAGACCATAATGATCCATTTGTGTGTCTGGGATTTTGTTTTATGTGGCTATGCTTTCCTGGAGAAACGGCAGTGTTGTCGCGATGCTGCCTAGTCCAAATTAAAGAAGGCAACTGCCTGTGCTAATATGGTGAGAAACACTGTAGGAAACGGGCCGATTGCCACTGCCATACACTGACTGCTTTGACTGCAAATTTCAGTACACTGTGCCATCTCAGCAGAGCAGGGATATTTATTTCTAAGCTGTGGTGCAAACACACTCACTGCTCTGGAATTTTCTGACAATCTTTTAAAAATGTGCTAATAAATAAAACAAAGTAAAGCAAATAAGTCAGAGGGAGAAAATCCCTGGCCCCTTCTTACTTACCAGTATCAACTAGGAAAACACCGTAGTTGTTATGCAGATCAGAGCTCTCTGGACAATTCTCTATGCCGGCCCTATAAACCTCCTCTGCTTCTTTAAGTCGTTCCTTAAAACAGAAGGAGATGTCTTAGCTGTGGCAGAAACAGTGTCAGCATCCTCAGCTGCAAACCTGCCCGTACTGAAAACACCCACTTACASTCCTGCACCACGGGGCCACCTCCCTCAGTAGCCCACCCCGCTGAGCCACAGGGACTGGCCAAGGTGTTGTAGCTGGGGGTCCTAGGCTGCCCTATARCCCTGAGGACTGGGTGTTTACAGCTCCCTGGCAGCGGTCACTGCCTCAAGGAGGCCAAAATTACACCCCACATCTGGATGCAATGGAAAGATCAAAATCTACTGTCTGGTGCCCCAGGGCACCATTTCTCCACATACATTTGCACTTGGAGCTAYGTGTAAAACAGTAATAACAGCTGCAAAAGGTTACTTTTTAAGAGGTTCAGTGGCCTGGGTGTAATGTTAGTGAGACTCAGCCAGGCACACAGTCAGCTGAGAAATGCACAGATAGGATTAAGAAATATCTGTCATTTGGGGGCTGATACATTTTAATTTATTTGTTTAATAAGCATCTTGCTGGCTAGCTTTTTCTCTCAGGAGCTCTGCTCTTGGTTCTCTAAGCAGCAGGAAAAACACAAGGAACAAAATCCTGGTGTGTGYGTGACAGCTGGAGGATAGAGAGAGCTAGTGCAGGGAATGGGGGAAGGAGGAGGAAGATTGGGGGCAAGGAGGGAGTGGGGCAAATCAGGCAGATTCATGTTAAAAGCAGGGTTTGTCAATGCGTGAGATGTAGCTCACTGGGATCATCGGCCTGATTTTCAGATGGGCTGAGCCTTTTCATTTTGCACAGATTTCAAYGAGGTTTGAGGGTGCTGAGAGTTTCTAGAAATTACAGATCTTTTTGGAGGGATCATCTTGCCTGTGTGGGCACTCCATGGACCATGCCCTGTCTAGTCTGCACTATGTGCAYGGGCATCCAGGTCCTGAAATGAAAATAAGGTGTCTAGTTTGGATSAAGCAGCAACCTAATAAGGTTTTCATTTCCCTCTAGCCAGACAGTACGTGCCAGCTGCCTGCACGCTCACTAACACCACAGTTATTGCATTTTTCTCCTCCCTAATGTTAGAGCTTTAGTATTGAGGTGTTATTTATGGAGAGAAGGCTTTTTACAGCGGAAGCAAGCAGGGTGCAGAGGGTGAAACCTCCAGTAGCAAGACTCTTTTCTCAATTTGTCCACGCAGATGGGCTGGAAAAGCCCCGTGAAGACAACTCCCTCAGGCTTCTTCCTGAAGCCCTGGGTGAAACAGGCCACTGGGCGCTCTGCTGAGGTGGGCTTGGAGACATCCAGGGAAATCTCACAGTCAGCAGCTGAACCCACACTGAAACRAGAGACAGGTCCGCTAATGTACTGCCCCACTAGTGCCCCTAGTGACCTTCCAAGGAGCCAGGCTTCATGCAGACAGTGTCCTCTTGGACGGTCCCACACACCAAGGCAGCCAAGGCAAGCCTTGAAAAAATATTTTTCTCAGACAACTTTGTTAATTCACTGTGGGAAACAGACCTGGTTTTGCTGTTTAGTCCAGCTCTGATTTCTTCTCTCCTCAAAACCTGCAAATCTCAGCTTACTGGGCTCTCTCTGGATTTAAGGGGTGACCTGACAGCAGCATGTCGTCTGTTTAAATGCATGGACTCCTTTCTTACCTCCTATTTCAGAACTTGAAAGCTGGAATTAATAGTATTTGAAGACTATGACTTGATGAAAGCAAATGGTTTGTCACAGTTAAATGCTTTCACATTTACATGATAAAGGTCAGCCAGAAGAAAAGATAGAAAATGATAAAACACCAAAAAACATTTTTAAGAAGTGCTTAAATTTGGACATTTAGRGTAAATTTATATGGATTTAACATCATTAGTCTGTGGGGTCAGGAAAAGTGTAGTAATCATCAAAACTGACTAAAATGATGAGCAGCTTTCTCAGAAAATATCTGTGTCAAACAGAYGTTTACAGGTATATTTTCAGAGATTTCTGTGTTGATTTCTTTTCCTTTAATTTTAGTTTTCAGCAGCTGTATGTGGCTTTGCATGTATACATGAGAGTTTTTCGACATTTAATTTACTGATCTTAAATTCTATTTTCRAAACAAGGAAGTGCTGTGTTAAACTGGATTAGCAGTGTCCCAAGTCGAAGTATTCATGCTCACTGGCAATTAGCACTAGGTATACTTTTACCATTGTTGCACTGCGCATGCATTCGTAAAACACTTTTTTGCCATGTAACACCCTGACCTTGCATGCACCAGGCTCAGTGCACAGTCTGATTTTAAGGTGTTAAAAGGCTGCAGGAATGATTTTTCTAACCAAGTATTTCTATTAAGTTCAGTCAGAAATTAAGAGGGGTATGCCACAGCTTTTTCCCTAGCAGCCTATCCTCTCCTTAGGAGAAATGCAATAGGAGAACAAGGCTTGATTCTCATTAACACTTAATAATGCCACTTCTGGACCTTCAGCAAATGTTTATCAAACTCACAAAATGCAGAAGGCTGCCTTTAAAAATGTATGAGATTTTTATGATTTTAAGAAAATTATGCATCTGAGGATCTCTCAGTTGAACCCCAGGGTTTTTAAGTCTGTTTTTTATATGGCTGTTTTTCAGTCTGGGTATGTCTGGGTCACATCTGTAGGGTTTCCTCTGCAGCTAGGTTTAAAAGTTTCTTTTTCTTAGGGTATGCTGATGTTCTTAAAAAAAAAAAAAAAAAAAAAAAAATTACTCCATAACTCCAGAAACTGGAGCTTGAAAAAGCCATCAAGTAGCTTGAGAGGGCTGATGAAATTTCAAAAGTAGGCAAGAAGGCATACTCAAGAAAGTCAGAGTAAAGCCAAGGGAACCAGTGTTGTTACAGGAGAGTGAAACTGGCAAACAAAAATGTTTGATTTCTGATATTAGCAGCCCTGAAATGGCAATAGACTGTCATGGAATATAGCTGCGCACTGTGACTGAGTCATGAGATCAAGTAGAAAAAGCTGTAAGAAGACAAGCATTTATAAAAGGCACAGACAAGGCAAACTGTTTTATACAATGTGTTCTTTCTTTTGTTTTTTCCCTGAAGTCTGCTCTGGTTTCAGAATCAACCATCAAGGAGAGAAAAGGGCAATTACACTGAGTTACAGGCTAATTCCCTGGAGCATGGGACATTCCTCTTAAGAGCATTTTTCACAACTGCAGAAGGAAAAGAACTGTAGGCCTGTTTTCAGACTCAGAGCCTTTAAATTACAGGGGAATACGATGTCCAGGCCCAACCAAGGCAATCAGGACACTATTTCACTCTGTCACTTCCACCTGCTTCCTCCCTTCTTAGCCATAGCACGAAGCTAAAGGAACAGGAGTTTGTCACAAGCATGGTCACCTYATGAGAGCTACTTAAATATGCAACTTCTAGCACTTCAGCCCCTTTTCTCTCACATCCCCATGGGAAGGAACTAGTTCATACTCCCTTCCTCAAAGCTGCATGGCGAGYCTGTTAATGCAGCCTGCTGGGCTAGTTTTGTGCATACTGCCTGGCATCAGTCATAGCTGAAGAGGTGCAAGGAGAACTCTAGGCAACAAGCAGAAAGAAAAACTGCTTTGTAACTTTTAGCCCTTTTGGAAACTATTGCTCAGGCAAGAAGGAGAAACCCAAACCGAAAAACAGGATCCCTCTTCTCCCTCCTGGCACATACATCATCCTTTGGACTGAAGCTGCCAAGGTCTATGCCTGTACCCCTCCGGGAACTGCACAGCATCATTCAGCAGCCCRCAGCCACGGGGAGCAGTGCATATTTTTGGGAAGCTCCTACTGCAGTCACTAGGACAGCTGGGCAAGGAGCAGCTTGCAGAGTGCAAGCTGCACAGTCAGGTAGTCATCTGTGATAGCTGAACATGAGAAGGTGTTAAAAGGCTGCAGGAAATYGTTATTTTCTGAGGAAACTGTATGAACTATCTTTCTTCCCTTCCACTTACTCAAGCCTCAAGAGGATGAACAAAGTATACCTAAGAGTAGGTGAAATATTGCTGGACTTACTAACAACATTTGCTTTGGGCAGATGGCCTTGGGACTCTATTATGTTTTTATTGCTCTGTTGACCTTATGACCGATGGTTCTAATTAATTAATTCAATTAGTATTAAAACCAGGTATTACTGTGGAGAACTCATTTCCTATACTTGCAGGAGACTTCATTAAAGGGCTGATTCAAATCACAGATCCCATTCAAGAAGGCTCTTCTTTCAATTTGTACACTGTAATTCTAGGTCTCTGCAGCTATATATCTGATAATATTTGAAAGTCACTTAAAAGGGAGAAGAAAATAGCACAATACCTTTCAGTAACCCACATTTATCAAAGGTGGATTTTGTGGAATGCCTATATCATTAAAGAAGCCAGAATAAGACCCTTGCTTATAGTTTTGCCAAAATTTAACCACCTCCCTTTTTGCAGAGAATGTTTCAGCTAATTCTATTAGCCAGACTAGTGGAAAACAGTGAAAGGTGATCTTCCCTGAGGCCCAGAAGGGAGGCTGTGGCAAGACGCAGCTGATGTCCATGGGAGCAATGCCGGAGGCACAGCCTCCTTCGCCCACTGCTAGACGCTTGGCGAAAACCAAGCCCTGGCGGTCTCCAAATGGGCACCCACACTTCTCGGCTTCTTTCGAACTCAAACATTTTGTGCGTCCATTTCCTTTTTTTTTTCTTTTTTCAGTGGGGGCAGCAATAGTTCACCTCACAGGGAACTTGCAGAAATAAATTACATAAAGTATAGAGAGTACTGAGGGACTAGAATAATAAGCATGGTGAAAAAACACAAGAGGAAATGAGTAATCTTGCATCCAGAGCGCAGTCTGGACGGTGCACAGTAAATAAGGCCTGGGGCCACGTATTGAACAACGAGGTTAAATAAAATATCGAACAGCTGCTCATTAAGAGCAACATAAAGCAAATGAACCTTCCCACTCCCAGTACGTGATCATCTACCTGTGTAATTAAGAGCTGTGTCCTAATGCACATATGCAAAGGGCTGAACTCAGGCTGCAGAGGCAACCTTATCTTGGACGTTTCCTAACTTAGACACGGGGCGCTGCAAAAAGTATATTTACTCACAATTTTAATAGCAATTTAATTCAAAGTCACATCAGATGGATGTAATCATTCACTGAGAAGGAGTTGCCTCCTATACTGAAAAACTCAGCTCTAAAGCAGCCCAAAAGATCTCTCCAAACAGCCACTGCATGCAAGGTGAGAGCATTTCTAAGGCATTCAGCAACGAACCGCACCTGCAACATCAGAGCATCACATGCAGAAGGAACACGCACTTTGGATGATACCCGTTACCTGTTCGGCTAACAGGGAAGCCAGGCTTGAGTACGCGTCTGCGAACTCTGGGCCGTATTTAATGGAATCCCTCAGTAGGATTATAGCCTCCTCCTTCTTCCCTTGGGACCTGCGTGCCAAGAAATACAGAAAATAATAATATTAAAAAATTTATTTCTTTAATATGTTTATTAATATGTTTAAAATGTTTAGGTCACCCATTCATTAACTACTTTAAAGAGATGTAAAAGTTTCTGTCTTGTTCTTTTCAGCAAAGACTAAATAATTAACTTGCACCTTCTCTCCAGGGTCTGAGCAACCAGCATCACCTGAGCCTGAGCAACTCACTCCATACGGCACTGCAGGGTGGTCACTGGATACATGCTAAATTTTATATGCTGGCACATGCACTTTCTGCACATGGGTTTTTAAAGTGCCTGGAGCAGCACATAGGCTCCCTGCAATAATTYGTCACTTTTGGTTTGAGTGGCGGCCGCAAGGGGAGGAGAAGGGAGCCGACAGGCTGGGCTGTCGCACTGGGCATTACCCAGCAATCCCAGTGCCCCCAAAATAACGTATTCCCCCAAACCCCACACTAAAGAGCAAAACATGTTTTATTTTGACTGTCAGACAATCAGTATTAGTTTCTGTCTGCTGAGTCATAACCACGATATTCTGTAAAATTCTCCAGTTCTGTAGTCTTATTCTCAGTATTTCTCTTCATGGCAAATATATCAAATTCTGCCTCATCCATCCAATCAGGAGTTAAAGATATATGAAGGGCAAGTCAGCAAAAGGGTCCCCAAGTATAAAGTACATTTTCTAAAAACACTGCAGAGTCTTTCCACTGCATGCTCCTAGACAAGAAGTATATATCCTTCTATATCAGGACTTACGTCTTAGTTAAATTACTACTTTTAAATTAAAAGTATTGGTAAATTAAATCTGTCTGGGATCCCAAGCACTTCAGTCATTAGTCTGTGCTTCATATCTTAGCGATTATGAACAGAGATATCTGAGGGATGGCTACACTGATGAGCTACAATTTTTCCACTTTTTTCAGTTTTCACTCTGCCTTTACTACCTTGGGAAAAGGCGAAGGTTTCCTGAACAATCATCTATGGATGCTTACTTGGATAGGAACAACATTTTCCTTGTGTTGAGTGTGCAAAAGATAGGAATAGCACAGCTTACAAAAAGCAACAAGGGACACTGGCACACGGAAAATACGTTGACACCTTGCCGCTTTGGCCTTGGATTTCATCTGAGCAACGTGATCAGGTAACCAGATCTTGTTTATAAGGTGCAAATTTCAGCTGATAATATATGTGGCTTTGCAGATTTTTTCTTTTTCTAGTTACATAACTGTAAGGATATTTTGCCTGTGCATTAAGCTAAGTAAAACCAGTTGTGCTAGTCTTTTTCTTCTTCAGCACTGCTCCGTATAAATTACACAAGTGAAGCAAAAACAAATAAAGAACCACTTTTCCTCTACACTAATTAAAGACTAGCTAGCTTGTCAATTTATAAAACTTTTGGATCCCTTGGCTGGAGTTTCATGACACATTTTTACAAATCAAAAACAGATGACTGCTTTATAAAGGTATTGATGTTTGGCAAAAATGTAGGAAATGCCAGCTACAAAAATAAAAGGATTAAGTGATCCACTCAGCAGCACTAAAAGTTCCCATTAACCACAAGTACACTCTGAACACAGGGCAGCCCTCTTAATTGCCCTTTTTTTCTAAATGGCTTTTTTCTGTTTGATCCAAGAACAATGTTTATCTCCTCAAAGCGGGGGTAGAGAGGGAAAGATTATGGCATCTTTTTATGTGACAGACAGAATTATATTAAAAAGAGCAGATCCAACAGTTTCTAAGAGGGCTCAGGGCTGCAAGATACCGAGTGCTCTGGCCAAGCACTTAAACACATACTTAAATTTTATGCATGCAAGTTGAAAATTAATTACTAGTTGAAGTGCTTTCCTGGAGCAAGGCCAGCATATTCAGCACTTTGCAGGATCGAGGCCATAGCTCGTATAAATCTGATGGAATCTGGGAGAACACAGAGCACTGGGAGAACAGTCTGATACACTAATTTACCATGAACTGGGTATCCGCAACAGGCAAAGCTGGATAATACATACTTTCGCTATGACAGAGAGAGGAACAAATTCACCTGACAGAAGGAGTCTATGATCACTTAATCCAATTTTTCCCCAAATTACTTTGCCTTACAATGTCCCCTCCTGATTCCCCCGCCACTTGTGCCCCCAGCTTTGCCCTGCAGCTAGCGTGTTCAAGCGGTGTGTGAGGAATGGCTCTTTCCACCAGGAGCATCTCTTCCATAATTTTGCAAGTGATCCACAGACTGAGAAACATCAGCTTAAACCATCAATTAGAGGTCTGGCGATACACAAGCACTGTGTGTGGGCTGTTAGCACTGCAGCAAATTTCATCCACAACAGATTGGAAGAGTAGCCTAGGAATTAGTGTTCTAGTGCACRTTTTAACTTTCAAAATGATTTGCCTTACATTGTCAAGTTAGCTCTTACTGCAGTAAAGCCAGAAACACAGAACTCTTAAAGTGCTCTACAACTATTCTGAGCGTCTGATTTTGGTTTTCTATCAGCCAACTATGTCTACCTGAAAATAAACCTCTAAGCCTGTTTGACTCCCTGTGTTAAGAATGATTCAGATTATTCAGATATATTCCTCTGGCTTTCATTTTTACTATGTGGATGACACCAAATTGGCAGGAGCAGGCTATACATTGAAGGGCAGGGCTGCTACTCAGAGGGACCTGCACAGGCTGGGGAAATGGGCTTACAAGAAACTCATGAAGTTTGACAAAAGCAAATGCAGGTCCTATACCTGGGATGGGATAACCCCAGGATGCTACAAGACAGCCTGGGGCCGACTGGCTAGAAAGTAGCCAGCTGGTCTGAGAGGTGATCTTCCCTCTATTTGACTCTTGGGAGACCACATCTGGAGAAGCGTCCTGTCTTGGGCTGCCCATTATAGGAAAGATGYRGACATACTGGCAGGGCTAGAGCCACGGCCCACGAGGAGAGGCTGAGCGAGCTGCTCTGATGAGCCAGAAGAAGAAAAGGTTCAAGAGTGGCCTAATCGCTGTCTGCAACTACCCAGTCAGAGGACATAGAGAAGCCAGCGCCACACGCTTCTCAGTGATATGACTAGCAGCATGCAGAGTATCATTCAATTTGCTTGTCTAAATGGAATGGAGAAATGTTTCACTTTCTGAAATATCTTAAATTTCAGTGTGTTTAATATCTATCTGATGTTTTCCAACCCCTTCAGACAATTCACACGACTGTGTCAGGATATTCACTGATAAATTCATCCCAAAGCCTGTATTATAGAGGGCAGGGCAGTCCTTCCTGTGAATAGATGAATTTCCTAAACTTAGATTAGATCATGCTAATAAATGCACAGGACATCTTGTGCGTTATTCTACACTCAGCAGAGAATAAGTCCTTTGAACAAACCCAAGATTTCAGTGAATATTATTTCTAGGAATTTTCCTTTTCCCTTGAAAATACAGTCTTAAAATGCTCAAAGTACTTAAGAGTTATGAGGCTTTTCCTCATAAGAACTGCTGTACTGAATATTAGAGTGCTTTACAAATGGATAGATACAATACGGCAAAGAATAAGCTCCCTCCCATTCTTCCTGAAACAGCAAGCTGAGATCCTAAATATTTACTTCAAATGTTCATAATATTTCATTTCCTGTCCCTTTACAGACTGTCTCATACGCTATACATTTATGTGAGGTATTCTGAATGATCCATATTTATCTCAGTTTTTCAACTTGTATCTCAGCAAAACTGAATCTATATATAGGAGTTAAATATTTACATAATGTGAAACTTAAACAAACAAAACAAAAAAAGCAGCATCAGGCTGCTTTGTATCACTGATCATGGACTATAGAAGGGCAGAAGGTGATTTTTCATTTTTAGATAAGCCATTCCTTTCGGTCTTTTTATCTAAGAAATCTGCCTGCATTGTTTAATTAGCCACTGTTCAATCTTTATATAAGGCAAGAAAATGATGACATACAATTTTATTTTACAATATGTAGACAAAATCACGGTGTTATTCAACCGTTATCATGTCGTGCTTCCTGAGGACATTCATTTTCTGGCACCTAACTGTTTTCATAATGTGCAAACAGAAAATGGAAATGTTTTTTCATCTAGGTCTTCCACACAAAAAAACCCTAAAGATTCTACCCTGTGCTCTCCAAAACAAAATTTTATGTAAGCTTAAATCACAAGGAACAGCTGCTTGAATAGACAGCCTATTTCCAGGGAATAATGAAAGGCAGATTCCCACATGGGAACAGCAAGCGCATCCTTCCAAAATCCTGGAGTTCCCCTTTCTCAAACTTCATAGGTAGGGAAATTTAATATTTGCAATCATTTTTCCAAACTAGAAGCTGGAGTGGCTATAAGGAACTTTGCAGAATAAGCCTCTGAATTCCCCATGCTAGGCGGTTTCATTACATGTCCTGATATAAGTAATGTTGTTACTGTACATGCTTTAAGTATTGCAGATCTGGCTCTCCTGATCTGTACCATGTATAGTCACTGAAACCTCTGTAAGGAAGACAGAAAATGCTTTCAGATCTTGACCTTTTATCCTCTCTTGGCTATAATTTTAAAAATCRAAACACTCTTCATAACGTCTCATAGCACAGCCAGAAAGTAATATCTCCTTGTAATATTCTAAATATTTTCATTTAATTCTTAACTTACATGCATTTAGGGTCTGCAGAACACTAGTTGCCCTATATACACAGCACACAACCAGTCTCTCTCTCCAGTAGATCACAGTTTCCCAGTGAATGCTCCATATTAGGTTGAACAAAAAGATAACTCAGGAGAAAACAGTCCTAGGAAGGGAGAGTTTGGAATCTGAGCCTAGTTTCCATTTGGTAATCTTGCGAGTCACCTTATGCACAGCTGATGATCTCTGAATTTGATTGATGATCCAGGAAACATGCAGGAAAAGAGTTTTGAGAGGACAGCTAGCATTCAAGGGGAGACATTCAGGTAGGATGCGACTGCACAGTATCTGATATGTGTTAATCCCTCCACCATGCATTCTATGCTGTTTCGAACTTTTTGATAAAGTTGTCTAGGGAGATGAAGACACCTGGTTTCCATTATAATTAATACTATTAGTGTGTACAGATGCAATAGGTTGCTTCTGAAGACTAAAAGTCATTAAAAATTGGAGCGAGTGATGGTGGGAAATGATGGGGGTGGAACCTGACTGCATTCTTTTAAAGAGCTCAGCAGAAGTGAGTATCACACACCTTTAATGTATAGCACTATATAGCATTACAGGAGGATGAAGCGTGCATACAATCTGATGGGTCTCATAGTATCCTAAATGGAAAAACATGACATTTTGCACACAAAACAAACAGTAGTTCTAAGAGAATTTCCCAGATGCTTCCCGTGTGCTTTGCAGGTGTAACAAATCTGCCCATCTGCTGGGTTCCAAGAGCCCACCAACAGGACAGATTTAAGTGTTATTTACATAGGATGTCCTGATGCTCCTTCTAACTTGTGTCCTTTTGCATTAATATATTATATTTTTTTTAAAAAAGTCACAGAGAATAATAACTAAGGCAAATGTGATGGATTAAAAGGACAATATATATTTTTAAACAGCTTTGTCATCCAAGATTAATTTCAGTCAACTAAACCTGATGAATAGTACAAACACCTTCCATTCCCTAAGTCTGTCTTTACCACTTTTGTGAGTATTTGCAGTAAAGCACTAGCCTACTTTTTATTCAACAATTACTCTTCTGCCATATTCTAACACAAAACAATCACAGTTACTTGTAATGTTATCTAGATAACTTCATCATTACTGAACAGGCTAAGTAGAACCTCAGCAAACTGCTTAATGTCCTTCATATAAACTCACAATGAAAGCAACGTTTTAGAACTACAGAGATCAGGTATGTTTTGATGAGATACTGTCATTTTATAAACAGCCCAATGCTAAAGCCAGATCTGCTCTAAATGTTTTACCAGAGAACTGTTACCAGGAAAATCCCCCTACAAAATAGGTGCAGTTTATATCAGTTAAAATGTACACTTTTACTGCCCCAGTTTATACAATCTGCTAGGAAAATAAGCTATCTTGACAAAAATGGGGGGGAGGGGTTGCTAGTGCAAAATAGTAGTGCAGGAATAGAAATGTTTGTGGTTTTTCTTTTTTTTTTTTTGAATTGCACCTCTAGCAGCTCTTAGATCACACTGGCAAAGATTCTCATGCAGATCCGACTTCAGAAATAGTTACTCAAATTAATTTGCATGATTGTGATTGTCTAATATTCTCCTTGTTACACACTGGCAATCTAAATAACAATGAGTCAAATTATGAGCTGATTAATTCATGTTCTAACTCAGCAGATGCAGGGATGTAAGACAACTTTCCCCTCAAGTCCACCCCCCTGCCCACAGGGATGAAGCCTCTCCTGCTCTGAGCATCTCAGAGTTAGGTGTTTATGCTTAAACAGCACCCAAACTGACCTGGCAGATGATGGGTGTCCAAGCCAAGCCCTGTTTCTGTGCCGGCAGCTTGGCTACCAATAAGAAAAAAAATGTCGTTCTCTCATCAGCTGGTAAAAAACCCACCATTTTGGTGATCTGCATAGAGAGAACGTGAATTTCCTTGAAGTCAGTTCCGCATTCAACTTACTTGAGCAGGTTGCCGAGATTGAACAGTGCACGGTTGTGCTGAGGGTTTAACCGAAGGGCCCGTCTGTAATAGTCCTTTGCCTCCACCACATCTTTGGTCAATGTCCCCAAGTTGTTGAGAGCACTTGCATGACGAGGGTACAGCCTGGAAAAATGGAAATATCAGGTCACAGACACTCAGTAACTGAAAAACATTAGAGGTAAAAGTGATCAAGGGCGAGATTTAGTGTCCAGGACCCTTTGGGTCATAAAAAGATGAAAACTGAAGTTCACTATGACGACAATGAAATAAATACATTTTAGTAGCCCACAGAAACCCCAGTCAAGTTGGGAGACCAGCTATGTAGGAAGATAGGTAGAAGCCCCCTCTGATGCTCTGTTATGAAAGAGCACACAGCGGCTTGCCTTCTGAAGTCCTCCAGATGATCGTTTTATGCATGATAGAGAGTAAGCTTACTGAGATGGTCAAGGCTTCAGTTTGAGAAGACCTAGTCTCAGCTCCCACTCCCCCTGCAGATTTTCTACTTCGAACCACAACAACTCATTTGATACTTCTATGCTTTAGGTCTATGTTTGTAAAATTACAATGATAAGCTTCTAACTCATGGGCATTGATATGGATAACGATGTTAAAAGCAGCTGGCTACAATAGTCCAGGGTATGGCATGAGGAGAGGCATTTAAAGGAAGAAGATATTAAGGCTCTACAGTGCAGTCTGTCTCTCAAGTTTGAGACTGCTCTTAATCTAAATCTTCCCATGGTTTTTTTTTTTACTTGGAGCTTTTCATTATGTCAGTTCCACCCTGGTATCTTCTCTACGTAAGTACCATGAATAATTCAGCATTTTATACACTGCTGCAACATTTGCATCAGTCACATTTCGGTTCCATAGCACTTAAATGGTGGGGAGGGTCTGACTTGGGGGTAAAGCCAGGAATGTCCATGTCCCCTGGGAGAAAGGGACGTGATCTGATAATGAACTCAGGATGTTTTCTATAACTGAATAAGAAAGGAGTCMCAAAATTCTTTTCCTGCTCATAACAGAAAAGCATTGCAAAGCTACATAGCTGAGAAGAGGATGTCCAAAGATACAGCACCACATGTTTTTCAAAAATTTAGCCTATTTCAACTAAGGATAAATGTAACAATCAATATGCATAATAAATAATAATAATAACTAAGAATAATAAAAAATTACCACTACAATGTCAACGTCCCTCATGCAGAGATAACATCCCATCTCCTGTTTTTTCTGCTGCAAGCACTCAGGGGCAGTTTACTGGCATAAGTTGGTGTCTTAAGTATTTGCTTTGTCCAGTAACACAACTCATAGTTCATCCATAGTACCTGCATTTGCTGCTCACTGAAGTGAAATTAGCACTGAAACAGCATCTCTTTCTGTCCCTGAAGCTACTCAGTGAGCCTGATGAGCTGGAGCAGCCTATGGCAGATCCTTCCCACAGGAACAGCAGGGAACAAGGGAAAGGACCAAGCTTGCTTGGTCTTCATATGGTGGGATATATCAGTATGTGATACCTTGGCCAGGATCTTGAATGAAGAAGGTCCTATCTATCTTAGGGTGAATAACTGAGAGCTCAGCCTTTTTTCTATTTCTTCAATCTTTTGACATTCTTTTTAATTTAAAAGGTTTGGAAATTACATTTTTGAACCTTTTTCTTTCCTTTGGGCTATGACAGAAGTCATACATTACTGTTTTCAGTATTCACATAACAAAAAGTTCTAATATCTGGCATGAAGTTGCTTGAGTTACAAGCAGGCAAAAGTATTTCAGACAATTCTTGGGAAAGTCAGAAACAGATTAACATTTCACAGCCCTAAACCTCATGTTTTTGCTCTCAAACTTTCAGAAATTAATTCTCCTCTTGGCTTCTAGTGCTCCCATGACATTTCAGGCCCAGGAGATTTGCCTGAATTGATTTGGAGAAGAATGAAAACTCAATTAAGATTAAAAGAGAGAACTGATTTCACCTTTAAACTGCACAGTTCTGACCAGCAGCTCTATAAATATAGTTCTGAGCACAGTGCTAAAATCTTTCAACAGCAAATCACAGGATGTAAACACATCTCCCATATATCCTGGGCTCTACTCCTTGTGTTTTAGATTTACTTATTACATCTCATTGCTCTTTCCAAGAAATGTAAGTGAGAAACCAGAACCTCAGCTAGCACAAATTGTCAGCTTAAACCAGCTTAGCATCTGGCCCGAAGAACTTACGACACTTGCAATTTTACATATCCAAACACATGTTAAGAGAAAAACCTGAACGCTGAGATAAGACAGTGGCTTTTGAGTTGGGCTTCAGTTCTTTATGTTTTCATTTGGAATATTATGTTCCCACGGCAGTAGAGGAAGGGCTCTGCCACCCACTCTAGGAGAGGAGAGGTGCTCCCCGAGTGGCTGCGGGCCAACTCAAGCCAGTTGGCCTCAGGGCCAGAGAATGGGGCCTGGCCCCATTTATTGTTTAATATAGGTGTTGGTTAAAGGACTAATGGCCTTACTCTATCTACCTTCTCTTCATGCACACCTACTGCTGTTATCGGCAGCTTCCTGGGTATAAAAATGGAGTAGCACAAAGTCCCGTGGCCGGATTTACAGAACATCATAAAACTTGACCACAGGTGACTAATTAAAGCAACATTTACTAAAGAACTCTCAAAGTGTTTCTGCAAAATTTGCAGATATACCATTTGTGAATTGATCTTTATCCTTTTTGCTGTATGTGATGTATTACTCTAATGAATGGAAGCATGTATATGTTTTTTCCTTTCAATCTTATTGGAGGTTTTCTGTTGTTTTCCAAGACTCTTGGAATCAGACCCAATGCTTCCCCATTGCCTACCTTGCTTATTTTGACTGTAAGCTCTCTGATGCAAAGACTGTCTCTTCCCGGGTGTATTTATTTCTTGGGAAAGTCAGAAATAGATTACCAGAACAATGATGTCTCTGGCTAACCTAGTCTCTTCTTGCCAGAATAATAATAATATTCAGAACCCAGACTTTATCTTACAAATAGCTGAGACATTCTGAGATGCAAAAAAACCTGTTGTTAAAAGGCAGACATTGTTTTATAACTTCTCTTAAGAAGCAGAGCTCTCTATATGGACACACACAGAGCTGCATTTTCCTTGCCGCCACCATTGATAACAGTAACAGTCTGCAGGCAATATCCTTCTTGCTGTGTATCTGATTAGGCAGAAATTCCTCTAGGCTTCACCTAATCAAATGCAAGTGCTGCATTATTTATGAAAGAAAGCTGAATTTCATTAAACTTCTACAAGAGGCAGTACATGTAAAAATATATTCCTCCCTTCTTTCAGAAATCAGAAGAATTTTCTTTAAGAAAAATCTTTCACAGGTGATTATAAGAGAAGTCCTGAAACAGCACAATTACCTTAAAAAAGGAAAAAGAAATCAACCCTTAAAAGTATATTTTAGATTAGGCTGAGCTTTCATTTTTTTTTAAAGACAAGTGGGACGTTTCCTTGCTGCAGAATGAATAATTCAAATGATTCCTTCAGTGCTGTTGCTGCAATTGTCAGAATAAATTCCAGCAGCTTTCCCTTTAACTATTACAGGTATACACTGCACAAAACTCCTGTTAGTAATTATCTCCACTTCTTTCAGGCTAGCAAAATTCCCTCTAATACCACTGAACAAAAAGCCTTATTGACTTGCCCAGTCGAAAGATTTCCAGTTTTATAAGAAGACACAAGGCACAAAATACATAGTCATTGAAATGCTGATGACCATTTACTTTGCTTTTTCAGCTTAATGCTGTTATCATCTGAAACATTTCTTATTAAAAAAAAAAAGAAGAAGAAGGGTTTTGTTTGTCAGCAATACGTCTATWTTATGAGGCAAATCCAGAAGAAAAGAGAAAGGGAGGGAATTTGTCGCCATGGCTACAACCTATAATACACCAAGAATTTTAGTTCTTTTATTTCGGAGATGGGGAAACCACTTAAGCAACTGGCGAGCTCGGCGCGCAGTACCGCCTTTAAAAGCCGCTTTTGATCTGGCGCCAGAGGTATTAAGGGGGCAAAAGTCACTGGCGTGACAAGTCCCCCTCCTCGCTCTTGGGGACGCGCCAGGCGGGTCCTGCACCGCCGCCGGCGCAGCCGCGGACGGGGCCGGGCCGGCGCCCAGCGCGGGAAGCGGAGGAGGCCGGAGGCCTCCCTCGGACGCGGGACAYGGAAGTAAAGCAGCTCTGGACGGGGTCAACCTAACGGCCGCGCCGTGGCACCGGCGGGAGGGCACAAGCCGCCTGCATCACCTCGCACCGTATCCCCAGAGGCTCCAGGCGTGGCCGTTCTTGCAACAGGGGAAAATCGGCAACTAACTCACCTGGGGAGACCTAGCATGCCTGTTTTATTCTTCTTTTTTTTTTTCTTAATGAATTTTTGATTAAGGAACGCATTCAAGCCCAGCGCTCGCAGGACACCACTCCCCTCGGAGGCGGCCGTTATGAACCATGACCGCTGGGCTTCTGCCCAGCGAGAGAGCCGGCCGCCTCACCTCCTCAAGGGCAGCAGTGGCCGAAGAGCCCCGCGGCCGACCTCGGGTCGCCCTTCCCTCACGCCGTCGGACGCCCGCCCGCAGCCGCCCTCCGCTCTCCCAGCGCCTGCGCGACGCCCCACGGCTGCGAGAGTGCAAGGCAAACACCGAGCGACGCCCCACGGCCGCGAGAGCGCAAGGCAAACAYCGACGTCAGCCAGGCTAAGGGGGCGGAATCGGGCCTTAACTACGCAAGCCCGGCTACTTGCCGGCAGGACGGAGATCAGTTTTTAAGACGCATTTTGCCCCACGCCAACGCATGCCGTAATATTTTACTGGCATCGTTTTGCCAACTAAAGTAAGAATGCTACATGAATAACGTTTCGTCCGTGCCAAAGTTTTACACTGCCCCCTTTATATTTACTCCAGGATACCAGTTCAGGCCAATTTTCCAGTTCTAATGTTACCTCACATACATTCACTTTCACATGTTTACGTAAGCTCTCAATAAAGCTCTACGCGAGGCTGATTTAAAAACTTGACTGGATGCACGTCTGAGGGSCGCCCTGCCGCCGGGAGCGCTCCTGCGCTGGCGAGGACTCGCGCCACCACGCGCCCGGCACCTTCCGCTACGCGCCGTGGAGACCGGCAGGTCACGCGGCCAGAGCCCTTCTCAGAAACTCCAGCGCCGCCGTTCACGGCGTTTGAATTCTTCCTCTAAAGGGAGAGATGATCCTGCACTACCAAGAAGCGGTTTGTTTCTCTCAAAGGCTTTTACAAGGTGCACCGGTATTTCCCCAAAGTTAACACCCTTCAGCTTGGCTGAAGATTTGTGGCAGGCTGGGATTTCTTTAAAAAAATGGAAATCTTGCTAGAAGTCAGGCAAGTGAGCGATCTAAGGCTTTCAGGCTCCTCTGAAAGCCTGGGGCGAAAGCACGACAACGCGGCCCGGCCCCGAGGCCAGCAGCAGCGCAGCACGTCCACCGCCGCATTTTCGGCTGCGAGACGGGCTGGTTCACCGCGGGACCCTCGCTAGCATTGCAGCGGGGTGCCCAGCACCACCCCGGGGCCTCCCGGCTGGCCCTTGGTCAGGCACCCGGCCAGCCCCAACACGGACACCGAGATACAGCGCTCGTCTCTGCCACAGCCGCCCACGGCGCCTGGGACAAGCCATCCCGCGAGGTCTCCATGTCCCATCAGTAAAGCAGCAACACTAACACCGCCTTTTCCCTTGCTCTTGCCTCTCTGCACAAGCCCTTCGGGGTGAGGACAATCCCCATCCACGTTCAGTGGCCAGTAAAACGGGATCTCCATCTCAGCTGGGACCTCCAGAGACCAATTCAGCGTAAATAGCAAGTGCTGAATCACAGCCAGGGACCGCTGGAAGGAAGAAGCATCCTGGCTATGCTGCGTCTCCCCCTCTCCAGCAGCGCCAAGCAGCAGGAATAGCAACCGACTTGGCCCACTGGCTCCTGGCCATCAGCAGATCCTTTTTTACCAGGGTCAGCCTTCAAGGATGCTCAGACCAGCTCCAACGGGCACAGCAGCCATGCTGTACCCTAGTACCAAGGGCAACATCTACAGACAGATACGTGAAGAAAAGAGAAGCTGCATATATTCAACCTGTAAACTCACAAAACCACATGAATTCTTTCAGCCTGGCATGCATAAAAAAGCATATCCAGAAGCATGTCATTACAAAAACAAGCCTGTAGCACATTAAACAATATTACAATTTATGAATTTTCATTAAATCTTCAAACTTGGGCAGGGAGAAATGCTGTAGATTTAGAACTAAGGAGAAAAAAAGGATTTCACGTCCAGCAATGTTAAAGCTACACTTACATAAAAAAACAAAACCCCTCCTGCTAAACTCTCGTATTTCCTGCACTGTTGAAGCAACATGGGGTTATCAGAGCTGGGTTGCCTACTTGCCCTCTCACATAAAGAATTTATGCAGGATTCACGTAAATCCTGACAATCCCAGAAATCACTCAAGTCCAACAAAGGACTATTGAGGCACAATATGCCTGACTTACAGAGACCAAGAACAGTGCAGGCATCTCCATAGAGTCCAGAGAAACTACAGGAATACAGAAGCAAGCAGGAGTCTGTATCAGCCAAATTCTTCAGCCAAACATGAAGGGACTACCTAGTGACATATATATCTTGTCTAAGAAGATGGGACAAAATCACGCCTGTCCTCTTCCAGAGATCATAGGTACAGGAGGAAGCTGTAGTCCAGCCCTGTGGCGCTTTGGTCACAGCCATCTCTGAGCTTTCTGAAGGTCACCTCAGTTTCCAGTATAAATCCAAGTAGCCCCATTCCAGCACTGTCCAGATTGCTCAAAGGGGCCCTTCAAATGTGTGGCGATAAGCAGAGCACCTCAACTTCTCCTGCCAAAGGTTCATGGAAGGTCACATCTCATGGGAGATGCTCACTGCCATTTGATTCAAATCAAATTTTCTGCCACTCCTTGGTAAGCATAGGAGAAGGTAAATCTTCTATTGCTGTCAATGCTGTTACACTGTGCACRTCCTGCTTTCACACCAGGGCTCATGGTTCTACTTACATTAGTTTGGTTTTAAGTAAATAAAAGCTTGGACCTTGACTGGTACTTGATCAACACAAAGCAGAACAACTGAGCAAAAGTGGAGTACACCCCCAGGCAGGCAGAGATTTGTGCTTTGTAGAGAACAGATTTAAAAATGGCTGAAGTAATTCAGCCATCATCCCACACACTGTGTTGTAGAGTCCATTAAGTCTCTGATTCAAGTTATCAGGCTCTCTTTTCAACCATCAAYTATTATTAAACCACTCATAGATTTTATCCAGCTTCATGACAGCCACGACATGAGTACATGAGAGAGCCAAGACTCCAAAAGCCTATTGTCAAAATGTGGTTTAGAAGAACACAGCAGGAGGATGTTTCCAACAGCTTGGATACGATCTCTCTGGAGTTTGTAACATCCATGAACACAGGCTGTTATGTTAGTCTCTCTGAAGATGTTTCATCAAATTCCTAACCAGAGAGATTGCTCCAAGAGCCTGACCTAAGAGACCTAAGTGTCATAAGGGCACTCGGGGCCTTGGGAGCAAACGCAGCCCTGGCAATCACAGCAAAGCAGCACTGCACATTTTTGACTCACTGTAAAAACAGGCTAACAAATGGTGCTGGTATTTTAATTCTTTCCAGAAATAAATCACAGATGGTATCCAAGGCCACCTGCAGTCCATGCTGAGAGGCATTTTCAAGGCACACACAGAGACACACACACACACACACACACAAAGGGCTATATGAACACAATTTTTTTTACTGCATGGAGAGTGCAATTTAACCAAATTTAAACAACCCCAGATACTGTTGATTTAAGATATATAAAAACCCAGTGGGTAGGTGTGTGGGAAAGCTTAGCGAGAAACCTGAGCCTCCCTTATAGGCGTTAGGGTTGTATTTCCAAGTGCAGTGGGGAGAAAGAGCTGCCTAGCTTGCTACTTTTCTACCCATTCCAGTGATGTTATGAACCAATTGTTTCTAAGGGATATGGATATGGTACTCACAGTACTTGCTCCTTCTTCTTCCCACATCCAGCCTGCTTTTGAGTACCAAGTATACAAATGCAYGATCTCGTGACGCTTTTTGATGCCACAAGCCAATATTTCTAGTTTTCATGCTGTCAGCAATGCCTGAAGCTATTATTTGCATGTTCTGCAAGAGCCAGACTGCACACACCACTGCACACGTATGTTCATGTTGGCTGGTCTGCTTGCTGACCCACTCTCTCCTCTCTCTGGAGGCAGATGTTCGGGGCAGCTCCTTGAGCCACAACGAAAGTCAGGCCAAGGGCTCCCACTTGCAGTCCTGAGGCTTGCTTCGCCTTCAGACACCACAAGGGAGGATGGAGGTTTTCCATGGACCCGCTGAATGGCAAGCTGATCCCTTTCATGCTCTGTTTGGTCAGCAGAGTTTGGTAGGGAAAGTCCAAAGGGGGTATGTACATACGTGAATATGTACATGCACACTGCAAATGCATSATGTATGTATACCATCCACTTGAACGCACAATGACACATTTATGTACATAAGCTCACTGTACTCACATACATTGCAGATGCTTTCTGCACTATTATATCCTATCAGATCCTGTAATGATGGTCAGAGTTAGTTCACACACTTGTCCATGCTTCCCTTGGGAAAGGGCAGCAGCCCAGAGAGCAGCTCCAGCCCCAGCCTGAGGCACTCTCTTTCCTCCTGGCCTAACTTGCTGCTTKCTTTCTTTCCAGCACCTTCCCTTTTTTAGCTCCCCCAATCCCAGCTCACTTTTAACCAGCGAAAATCAGTTATAAAGWAGTAATTTGGTTATGACAAAACCATTCTGGATCGTTTGGTGGTCATAATATCTGGCTTCACCCAAATAACTCTTTATTCTCCACTGCTAGTCAAACACTATATTCTACTGATGTTTTATAATTAAGAGCCAATGTATATGTTTTTATGTCCAAAAACGCAAACATGAAATTTTAACTGTTGACCTTTTGGCCATGCAAAGAAATGCRGCTTGGGTAGCACAGAATTATATTTATTCATCCAGTTCCAGCAAGAAATCTAGCAACTTCCTTCAGACCCACCTGCTGCTTGCTCACATTGATCTAAGATTCATGGGAAGCATGATCCTGGCAACAAAAACAGTACTGCAGAACTGTTTTCTGCAGTGTCAGCCATGGAAATACAGAGCGTAGGATGCAGGTGTTTGGGGAATTAAAATTTGAATGAATTTGGTTATAGCAGGGAAGGTAAATTTTTTCCCTTCATTGTTGGAAGTGTTATTAAAGAGAGAATTAATGTTGGTCAAATTGGTTTGAGAGCTCCACTGTTTTTCTCTCTCTGCGTGTCAGCTTACACACACTCCTTAGGAGTAACAAAATAGTCTCAACAGCAAAATCAAGCACAAGATGGCGAAGAAGGCTTGGGGGGGAGGGAGAAATAAAAGCTTCACAGCTATCACTACCACCACCAAAGTCTTCAGTAGCGTGATAGATATTCTTCGTATTTGTGTGAGGTTGCTGACTTCATATTCTCACTCACAAACAAATGAAGTAAGTTTTATTTCGAATAAGACTAGCAGTATTTGATCTCAAGCAACAGGAGGTTCTCTGAAATTCCTAGCAACTGTAGCAAATCTGCAGCAGGAGCAGTAGCAAAAATTTTAAGGCTAAGTTTCAGAGTAGTCACGGTCAACTCATATCTCAGAGAGAGTATTTGTTGCCTTTATTTTTTGCAAAAATAAAAAAAAAACAAATATATTCGGGGGTCACTACCATATGTCAGACAAACCATCAAAGCAGTCTAATCTAATCTAACAGTGTGTTTTTATCCTTTTACTGATAGTAAGCTAAAAGGTTTATAACTCATCAGTACCATTCCAGAATGCCAGCTGTTCATAAAACATGATTTATGGGTAACTCATTTTGCATCTCCAGAGGGCTGCGATTCCATTTTTCTGACAACCTGACATACAGGAGATGCTTGTTCCCACATATATACATGCAGAATTCTCTTTTCTATTCATTCACCTCTGTCCAACTCAAATGATGTTCTCGATTTTTGCATTTCATTTTTCATTTCCCCCATTCTTAGACAATATAATCAGATTATATTCTAATTACCTAAACCTAGCTAAGTCAGGATGTTGCATCACTGGGCTGTCTGCTGAAGTGAGTAATGAATTTTCCAAAGGTCCACCTGCAATTATTATCAAACATCAACAATATATCAACAGTGGTGGATGGGATCAATTGCTGAGTTTCCCATGGAAACCTGCCCTGCACTTATACTGTCAGAAGAAACATTATTCTCCTCCATCATTTATCTGCGGTGAAGTTAAAGGAGATACATCAACATAAGCCATCTTGCCTGCTTATGCCTTTAAAAGTAAGAATGGGAATAAGTGATTAAATCACTGAGGATCAAGTTTCCTGGGATTTAGTCTCAATTGCTATTATTTCATTGTGTAATCTATGCGCGGTTCAGTGTCTTTTCACACAATTACAGCTATAATATCACCTGCCTACTTCACAGGAGCAATAGGTTGCTTAACTGAATAGCTATGTGGCAACTGACACTTTTGGCAGAAAACTAGCAAACAGAAATGCATTATTATGTTGCTGGAATGGTAATTGCAAGCAGTTAAAACAGCCAAGTATGTACTGACAAGATCACTTTTGTTTAGCAAACAGTTAAACTCATTCATCAAAGATCAAGCAGACCTACATTACAATTTGGCACAAGCTTTAGAAGCAAGCTGAAATGATTAATGAGCCATCAACCATGTGCCTCAGACCAAGCAGGTACTGGGCAATGTTGCTCTCCCTCTCCTACCTCCCAGAAGCTCTCAGGTGGCTGTGGCAGCAGTCCACTGCTTTATTGAATCTCTTTCTTTATTATTTCCTTAAAGATCTGCCSTACTGCTCCTTAATGCACGCTAGGCAGAAGTGGTATTTTAATCTTCTCCTTTATTTCTTATGGTGCTGCAGCCGCATTACTATAACTCTTGATTGGCTTGTATCTCCTGTAACCTGGAGAGTGTGGATCTATCAAGAYCAAGAGCCTCCCAGGCAGCCTGCGCCTGGCAATGGCTCCCTGAGAGCAATGTCAGGGAGGCTTCTTGCATTAGCACCCGAGCTGGTGATCTGCTTCCTCACTGGTGAGGAAATTCATGGACCGAGTGGTCCTTCARCTTCCCAGCCATTCCTGTGTTTTCAGGTCAGGCCAGTGGCCAAAAATAACTTGTACCATCAAAATCTTTTTGCAAGACCACAGCCGATACTTCCTTCCTCCTAATCATGGCATAATTAGTCTTCAATCAGAGCAGCAATTGAAAAGCTCAAATCTGTGATTCTCTGTGAATAGCTTGGATGTAAAATTTGTTCTTGTCTGTGATATCAGTCAAGGGTCTTGCATTATATCCATCACCATGTTGCTTATCCCACACCCATTACCTTCTCCAAAGGGACAAACCCCAGATATTTCAGAAGGGGGTAATGTCTGGGGGAAATGTCTGGAATGTATTTCTCAACAGGAGTCCATCCTACGCTTTTTATTTACATTGTTTTACTGCTTATTCTATGGGCTCCAGTAGCTCGTGACCAGGGCGGAAAGATAGGGTATGAATGGGGAAAGCATAAATGCAGAGATAAGGTGATGGGACCAAGTAATATCGCTTTCCAGTCACAGAGCCAGCTGGAGTCTCCTGGTTTGCACTGCAGGCTCTGCCAGTGCTCCACGGCGTTAGAGAGAATGCACAAGRAGGACAGAGGTGGCCAGCTTTTCAGAAGAGCTAAGTAATCCTGAAATTATTGAAGCAACTGCAAAACTGCCCAGTGCCACTGAAACATGGACCACCTAGAAGCATTCAGTTCTGTGTCACTCAAAGCCCTGGCTCGACTTTGGATGCTCTGTAAACAATATCATCAGCACAAACTGTTATCTAATAAGTTTTAGAAATGTTTTGAATCACTTCTCAAAACAGACTCATTCATAACTGAAATACTGCAGAGCAGAAGACAGCACTACAACTATAATAAATAGATGCTGCAGAGTTAGAGAAGAGCAAAATCTTTTGTCAGCAAATCCCATTTGCACAGACAGAGGCAGCATCAGCAGGCACAGAAAGCAGTTAGTACACACAGTATTGTAACAAGTTCACTGCAAGGCTTGGATAAAATTTGCTAGTCCCTCTTCTGTGCCCTAGTCACAGTGGCCTTTTCTGGTCCTGGAACTGGGGAAGGTTCAGAGAAGAGTTACAGGAGTGATTAAAGGACTTGTGTGAGGCAAAAAACTTGCCTAACATTGAAAATGCCAGCAATTACATCAGTTTGTTGCATCAAACAGCAGGTTAAGAGAGGACCTGACCACTGTGTGGAAAATAGACTTTAGGTAATGGGCTCATCAGTGCAGCATTTAAAGGTATAAACAAATCCAGTGACTGGAAGCTGAGGTTAAACAAAATCAGACTAAAAATAAAGAAGGACATTTTCAACAGCCAGGGTAATTAACCTTTGGGACACTTTACTGGTGGTTGTGCTGGATTTTCCATTCCTAGAAACAGTAAAAAAATGGATGGAGGTTTTTCTAAATGATTTGCTAAATGACCAGCAGAGAAAACAGAACAGGATGCTCCTCAAAAAGCTAAAAAACACTTTGACCCATTTTCAGGCCCTCCTCAGTGACAGTGGACTCTCTCCTCCCAGCTTACCTGGGTGGATGAGGAGCCCATAGAGAGCCGTGGGTATAACCCTGTCAGCTGGCCAGAGGACAAAACATAAATGTAATTTCTGGAGTTTCSTCCCACCCTATGTCAGGAAGGAACATTTCCAACTGATGTTTATTGCCCCTTTTTACATGCCCTTTTGTGCCAAGCTCTGCCCTAGCTGCCAGAGCCACTCGTCCCTTTGTCTGTCCTTTTCACATTTGCCTTTTTTCCGTGAAACTATTTTCTGTGCCTTTGATGCTTGCTTTCTCTCGTTCTCTCCACAATGCTACTCTTTTTTCTTGCACTTATTTACCTGAAGGGCTAATCCCTTCTCCCAGCCCCAAAGGACCAGAGTGAGCAATAGTGCAACAGGGCAGAGATTTGGGGGGAACCATGGGGGCCAGCTGCTTCCCTGCTGCCACTGCACCAAGTGCTACAYGGGCAGAGAACACTCATGGCTATGGGTGAGCAGCACCACCAGCCCCCATGGGAGCAGGAACCCAGGGAGCATTGCTCACCATGAGCTACCTCCTAYGCCAGTGGAGCTGGGAGTGCACCTCTGAGTTACGGGGGAGAACGCRTCTTGCAAGTTCACAACCCTCTGCTCCTCTTCTCTGCCCCAGGAGATCTGGAGCAACAGAAAAGCTCCATAGCCCTCTCAGTACTGCAGGCAAAAGCTTGGTCTCTACCTACAGATATCAGAGGATGCATGCCCTGTCACATGCAACTCTTGGGCCAGAAGATGTTTCATGTCATTGYCCTATCTTTGCCTCAAATTTTTCATGTGGCCATGAGCAAAGCAATTCACCTTCCTGTTTCAGCTTCCTCTGTTACAGAACTACAATAATGATATTTACTCAGCTACTACATAGGAGCATTTTCACGATCAATTACTTAGCATTCATGCAAAGCTCTGTGGACAGCAGCCTCAATACAAGTAGTAAGTACTATTATTATTACTCTGCTTCAGATGGTTACAGTGTTGGCATTTTCCAGGCATGCACTATTAACAATTTACTATGATAAATGGCCCAGGAACCTGAAAATACATTCATGACAACTACCTCCTGCTTACCAGCATTCATTCAGCTGAATAAATGACACCTCATTGCTCAATGCATAGCTATGGTAATGTTTATACCTCATATATTCAAGTGTGCACACAAACACACACACACATGGAGCTGGAGGGAAGCCAAGCTACCTCATTTAACAACATACAAACCCTGAGTCAAAGAATTTTCCCAGCCTGCAAAACCTGCACTGCCCCCATGGAGTTGAGAGCGAGGAGCACACAGCTTGCCATGTGCCCTGTCAGGAAGGGCTGCATAAACCACAGGCTGGAAAGTGCAGCTGGAGCATAACCAGACCTTCAAAGAACTTACTTGAGAGCAGTTTTGTAGTGGTAGATAGCCTCAACATTACGTCCCTGGTCTTTCAGAAAATTGGCATAGTTGTAGTGCACCTTGGCATTATGGGGTAGAGTCTTCACTCCTGAGCTGCAAATGGGAACAGAAGCAGGAAGATGTTAGCCAGCCAGTTTATCCCCTCTTCCCTGAGGTCTTTCTTCTTCTAATCGTTGCTTTCTCAAAACAAAAATTTGCTCATATTCTGAGTGCCTTGTTACCTCCCACGCACTCACAACAACAGAACTAGCATTACAAACTCAAGTTTGACCCTCAATTGCAAACTGAGCAGCGCACTGACAAACCACATGGGCCCTGTAGGTCATAAATATGTGACAGTAATTCATTTCCTCTATCACCATCACAGGTACCTCAGCAACATTCCCTGTGAGCGGATACCATGGATTCAAAGTCTGGATTACTAATTTGCAAGGCCCTAAAAAGCCTAATACTTAGAGAGCAATCTAAAATATAGTCATAACAGGCTCCCTCATCTCCACCTCTGCTTAAATTGAAGTGTCAGGAAGTTCGTCATGAAAAGCTTGAGTTAAAGCTATGAGCTGGAGGTACTAGAGAGAAGGTATCTTTTCCATCCACATCGGGCACTAGAGGGATGCACAGCCTACTCTGACTACTGAGCTAGCACTTCTGCACTGCGTAACGCTGAGCAGAGAGTACAGCCAGGAGGTACATCAGGGTCTCTTGCTCCATTCTACTCTGAAGTTACAAGTCATACACGCTCCCGTTATAACATATGGCTGTGACCATGTAGCTATCCAACCGCCCGATCCCTTCACTTCCACTTTCTAGCCATGTAGATCGAGCTGGACATTTGGAATTAGTAATGAGAGCATAGATTAAAAAAAAAAAAAAAAAAAAGAAAGAAAGAAAGAAAAAGAAAAAAAAGAAAAGCTAGCAAATGCTTGTTAACTTACTTTAGAGCACAGAAAGGTACACCTTGCACAGCTAGAGAAAGTGCTGTTCTGAGTCTAAAGACTGAAAGAAATCACAGGAGCACATAMACCATGGAAACATTTCCCCTGCAAGAATCCCAAGAGGCTGGTACTCCATTTAAGAGGCAAATACTTTCCAGTATATAATCAGGGGCTCTCTGAGGTAATAGGAAATACGGCTGGTTGAACCTGTTCCTGTAAAACCAGAGGAAGCACCATGTCATGTTCCCAGGTCACAGGCAGATTGCTGCTAGCCGCTGCCTTCTTTCCTCCCACCACCTCCGAGCCTGGTACCTCAGGTAGGAACTGCAGGCACTAAGTGCCTCAAGTGTTTTTGCCTTGCCTTGTTTATCATCTCTGCTGTTTAGCTTCAGGGGGCAATGAAGAAGTTAATCAAGAAGACACAGGGTCACACACAGCCTCTATGGAGCAGTGCAGCCTGCAAAGGGGCTGAGGAGGGAGAACATAGCCACAGCTGCTGAAACTCCTTGTCAGGGATTTCCTTGTGAAAAAAAAAAAAAAAAAACTTGTGAAAAAAAAAAAAAAAAAAAAAAAANAAAAAGAAAAAAAGAAAGAAAAAGAAAAGAAAAGAAAGAGCAGGTTGAAGAGCCTTAGTAGCACTAYGGCATCTGCCTGGTTATCTGCAGCTAGTGGTATCAAGCGTCACTAATGCCTGCTTGCAAGAGATTTCAAAGGTTCGCCCACAGCCTCCTCGCAGAGCTCAGCACAACACTGCCACTGTTTGCCTACGCAAATTAAGAATATACCTTGCATTTGGCTTCCTAATCATCAGGTATTTCTAAGTTACTTACTGGGAGCACTACAGGAACAAGACATTTTGTGACTAATCGCTGAATTAAATCACCTAATTGATGCTATTCTTAAGAGAATGATTTTCTATATTAGTTTTCACAGAGATATATGGCACCAGCAGCAAGTAATGTGTGACTGCCATGGTTGTGTTAATTTCCACTGGCCTTGGGAGCTATTAACTACACACTTACAACCTCTGGGCATTACTGGAATATTAATTCTTATACAGAAAGGCTTTCATTGCATCAGTGTGTTATAGGCAAAGCCACAGACAGGAACTCAGAGCTGCTGCTATCTCAGAGCTATATGTGCAATGAGTTGTTGGCTCTGTTATAGCCCCTGCTGAAACACAGCAAACTGAGTTAATGGTGAGAAGCACTACACACGCACAAGTACTTCAATTCTAATGAGACACAGTTTTAACAGGAAGACGCATATTTTTAAATATTTTAATTTTGGATAATATCTCTTTAAATAGAATATTATTAATCATGCCGGTCTCATTTATTAAAATTATACTAACAAAGGTTTGTCTTTCTTTCATTCTGTGTGCTTCTGTGGTGGTGAGCAGTGKCAAAAGACAGACAACTTGGTTCAGTTTGGGGCTTTTAGAATGCTCTCTCTCTCTTCTGCCCCACACCATTCACATTCCCTGACCTATTTATTCTCGTGGGGGATTTGTGTCTGACTTTGCAAATGCCTGATGTTAACTGCTTAGAGTATCTGTGCTGTCAGCTGTAGTAGCACACACAGTACTGGATGTGGAGTGGATTTTTTAGGAGAGTTTAGGTAAACACTTCAGCTAATTGATTCTTGACCAGCTGAGAACACTGTTAGCTCATTGACAGAGGAAGCATTAATATCCATAATGAAAGCCAAGTGGGAAAGGGTGGAGTGGAAATAACAATGCAGAACACAATGGCTTTCCATTTCTGCTTCCCGCAAGCCCCCAATCTCTCAGCACTTCAATCTATTTTTCCAACATGCTTTTCCAAACTCTCCTGTTTCCCTCCTCCTCAGCCCAGCACACATATACCCTTCTGCAAATCCATGGACCCAAACTCATTCCAGCCAGAAACAAGTCCATTGAGAATGAAGGTCACTTCTCAGGAGGATTTCCTTCCCTTCAGACTTCTATGACAGCAGTAAGCAACATAAATGAAAAGTAAACAATACGCAAACTATTTTACGTAACACTTCCTCCCCATGGAAATGCAAAAGCCTATTAGTCATAATGCGGAGAAATAAAATGCTATTGGCATTTCTAACCTCAATGTCATCATTACTCAAATCCCACTTAAGCTGGGAAAAATTTCCTGCCATCTTCTCTGCTGTTTTCCCAAGCGCAGGTTCTGCTCTGCAAAGTGACTCAGTGCAGGGCAAAGAGTTCATTGATTTTTCAGTGATTTCCATATGAAAAAAAGCACAGTTAAMAAGGAAATGAGGCCACTCCTGCCTTAATTTGAGCCCTGGGAGACTGATGGGATCTCCTCTACTTTGGGAATCATTAGTAGCACTAAAGCTTCTCTACAGCAAATTATTCTCTCAATGGCACAAATGACTGCTTTCCTTGGCTTCGTACCCTTGTATAGATTTTCCCAGATACCAATATTGGAACTTATTATTCTATAGAAGATGCACAAAATATTATAAGACGTGCTCTTCTCAGCTGAGCTGTTTTTCAGAATTAACAAGGGCACATGGAAAGTAGGTGCCACCTTTGGGGATTTTTCTTTTTCCTTTTTTGGACAAATTACTGAAGTCAGCAGACTTGTCTTAGGAAGGAAGTCTGCTAAGAAAGTGCCACATTTACAGCGTTCCTTTGGGGGTTACAACTACACCCTCAGACACTCTCACAAATGTGGGCAKTACACAAACACCCTCCCGGAGCAGGACAAAATGTGGCAGCCTCATAAACTTTGGAAAAAATTCAGGACATTGGATGTAGAGGTTATCCCAGAGTCCTCTCACCTCCCTATCCCTGGCTTGAGACTTTAACACTGATTGCAGTTGGAGCCTGACTTCCTGGCCTGTGCATTCATTCCGTAGGATAGTTCCTTAAATATTCAACAACAAGCCCTTCTTTCTCACCTGTCAATACAGTGCGACAAACAACTTAGGGGTTCTGGAGATCTGCTGGAATAACACTCCTCAAATATCTATATCTCTGTATATATTTGGCCCCTTATTTATTACACTTATTTTTCGTTTGCTTTYCGCTTAGTCCTCACGCATATGCTTGTGCACCTATGCGTACAATCCATCATCGCCTCAAGTAGTATCCTCCTCCCTGACACTGCTCCTTCAGCCAGGGCCTGGAGGGATTTCTGCAGCCTTCAGACTTGGCCTTTGCGCTGGAGACTGCAAGTCGGGCAACACCGCTGACACAGGCGGCACAACGCCAAAGCAGGGCAAACCTCAAGACTGGGGCAAAATGGAGTGCAAAGCGGATAACCGATAACATGCTGAGTGTACCAACGTCTCCTGGACCAGCGTAGAGAAAATGTGTATGACAGAACAGGTCTCAGCCAAGGGCTAGGGTGTCTAGACAGATCAACACTGAAAAAACATCCAAACAAATACAGGAATGAAATATAGTTGTTAAGGAAATAAAATGAGAGGGGGACAAAAAAAAACAGTAATTAATAAAACAGCAACTGGAGACAGAAAGAAGAATGAAGAACTAAGATTCTCCTAGTCCATACTTTTTTAAAAAAAGTCAACACATGCAGACTACCAAGTAGGTTGATTTATGTCCCCTTTCCTCCTYCTACAGATTTGTTCTGGGTTTCCTTATTATATCCTCCCATATTTCTTTGCCATTCCTTATCTTCTCCTCCTCCCGCTCTGTCCCTTCTAATTTATTGCTGTTTCATATGCTTCCATCCACTTCTCCCCCCTTTCCTCCTCCTCACACCATCCTATCTAGATCCTCCTATTCCTGCCCCAGACAGCAAATCTCCCACTCCTGCAACGGTATTATTTTCCTGCTACACTGTTCTCCTTTTGCACTTCCCTCTCACCAACAAGAACAGCCCTACTGTACTATGGACTCGCTCTAGCTGTATACTGCCCACCAAAGATTTTAGAAGGACAACAAGGACAACATATCTAAAAAGCACAGTAAAGAAGGCGAAGAGAAATGAAGAACACTGTTTTAAAAGTGAAAGTCRCAGCTAAAGAAGCAAAACAGAAAAAAACATAAACTTTGGCAAGTTAAACATAAGCTGTAATTAGGCAGACCAAAGGAGATTTGAAGAACGACTTGTTGAACACATCAAAGCTAATAATAAAATACATCAGATATGGGAAACCTGCCAAAGATCCCCTAAGGCCAATAGATGATGGAGGTCTAAAAGAAGTGCTTAAAGAATAAAAGGCCACAGCAGAAAAGCTAAATGGATTATTTGTACCAGAGGGGTGCTCACTGCAGAAGAACTGAAGGATGTTCCCACTCTGGAGCCTTTCCTTATAGTGACAAGTCTGAAGCACTRTCTCAAACTAAAGTGTCAGTAAAAGAGACTTTAAAACAAACCAACACTAAAAAGTTATACCTCCTCAGGGCGCCATGGTGTTCATACAAAGGAAATCAGAGGTAACAGGCATCTGATGACAGTGGCATGAATCACATTGCAGGAACCAAAGCTAACTGCAAAGAGTTGCAGAAGGACCTCATGGTACTGAAGGCTGGCCAACAAGATGGCAGGCGATATTCAGTTCTGATACACGCACAAGTATCAGTGTGTGTGTGTGTGTGTGTGCACTTCAAATCTGCATAGAGACTGATGTCTGTAAATCAGACATTTCCACTCAAGACAAACATACTGGAATTACTGTGGACAGTTTCGTGAAAACAGTGCTTAGGAATGGTAAGAACAGGCAAGTGGGAGATTAGGAATTGGTAGGAAAAGAATAGAGAACAAAACAGATGGCAGTCCTATGTTACTGTTCTGCACAAATCTCTGGAAGGATATGTGTGACTCTGGTCCCTTTTCCCAAAAGGGCAGATTAGAGTTTGAGAGGATACAGACAAGAGTGACAAGGATCACAAACGCGAAACAGCTTCCATATGAAGAGAGTTTAAATCTAGCACACTCCAGCATGGAAAAGAGACAGCTCTGGGCCAGCGCACGGAGAGGAGCCTGCAGCATAAAGACCCAACAGGTACAGGAAAAGTGACAAGCTGAGGGTTATTTACTGGTCATGCAAAACACCAAAGAGAATGACAAAAATCCCAGAAACAGGGGATCTCAAGCAAGATGATGAGGCAGAAGGCTTGCARCATGCAAAGGGAAGTCTTTATTTCGCATGCTGGAATTTAACGATGGAACTCACAGGACAGGATGCCAAAACTATAAATAAATTCAAAAAAGCAGTCAGAGACACTAATGGAAGAAAAGTCCACCAGTGGYTGTTAAATGCAAAAAACCCCCAAATAACTCCAGATTACACTGCATATTACTGCAAACTGGGGAAGGACAGCAGGGGACATCACTGTTACTTGCCCTGTTCTTGCATGACTTCTCCTGGCATCTGCTGCCAGTCACTCTCAGAGGTGGGCCACAACACAGGATGACCCAGCAGGAGTTCATCCACATTCTCACATTCTTCTCAAAAGCTCAGGGCAGATCCCTCTGCCCCAAAAGGCCCCAGTCCCAGCAGTGCCAAGCCCCTGCACACCCTCCCATGCCCCACTCTCCTTGCACACAGGAGCAGGGCAGAGATGGAGCCAGGGAGAGCCACAGCTGTCTGCAGGGGTACACGAGTTGTGAGGGAAAAGGCTTTGGTCTCCTAGGCTCATATTTTTCTGCTTTGCAGATGGCCACCCAGCTCGGAATGGAGGCAGGATGGACACAAGTCCTCTTGCATCCAGCTACAGTGACTTAACCGTGATTTTTTGTCCTGTGATAGGCCATCCTGTACCCTGCAGCAACCCAGGAGTGCTCCTCTGCGGTAGTACAGGTGTTCCTTTCATCTGCTCCAGTTCAGCTTCATCTTTCTTAAACACGGGTGACCAGAGCTGCACGCAATACTATACCAGGTGATGCTGAAACACGGCATGTGGAATTGCCATCTTCCCACCCCCCTTTCAAAAGGAGTTTTCCAGCTTGGAGCACCATCCTGCTTTCTCCTGAATGGCTCCTTTCTAGTGCTAACCAGGAAGAGTTTGGAGTGAAGCTGTGCTTAAAACAGACCGCACCGCGGGCCAAGAGCAGTCACCATGGTTGCCACTGTTTAAAGAGTAAACAGTGCTTCAAGGGACGGGCAATGAATCACGTTAGACTGAAGGAATCCTTATTCCAGGTTTTTCAAACAAATCCCACTACCAGAGCTCTAACCACTTCAATAGTGTGTCCTGAAGACTGAAGGTGCCTATAAAAAGTAATTTCATACTCTTTAGTGCCGAGTAAATTAAACTTTGCTCTGGCCAATAACTTAGAAAATAAAGCTGAGCAACCAGTGTGCAAATCACCTGCGTTTCTAYGATTACCTCACAGTTAGACAACTGCTGAAAGCAGCTGGAGGCGAGCGCGACATATTCGCTAGCAAAACAGAAAACGAAACGGTCTATTTCAACGCACGAATATATAAATGAAGTTGTAAAGAGAGCTGTTTGGTAAAGAGTAATCAAATAAAATGAAATATGGTACTTTAAGTTTGGCACATCACGGCATTTCATTTTTGTCATTAAGAACATCGCTAAAGAAAATTCAGTATGTTTGATGGTGTTACTACAGTGTTCTGCAGGGTTGCAATGAAATTCTGCTCCATCTTTAATAAGGGAAAAGTGTTACATTATTGGTGAATTGACAGAGCTGAAGCTACTTAAAAATAGAGCATCTTAAAAATGCTATTACCAGAATCAAGGTCTGTGCATAAGCATATAAAGTGCTACAGCAGTTTTTGCACAATTGCTTCAGAAATAGAAAGTAGGTGTTATTTTAAAATAATCAAAATGTTAATCACAATAATGCATTAATAGCAGGCTTACTCCTATTGTTAAAGAAACAAAYGTAACAAACAAGTACAACCCATTTTAAACAACAGAGAAAATGCAAGTGTTTTCCTGTGCTCACTCATACCTGAAAAGGGATTCTCTTGACAACCAGATTTCRTTCTGTTTCACGGTTTTCCAAGAGAACAGCAGCAGCAGTAAAGCAAAGAGAGTCAGAAGAGTAATTCTCCACTTCTCTAACCACGTAGAGAGTTTTCTTAGGCCGTGGACAAAAAGAATGCAGTACCCCATACTGGAAAAGAAAAGGTACAAAAGGTTATATACCAGTGTTCTAGTTATTCTGGACAAATTCAGTATTATATTTATTTTGCAATACAGGTTTTTTGGACTAACTATATTCTCCAGGATAACAAACTCAACAGCATTTTTCCTCAAGTCACTACACAATTTCCAAATTAATGTCAACGACAGACCCAGACGCCAAAAATATAATGTACGTAATACCACACGTACAATGCTAGCTTACACTCTGCTCTATGGAGGCTTTTCTACCAGAAAGCTAAGAAAGCATAATGTAATAATAGTAATATTCAGCAGCGCTAGAGCACAAGTGAAACGCGCGGCACTGCGATGAACGCCCCGAACAGCGGTGGCTGTCATTAACTCTATTTACAAACGGTGAAGCTGAGGCAGCAGGACGGAGCGCTCTCCCCGAGGCCGTAACGGGGCCGGGGGTCCGAGGCCACGCCGAGACGCGGGAATCCCCGCTCGCGTCCTGCGTGCGGCTCGCCGCCGCCCCGCGCCAGGGACGGCCTTCTCGTTTCGAGAGCTTAAGCAAGGACCGCGCGGCTCCGTCCGGGGCGCAGACGGCACCGAGCGTGCCGGGGCTTGGGGGGGACGGCGCGGGCAGCCCCGCGGCGCGGGCAGCCGGGCGGCATCACCGCCTGCCTTGCACGGCCAGCCCCGGGGAGCCGCGGGCTCTGCCGCGCTGATGGTGCCGCTGGTCAGGCCCGTAACGTTGACGCACCGCTTGAAAGGATTGCTGATCGCAAAGCAGGAAGAAAACGGGACCTGCTTCGTCACACGCGGACGTTAGCTTCACCCTGACAGCAGTGTAACTCCAGTACAGCTCTCAATTCATACAGGCAGTGACCGCTAAGGATGCTCTGTGCCTGGATAACTAACACCTGCCGCTTTAATCTCAAGCTTTATATACCTATTTTTCAATTTATTAACATCCCAGTAGAAAACTGCATTAACACCAAAGGCACTAGCAGTAACGACAGTGAAGTTCCCCCTTTGATACGTGTGATTACTACGCAGCAATCAGAAGTTCAATTACAGATCCAAAAATAGTTAACGGAGCTTGCTAGCTGCTGTTTCATGAAACTACATACAATTTCCAGCTTCCTGCTTCCCTATACTTTCATGGCTCTCCCTGCTTAACTACTGAGGAATTTTTTTTTTTTGGAAATGTACTGCATTTTGAAGGAAGGTTTTATTCCAGTATGACTTTAAATCAATTCAGTAATTAATTACATTAAGTAAATGTTATGTGAATTTGTCCAATGCTGTCCTTGTGTGCTGGAAATTGAGTGCTTTCAGTTGCTGTACTTACTGTATTGCTAATTTTACTTGGCATTTTTGTGAAGGAATTTCTATTSCCTGAAGAATTTCATAAGTTTCTCTGCAGCTATTCGAAGCAAGTTACTTAGCACCTGATTTAGCTTTAGACCAAAAAGGTACCTTAGTCCAGGCAGCTGCCACTGAAGGAAAAAGGAGCAGAAGGATCTGCAATGCAGTTAGGGACTATCAACACACTGAGAGAAAAGAGAAGCGGTTCCCAGACACTACTGCATTTTGAATCCCCGCTGATGCAATTTAACGYGTCTCGCCGAGAACTGCAAGAAAACTGCAGGCAGGGAGCTCTCGCCTGCCCATGCTCTGGCCAAAGGTCCACACGCTCCTGCGGCCAGGAGGCCTAAGGAACTCCCCTTCCAGGCTGTTATGAGATAAAAAAAAACACTACGGACCTAATTCCCCTGAGTGCCTCTGTTGTCCATGTATGCACATAGGAGACAATCCAGGCAAAACATCACCTCTGTGGCTCTTTAAAAGCTTTTTCACTGATGTTTTTAGCATTTTTTTTTCATTTTTTCCAAAGTGGATATCAATAATAATTTTTACTTAGCTATGCTTATATTTTGCTGAAACACATTTCCTACAACACTCGCACCATTTTTTTTCCATAAATTCTTTTGCACGCATGTTTATTGCACCTACATTAATTGCAAGCAGACATTTAGAGCTACAAACTGAGATGCTGGTGCCAAATGATCCAGCCTTTATAGCGATTGAACTCCACTTTAAAACTTCTGAAAAGCTAATCACAGTCATAAGCAATCCCTTTCCAATAAGAAATGCCTCAAAAACCTATAGACTGTTTTCACTCTGTTATTTTGCCTTTCAGCAATTTAATCCTTCCCTTGGAATTAATTACCTGATATAAACATTATTTGATTACTTTAATGCAAAGAAGTTTTCAAAGGAAGTCCCCTATACCTTCACAGTTTTAAGGACAGGCCTTTCCAAACAGAATAGTGAATGTGCCCAGAAAATCAAAAATGCAAACGTCAGTGTCTTGGTATTTATATCAAACCCTGCCCCAGCTGTTGGGAATTTCTGCCTTAGCAGCCGTGCTCAGTATGTTTGTCCTGGCACGGCCAACGCTGCATTACAGCTTACCCGACYGCTGCAAAGGCACTGCTGTCGGGGGTTGTTTTCAAACATCTGCGAAGCAGTTTCACGGCRGTTACACCGGGATGCCAGGTACTAGATGGGAATGAGGGTTCATCTCAGACTACAATTCCCACCAGAAGAACCTCACGAGCAGTGACAAAGTACAGGTACGCAGCAGCGCCTAGCTCCCAAGGGGCTCTTTCCATGAGCAGCTCCCACAGTGCTTGGTAAGGGGGAGCCACTGCAATTTTTTCTCATTTAACAGAGCAAGAACCTGGAAGCCGGCGACCAAGCGGCTTGCTGCGCTGGCAGGCAGAGGTGGGAACGGTAACCATGGCACGGAGGTCTCAGCGCCGTCCGCGGCCCCCAGCACAGAGCAGCACACATGGAAACCAAAGCGTCTCACTGAAAAGCCCACAGGACTCCCCAGGAGATAAATAGGGAAGTAATTCAAGGACACTCTCTGCATCCACTCTCAGAAAGGTGGCAAAACTGTAGGATCCTGCAGTGAGTACGCACACCGAGGGGAACAGTTTCCCAAGTAGCTGCTGGACCGTGTCGCTCGCCTACTGCAATCCTGACCCGCAAAAGTTTAAGATGAAGGAGTAACGCTAAAAAGGGCAGRGCTGAAGCACAGTTTACACTTTAATAAGCTGGAGGCAACTGTGACAAAATTAGGACTGAGCTGTAGCTGCACKTAAATTACAGCCTAAGTAGCATATAGTTAAATGTACCTATGTTATAAAGTGCACAGAAAGAAAGGGAAGGAGAAAAGGGTCAGAAATTGGGGGCAGGCAAATGCTTTTATTTTCAGACACAGCCTACTAGGTTTGGCTTGGGACTTCAGACAATAATTTCCTGTCAATGATCATCAAAAAGAAGGAGGGGAAGACAAGGCAGTATTATCTTGTCAGGGACTTTTCAGTGGAGATGTCAGGTACAGCTGCGTCTCTTTGCACRGTTTCTTTTACGACACGGTTATTTAAACCCCATCACTGGCTGAGGTACGGGAGTAACCTTCCTGTCTGTAGGAGTTTTCCAGACCAAGGACTCAAGAATCACTCAGCACGCTCCTGTGTCCTTTGCCACCAGGAAAGCATGTGCCTGTGCGTGATTCCTATGTCACAAACTGTTTGGGAAATACCCTCCCTGCAACATCCCCAAATTTATTRCACTTAGCCATTTTTGCATCTCTCTAAGATTCATTTCTACTCTGAGGTCAAATAATTATGGTGGAATCAGGCAAATCTACACTGATTTCAAAACAAAAACAAAAGCATTCACATCAGTGTGTTGTGCCTCCATCAAAAAAAAATTATTACTATTATTACTACTGCTGTTTTATATTCCCCTAATTGCATATTMCCTCATACCCTACAACCCACTTGTTTCACACTAGACTAAATGCTCCTGGTAAAGGAGTTAACTTTAATATAGAAATTATAAAATTTTGAAACAATAAAGCACYACACTTGTTACAACGCAATCATTGCAACGGAAATCTGCCCTGACTTTCACTGGACCTGGACAACCCAGGATCACCCATCCTGCAAACAGGACAGGTGGGAATTCTGTGACTGACAGAGGGAGAAAGAACCTGCCAATTTTACCTGCCTTCTTACAGAAAAGAGGCTGATGACACCCTGCTGCCTGTGGGTTTGCCCTTCTGCCCACGCCATCCCAGTAACTTTTCAACCTCCTTTGTCAGAGGGAGGAGGTCTTCCGGACAATGAAATTCCCACRTTATCCCAGCAGGAAGTGGGCAGACAGCACAGCACCCCAGCAGGGGTGCTCTGAGGGATGGCCGGCGTGGATGTCCCATCTCTCCAGACAGGAGACTGTCACAGTGGTTGGGAGAATCCAGCAAACAGCAAGGAAAATGTCAGTAAGAATTTCCACCAGTACTTCCACAGTACTTCATCCTAAGAAATAAATTCTTTGCATTTCACCTGTTCCTGACCTCACAGAGCTTCAAATATAGGAAGCTGTTTGAAGCTGCACTGAGTTTTGGCAAGTTGGTACCAGTCCAGGCACAGCTGAGTTGGCAGGATGAGTACAGGTGAGACTGCACTTACCTAATTAAAGTAACTCACCAAGTGTCTCCAAGATACTTACTATAGAGTTAACTCGGCCATGGCCCTGTCATCACCTACGAATACATGGGAGAACATTTCAAATACATTCGCCTTTCTTCTCCAAGTGCTGGGGGACTCATCTCTATATTAAACATCAGAGCTGACTTGCTAGGAAATCAGTTTTTACTCACATGCATTTAAGTAAAAAATAGAAATGTCTCAAAAGCATCTTTCATCAAAGACCCATTTTCCACCTAAACGGTTTACTCTAAGTACTCCACTCTGGACATCTTTGTGGCTACCRGCTTATGCATCTATGGCTGTAGGGCTGTGGGTTGGGCGAGTTTGTTGACTCTGCTAGGGAGAAGAGGAGGTCATTTCTCTTGAAAATCTTTTGTCCAGGCCACTGTCACACTGTCATACACAGACTTTTCTAAAACACTTTGTAGTCAAAAAAGGAAAACAAGTAAAAACTCCAAGTCACTAYTATTTCTATTTTCTTTGAAGTCCATTTAGTAATCTACCAGATTACTGTAAAACTGCTAAGTTTTCTTCTTTTGTAGGATAAGCAATAGCTTACTGCAGCAACTGTTTCCCACTGTGAAAAGTCCATGACCCAGGATCAGATGTGAAGCAGTACCTGAGGAACAGGTAGACAGTTTAACATATTAATAGCTTTTCCATGGGCTCACAATGAGAATACTCCTGAACTGCAGCACTAGTGTTGGCAGAAATTCAGTGATCCTACAGGAGAGCTCGCACAAGAGCTTCCYGCTTGGCAMACAGACCGACAAGCCAATAGTTTCRTGATTTCACGAGTTTTCGACTCCTACTGTACTAAAGTGGTACCTTAGGAATGTCCTGAATTACAATGAAGGCAGGGACTGTGCTTGGCAGGTAAACTCTGTGCACCATATACATATATTTCTGGCAGAAGGCACACACACAGAGATGTGGGATGACAGATTTTCCTCTATAATTTCTGCAATTTGTTAATATCATTCCACCTGCAWGTAAGCAAACTGTGAGAAAGCACAAACAGATGGGATCAACCTCATTTCCCATGGTGTACTATACATGCCACCTGACTAAAACAAGAGCCAGACAGCAGATACATTTGCAAACACTGCTTCAGTAATTAGACCACAAGTTCAGCCTTGTCTTTGGCCATTATGCCTCCTTTCAGAAGCCAAAGATGTTACTGACAATGCTTAAACACACTTCTTCTCTCCCTATTTGGATCAGATTCCTTATCTTTCATTAAAAATCAAGACTGGCTTTGCTGCATTGGGTTCTTGGTGCTGGCGTCTCATCTGAAACATGCTGTGGTTAGTGCTGCAGCCCAAGATTATCGGGATGTTCTGTTGTAGCAATCTGCATACATCTGAAATCATCTTACCTCCTCTGGAAAGTGCTTGGACATCTACCACTGAAGAAGCCTCCTTAAAACTGAAGTGTTTTTTAGTCACACATTTTACTGTATTTTGCAAATTGTGACTTTGCAAACTATACCTCCATTCCAATGAGAAGTGTGTGGGTAGAGCAGACTAAGAGCTTTAATTTTGAGGCACTGCACAAGAGGCAATCCCTAGCACTCACATTGCTCCGCAGGAACCTCCCTGGGCAACTGCACAGCAGTATTAATTATTTCTTATCAACTGAGGTAGGGTTGGAAACTAAGGAGTTAAAAAGGGTGATAGAAAATAGGCATAAAAGCTGCCCTCCTTCAGTTTTTAATGGTTATTTGGGGGTGTCAAAACTTGTCAATTTTTTTTCTTTTCTCTTTTCTTTTCTCTTCTTTTCTTACAGATTTAATCTCATTTTCATGCATAAATCCACTGTTTTCAAAGCAGTTACTCCAGATTTCAGCCAGCTCAACCAAGATAAGAGTCTAGATGCATGCATATCAGTCAGGGAAAGAGCTGTCTGAAAGTAGCCTGTCAAAGCATGGAAGAAATACTGCCCCATTTAGGGGCTGTTAATGCAACAAAGGGGATTATCTCAAAACTATACTGAGACCAGAAAACACGCTTGGCTTTGACATTTCACCCTGGAGGCTCTTTCTGGGCTGCAAACCTTGTTCTTGATTTCTAGCACTCACTTAAGATGACTCCCCTTCCCCCTGTAAAACCTAACCCTCACTTTCAAGCTGCTCTGAAGCATGTTTAACCCTTGCATGCATCACTTAAAGCAAGTGCACACTTTGCTGCTGTTGCCCTGCAGAGAGCACGGAGAGCCACTTTGTGAATCTGCGGCCAAATCAAACTGTGAACCCAAATATTTGCTCGTYTTCTTTTTAAAGTTCTCTAGAAGCTTCCTAGTCTCCATCACACACACAGGGTACCAGGCACAACACATGCACACTCCTGGTCAAAGCTGCTCCAGCTCTGTAGCCTGAGCTGAGGAAGCACACAGAGACCGATGACCAAGATGACCAAGAGACTGAGAGCCAAAGTCATCTGAAATGAAGCTTACAGGCAGGGCTGTTGCTGCAGGGGAGAAAACTTTACGGGCAGTTCATCCCTGCTAAACCAAATGGCTGTGCTCACACTTCTCTAATGGAGGGTAATTGATTGCAAAAGGARAGCTTGGCTTGCCGTTTAGGCTGCTTCTGCCTCACTGTGCACACAGCGAAGGCTGCAGAAAGCAGCCCTGGCAAAAAGCAGAGGCTGGAGAGGGCTYGCCCTGCCTGCAAATAGCTCTCCAAGGCACCCAGCTCCAGCCCGAGTGGCGCTCGCTGGGTAACAAAGGTGTGGTTTAATGAAAAATTACAGATTTTCCAAGGCTGGTGTTGTTCTGGACCGGGGCAGAACCTGGACTTCTAAAAAGTGTTTTCTTCTGGAAAAAAAGGGGTGGAAAAATATGCACACATGCACGTTAACCAAAGGGAGGCTTGCACTCAGGCCACCCAGAATAGCCAGAGACTCGAAGGTGAGTGCGCTCCTTGTGACAAGGATCGCCCAGACTCACACTGCTGCACGCCGTCACGCCGGGGYGGAGGGCACAGCTAGTGCGGTTGTAGCGCTCAGAGTTCGGGATGCCCAAAATTCTCAGCAGACCCAAAGTGCTGAGCTGGAATAACCACACTCGGCTGGGTCAAACACGCTCCAGGAATTCTGACAAGTTAACTTGGTACTACCAGCCTCACTGCTGGTAAGACAAAGGCTTTTTCCTGCAGCTGGTATAAGGCTAGCCTAAATCCTCTAAGTTATGGGCTGGCTGATTTGACAAAAGTGCAAGCATGTGTCTGGACCAGGGCGTAGAGCCACCTCTGGTGTGTGGGTAGATGAGCCTGGAGAAGTCTTCAATTCTAGCCTTTTTATCTCAAGTGTCGTTGCAACAAGTGCATCTTGACAAAAAGTTACGGGTTAACTAAAATATTGTTCTTTCAAAGGAAAAAATATTGTGTCAGGGCTTTCTCAACCAATCAAGCTGACAAAGCAAAACCTCCTGAGACAATTAAGCTTTTGGACTAAAYGTCCAAGGCAAGCAGGATGTGGGATGTCTCTCTGTCACACATGGACAGCCATCAGCATTTGCTATGTATCTCYGCTTTTACTGAGTATTGGGGACAAGGGAAAAGGGTTATTTGGATTAACTATTTCCCAGTAATGATAACACGAAATGAATATCTTTTTCTACYAATTTTTGGTTAGCAGAGGTTCACCAGAACCACCATCAAGATACAATAGTTAGCATACAAAATGGATTCTGTTGACAAAAAACAAGCCTCACGGCTTAGAAAAACCACCATAGTAATAAAGTAAGGGGCAGCAAACTTAACTTTCTACTGAGTCTGCTAAATAAAATGTCAAATTTCCACCAGAATTGAGGACTTCYACTGGAATAAGATCTGCAAATCAAAATATAAAGACAGAGAGAAGCATAAACACTGGCAGAGTATATCTAATTTAGAAGGATACCTTATGAGTTAGTGTTCAACTTTGTCCTTCGTTCTAAATTAAAAGCTATGTAGGCTTATATTAAAGATGCACTGTCACGATCGGTYAAGTCCTCAAAGTGATTTACGTCCACTAGCAATGTGGCTCTCTATTCAAAATATGATGTAATTAGAGAAAATCTAGGAACTCTTAGTTTCCTTATTGAAGAGAAAATATGGACCGGAAATGAATGATTTAGCTAACCTTCAAATGGCTATTTAACATTTAGACACACTTCCCTTCTCTCCCTTCCAGTGTAAGTCACATGATAAAAGTATTCACTTCATTACAGTCTTTGAGTCCAAGATTTTGCTTTGAACCAATTCCTATCTGAATAGGAATAGTATAGATAGTACAGATCTTTTCTCACTTTTGATTACTACACATTTCAGAATGAAAACGTAGTTAATAAAGGAAAATCCTATATAATTCCACAGGGATTCCACAGAAATKTCCTAAAATCTTATATATACTTTAACAGGAAAGGATCTATATAACATAGTTTTAATTAAAATACTACAATAGCTTATGGAATTCTATAGTAGGAATATAATCTTCCATTCAATTCTATATTAGGTCTCAAAAAACTCCATATAAGAAATCATTTTCTATTAAATTCCAAAAGTCATTATTTTCTTAAGGGAATCATTTTACCTTGTAAATAAGAATTCCTCTTTTAATTAATAYAACCAAATAGATCATTCCCACAGGATGATATTAATTTATTACTATTTTTCAAAAGCAGTATCCTTACATATCTGTTTTATTTTCAAAAGCACAATGAATGCATTCGAAAAATTTCCTTCAACCTAATATATCACAATGAAATCAGAAATCCCATATATCCTTTAATGCTGATAATCAACACAAATTTAGCCTTTTCCTGAATCAATCAAGCATGGCCAAAATGCAACATGCTTTTCAAAAGCATGTTTTAAATTTAGTCAAAATAACACAAGACCGCAATCTAGACCAAACACACCGTGAGCTAATCTCTTTCAGCTTTGCAGAATTATTTTGGCTTTTATTCCTACACCTTTACTGCCTTTTACCAAAATACCTGGCACTAGCATCTCAGCATTTCTTGCTTGCTTTAACAGAGGATGGCTGCTTTGACTTCTCCTGGAGTGCTTAATAAGGGTGAGGAAACCTTCAGGAGGGAGGAGCTCCAGCCTGGATACACATCTGAAAGGTGGGTGCTTGCTTACAATATTTAGCATTTCTGCAAAACCGCATCCATTCAAAGCTCTGTGAAGACACGGAGTAGTTAATTCTCACAGCCCTCTTCTGAAGGAGAAATTTGAGTTTTTATTCCTATTTAACAGATAGGGAAACACAGTCAGAGTCACTCGCCACAGCCTATACGCCCAGTGCCTCAACTGCAGGCTCTGGACCTACCAGACTCCTCCGCGAGCCATTTTGGAGACCAGGCTCTCGCAGGTGCGCAGCCCCGAGGGGTAGAGACAGCTCACAGGGGCCTGTCGCCATCTCCCTTTCACTGCCGACTTCGCCGGGGTGGGGATTGGACTCTTAACTGAAAGTAGAAGGTTCTTCTGTAAATTGTATTATCGCTTATGGGATCTGATCTAATATTAAAGGAATGGTAAAGGTAAGCAGGAATTCAGCTCCTCAGGCTTKGTTAACCTGTAGCTTCGAATGACTTTAAGGAAAGAAGAGAATGAAAATACATCACATTGCATAACTGACCTTTGAGAAAATGAGAAGATAATGAGGAGCGAACAAAGTGCTCCCAGAAGAGAGAAGCACCAGTAAGTCCCATSCTCAAAAGGCAGCCTTGTAAGTAGAGGGGACTTCTGCTCAGGGGTATTCACGTTCATAAAAATTACAAATGATTCGATTACCCATCAGGTTCTGTTTTTTTCAATTACAAAAATTAATAACATATGCAATTGCACTAATTGGAATGAACACATTACCATGAAGAATCAAAAACATGCTCCATGCAAAGGCAAAAAATTCCATATGGCCTTGGCTTTCTATGGCTTAAAGAAAGTTTTAACGTGATCACATTAAGTTCCTGAAAAATATAAGGCCACTTTTTCTGGACTCTAGTTTTCTTGCAGATTTTGAGATAGACACTGAGCAAAATGCCACATCGTATAAAATAGGCAATAGGCATCTTTTGACACTAAAGATTAGAGCTGTAACATCAACTTTTGGCAAAGTAAAGAGGTGAAGAAAGTGAGGAGCTGGTGGGAAAAAAATGATAGCAATCCATGATTGTCTGATCTAGGAAAAAATAACTGTGCACTCTCCAACTCAGTCATCGCAATATGCACCACAAACGAGTTAGCCATAAAAATCATGCAGGTACAACTAGGTTGCCTATTGCTTTAAGCAGAGTGGTTCTCCAAGTCAGCAATAAACCATGTAGTAATGTTTTGGTTGATTTGTTTGTCAATATGATGTTATAGAAACAACTTAACGCATCCRAATATAATAGAGTGGCCCAGTCAGCATCCACTGATATCAGAGTAGTTGCAAAAGATGAGGAAAGCCTAGAAATTGCTCACCTAAGGAAGGACCAATTTCATGAGCTAAAGARCAACCCTGGCTCTGCTGGTAACAGCAGAACTGGCAAACTGTGGATGGTCCATGGGAAGTACCAGGGAGTTTTCACTGCCTGCCTAATTTCTCCATGTGAAGCACAACACAGAGTAAGAGCTAGTACTCCCGTTTAAGTTCAGCCAAATCACTCATGACTTAGAACAGTTTGATGCACATAGTTG
>NW_028187088.1:7854727-7902097 GCF_003343005.1 Rhea americana
TATATATATATATATATAAATATAGCAGTGTATATATAGTATACTTCTATATATATGCACATACTTATAATTACATCTGTCTTTAAAAGGGGGGAAAACATTGAATGGTTAAATCTTTCTCTGATCCAACTATTTATTTCAATGCCTCTTTTGCAAACTGCAGCCCTGTGGAGCAGATTTAGACAAGTAAGTCCTTGTAACCCCAAAATGAAAACTAAGTACAAAAAATATTTTCTACAAATATTTACATTTTGTCAAAGCCAATTAAAGAAAACATTCAACCGGTTTGACTTATCTTATATCCGGCCCCCTGAGACACAGCTGCAGACAGAAGAGGGGTTGTTCAAAATACACATCAACCTCTAGAAGGCCTGGCCCAGACATATAGTTAGATGCAAATCCTTGGGTCCTTACTTAACTTTTCCAGAGAACAAAATGCTTGACATTTTGCCCAGGTAACTACTGAGCAAAACTGACTCAGGATTTCAAGCTGTGACCCACATTTGCAATATGTGCAACCTAACATCCATATCGGCTAGGATAAAAGGCTATTATTTTAAACAGAGATAGGAAGTAAAAGTCATGAATGCTCAAAAAAGTCCCCCACACCACATGTTATTTTGAACCAAGAGGACGTAAGGAGAGTGCACGTCTTAGCAACTCTCTGCACCGAGAGTTTCATCCTGTGGCCATCCCTCGGCAGCGATGCGTGGGGCCAGCCCGCCCTCCCGCGAGCTCCGGGGCTCGGGCTCCCTTTCCCTCTCCCGTCAGGGTAAGGGCAAAACCAAGCCCTGCAAAGCAGGACACGCATGGTCCGAGCACAGAATGAGATCCAGGGACTCTGACACAGACCCGCTCTGGCGAAATCATTTCAACCCTCTGCCTCAGTTTCTCTATCTGAAAAAAAGCAGTAACTATCAATTACCTACTCTGCAGCTCATACATTTGCAAAGCCCTGAGGGAGCTGAAAAGCGTTATATGAACTATATGCACACATGTTAATGCTGATTAATTTCCTTCTGTGCAAACATATCCTTTTTTCTTCTTCATTGCCCTTCCTCTYGTTATATCAGCAGTCTCATCTGGAGGAGGACAGGGAACTGCTGACGGCTGAAGTATTTTCCGTAGTTGTTCTTTTGAGATTCAGAAACGCAACCACTCAACACAGTCCTGTGTTCAGCTGACGGTTTCCCTAATAGCTTTGCGCTTTCATGTGTTTCCTCATTTTCTGTTACATGAATTTAAAGCAATCTCAATTTCAAGTTAATTTGAAATGATGCAAGATCCATTAGTTGTGGGTATCATTTGCAAAACAGAGAGACAACTTTCACTCACTCTACTTTCAGGTTTCTTCTCAAATATGAGCAGGGCTAGTGGTGTGAATACAGTCAGCAGGATTTGATCCAAAAAGTAAATCAGTATATAGTAAAGCACAGAGATATAGTTGAACTATACAAGAAGTGAGTAATAAATGCAACAATTCCTACACATCCTGAGTTTTACTCCAGTAAGTAGTCCTTTTGTGACAGTGCTTATACAAATGACCTCAGGAATATGCATAAGGCTTTGCAAAAGAAGGCCAGCAATTTTTTTTCTAGGGTTTTGGGGTTCACATTTTCTAAGGAATTCAATTTAAACACTCTGTGAAACAAAACTATTGTTTTACTATTACACAATGGCCATTTCAGCCTCAGGTCTGGATACAGTGGAGATGTCAAAAATAACATTTTGTAGCTGTACTTCAAGTAAAAGCAATTGGAAGGTCCCAGAGCCCTGAAAAGACAATTATTAGAGGCTGCAAACCAAGAGAAGTCTGGAGAGGAAAGGCTGAGAGATGGAGAAGCAGTTGGATTTTCCTCATACCCTTCAATAAATGCAAGCTTGTCACTCTTAAATATGGATACAGTCAATAGCATACAGGCAGAAGGTCATGTGCATATTCCACAATTTAAGTCAGCAGCCTTTTAAGACACTGTCGTCTTTGTTTTTAGTGACCACCTAACGTAGCGAGAAAGCTGAGCAATATCACAATAAAAACCTTACAGGTTAACCTTTAGATAGTGTCTTTACAGCAAAGAAATTGGACAATTTAAGTTCATAATGTTACCAAGAGAAAGAGTGAGCTACACAAAAGGACAATCCCTAAGAAAAAGCACCTCATCACTGTATTCCACTGTTTCAAGCACATCAAAAAATCTGTGTTAAAAAAATGAATGGAATTTGGCTAGCTTTCCTTCTTCCAAGCAGTCTGCTCTCAACTCACTATAAAATTTCTCATGCTATTGCACTAAAACTCACAGGCAGAGAGCACACTAACTAACCATATAATGTTTGAAGTACTGTAAAAGGGAAGAAGTAATCTTTCCTGCTTTTAGCAAATGTGATGGGGGTCTCATTAGAAAGGAATTCAATTTCAATCATTACCTCGGCATGTAAAGGACTCGCTCTGCCACCACAAATCCCACCCTGAAGAAGAGGTTGCTGGCTGGGATGAACGGGAAAATCAGGAACAACAAGCCAACCAAAACTTCTTTGTGTTCCAGTTTCTGCAATAACACAAAATTAAACAAATATCAACTACAAAAAAGTCCAACTTCATCCACYGCTATGTTTCCCTTTTCATTTTTGGATTCTTCTTCATAAAATAAGCAATTCAGATTAATGTTTGATCTATGTATTGCATTTAAAATATAAATTATTCCAAGATATTGTTCTTCCATATGTATATATTGTTTGTGTTCTATGCTTCTGATATACCCAGAATGTATACAAACATTAACCACAGCATGTATTACTCTTGGCGTCTTTTCCAAGGTCAGCTCCTTTGTATGCAGATCTCTTTAGATGGCATATGTACTACCTCAGATATACCCCATATTGGTATACATCAGTATACAACAGTGTGAATGTATATATTAACATGTCTACCACAGTATGGCTGTATGTAAATATACAAGTGCACATCACATACACACAGACTGCTGTGTCCAATCCTAAGTGTTTATAACAGAGAAAAAGTAGTTCAATCMGTCATGTTTTCTGTAAAGAAAACTAGCTCTAAATGGCACATTAATGTAGTCACTTTATCCTTTTGGAAACAACATCTAAACTTTAAACGATACTTTCTCACACAAGATCTCTGTACCCAATATAGAGTTGAAAATTTGAGACATACTGCATACTAGCATTAAAAGTCTTTCATTTGGGCTCCTGTTTAATATTGGCTTGCTATTTCAGGAGAAATAACTCTGCCACATGCAGTGCAAAACAACTGTTAGTTGCATGGTCAGCACCAAAACTCTCAAGACTTCATAATCAACAGCAGCCTCCATTCCTAACATGGGGAGACCAAAGCCTTTCTAGGGAAGTTTAGTTCCACTGCTAACTCCAGTCCAAGAGGTTGAATCAGTTCATGCTTTYGCTTACTTATCCATACAGATGAAATCAAGCTAACAGACCTACACGTAATTTAAAAGCACCCAAGTTAGATTTCTTCAGGTGAAAGTACGGCATTTAGGTCTGTTAAATCACCCAGCCAGACGTCCGTGCTTTCCTGCCCKGCCCTGCCATTCACAGTCTGAACAGCCGCCGCGGTTCCTTTCTACACTCATTTGAAGAAGTGCAGCATCGTCACATTTAGAAACAGATGCAAATAGAATCACTTAAATGGTTGTAGTATTTTCTAATTGTTTTGGGCAATTTCTCAACTTTGGAGAGCAAATTGAGTTCCAAAGCTTTTACTGGAGGGATCTGGAACAAGATTTTGGGATAGAGGAAGGGAGTCCTCTATCCAATGATGCAGGGCCAAATTCCGCTCTCACCTTGAGCGCTACAACTTGTTTCGTTTTTTCACAGCTAGAGACAGTGACACCAGTAACTGCTAGCATAACTAGTGACTGAAATTTGGAAGTCTCAGTATGAAATATATTAGTTCTACTCTGTGAAAAAAATAAAATTTTGGATGGGTGCAAAAATCCAAATGTACGTGTTTGAAGACTAACATGGCATATTGCCATAATTCAACCTACTCCAACTATAGGACTGATTCATTTACACATGCTAAACATATTTACTGAGAGCAGGATCTGTCTTCTCTACCTAAAAGTTAGGCATCTATTGTGAACTTACTCTCTCATCTATCTCTGTTGTCAAAGGGAGGTGAAAAAGCACATCTGCCAGGTGACTAACCATCATAAGCAACTAAGATAGGGGGACACAGATTGCATCTACTAAAGGAGCCTCTCTGCCACGACTCCAAGGGATGCTACATTTAGATGGTTCAGACTGTGCCCTCTCAGAATGCATAACTGTAGCAAGGTGGCTTAAAAGTGAATCATGGTGATATCTCTTCGGTTRTGCCTCAGCTTTCACAAAAGCAAGAATGACAAGTAGTATTCAAACGTCTTCTCAAACACACCAGKGGTACAGTACTTCTCACAGTCACGTAGCAATACCTTTTACTACAGAGTCCACTTCAATATCAGTTTGCAATTACCAGGGTTAGCCTGTTCAGCGAATGCTCTTTGAAGAAGAGATACCACCACAAAAGCATAAATTGTGCCAGAGGCCATTTAGAGGGAGAGAGAAAAAGTAAACTGAACTATATCTTAATAAAAAGCAAAAGCAAAGGATGAGTCTGAATGATGTAGATACACTTGCCACTGAGAGATAACAAGGTTGTAARATGTTTTTACCAAAACAACCATGTTTTTGAGTGCAACTTTTCACGCAGCACCAGATGCTGTAGATAAGCATCCACACATCTGCACTGCAGAGGGGTTATACATTGTGCATTTGCCAACAAAAATGAAAGCTCTTCCCCCYGCATATAAGCATCAGACCGTGCACAGTGTCTGGAAGCCCAGGAATAAATAAAAGACTTGATGCCACCTTAGAGAAGAGTCTTCCTACTCCCACGGATCTGCAGGGTAGAAAAAAGGTGCAATGACTTCCCCTAATTCAAAGAGGAAAGAAGGCAGAGAGAGAAGCAGAATCTGCCCTCCAAACTTCTTTATAAATACCTGCTTTATAAAGCCCCACAATTGCATACTTTTGTTATCTCCCTTTTCAGTGTATTGAATTAGTTAGCAGAGCCTTTCTGCAGTCACAACAGGAAACTGAAATAAATTATTCCTAGAGCTGAAGCAGACACCAATCCATAAAAAGCAGATGAGCAGAGGTGCCCTGTAATGGTCACTTTGGCTTGTAATTACAATAGAAGATTGAATAGGAAAAAAAAACAGATTAAAAAATTAGTTCTCAACTATGAATGCAAATTATCAGTCCCAGCTCAATGCCAAACTCCCCTTCCACCTTGCTTTGGACATATACTCCATTTTTCTCCTGTCTCTTGACATTGTGTTCCCACCTTGTCTGGCCTAATTATGGTGCTCGCTTTGCTGCCACTGCACCACCCCAGGAGACTGGCAACCGAGACTGGAAGGCACAAGAAGGTACGTTAGGCCAAAGGCAGTGCTCTGCTAAAGGATAAAATGTTCTCTATCCCCAGGACACCTCTTTGCTTTTAAATGAACCAGCTTTCAATCATTTTTCCAGTCGTCATTTGTTAAATCAGTAACTGGGAAAGCAAACCCTRGTTACCATCTCCAGGAAGGACACAGTGTTATTCAAGGCTGCAGCWCTGCAGTTAAGCAAAAGAAACYGAACACTGGAGAAAAACAAAACAAAACATGYACGGCAAATGGGAAAAAAGGAAAATGTGGAATTAGCTAGACTGAAGGAGAAAAATGCTATTGCCTGCCTCCTCTCCCTCCATAAAGAGTCACAGCCCTAGACTAATGCCATTGAACGCTGCCAGTTCAGTCCCTCCGGTAGGGCTCAGAGGCAGGAGCCCAGCAGTATTACGAGCTGGCTGGATGGAGAGGCAGAGCACATACAGAGAGCCACAAACCAGATACCATGGGAACACCATGGYGCTCTGTATTCCTGAAATAAGAAGTACCTGGCAGCTGGCAGTGCCCTTTTTACAGCACTTAGAGGCATTTATTAAGAATCAGTCTTTGAAGGCCTTTAGGTTTAAGTGCTGGTGGGCWGTATTTCAACCTTCCACTCCCAGAAATGTGAGGTCAATATTCTTACGCCCTTCTATCAAGTTTTTTCAATCTCCGGTGACAAAATGGTATGCCAGCAAAAATAACAAAGCAGTTATTACTTCTCTTCAGAGGAAACGATGACGCTTTGTCTCYGTATACCCTAAAACAAGCACACAAAACGAAAGAAATGAGCCCCAGCAGCTCTGTGAGCCGGGGGCCTAAAGAAGCCTGGTCCTCTGTGAGTTTGTCTCATCCCTCCTCCAGCAACCTCAGCTCCCCACTTCCCCGAGGCCTGACCACCTGGTCCCCTCCTCCCTACTTGAGTCCTCGTTGCATCTCCTAAGGCAGCTACCCCATGCATCTCCCTCCATGCGCCCTCACTGAATGGCGCAGGCAGGCTCCGTCTGATCTTCTGCTGGAAGGGGAGCCCTGGGCTCCCCTCCTCTATTCTTCATTAACACTTCCAAAATTTGTAAGTGCACTTTGTGTATTTGACACCTTGGCCCTACTGCCACATCCCATCTAGGGAGGGCTGGTGGCAGATGGCACTGGGGCAGGAATGGAAGGTCATTTGGAAACTCATCTCCAGCAATTAATAAGATGCTCTGATTGCAGCCTCTGGTTCAAGTAATCCTAAAGCACCGGCTGCCAGAACTTGGGATAATATACGGTTTAGCTCGKTTGGGTAGAGTGTGGTGCCTATAATGCCAAGGTCGTGGGTCTGACTCCTGTATGGACCACTCATTTGAGGGTTGGACCAGATGATCTCCAGAGGTTCCTCCCAACCTCACCGATTCTATGATACTGGAGAAAAAAGTCACCTTATTGACAGCCAGGTCTTATTCCCCCTTCCCTAAATAGTTCTTGCTGACYACTGTAACAATTAGAAACTGAGCAAAACTGGCCTTTGGTCTCACCCTATTCTGCATGTTCTCTATCACAGCCTTGGGAAGGCCAGGTGTACAGCAGAGCTATCTGTTCCCAACTTCTTAGCAAGTGCTAACATCTATTCTCCTAGACAGCTCAGAGAAAATAGAGCAAAGGACAAAAACACAACCACATTGCACTGAAAGGATCTTTTGTAACCCTAGTGACRATAACCTTAGACCACTAAAGTTAATAGCAAAAGTCTCACACAGTATGTTTTTCTCCTTTATCTTTCTCCCTATAAAAATTTACTTAGCAGATTCACCTTTCATTCTCCCTTCCCTAGGAGGAGCTGATACRTTTATTGATGAGTAGACAAGCAAGACAGAATAGTGCAAGAACATCAGGRACTGGCATGGTAGGTCTTTAGGAACAGAGGGCAGCAGGATCTTCCACTGGAGGCAAACCATAGATGTCCTCTACACTTTCTTTTAATAAAAAACCCTACTTGTTATAGCTTGTTATATTTTYGTACTTGTTGTAGCTTGTTATATTTTTACAATACTTTTGCAGGGGRAAAAAAGAAATATTTGGATCATTTATTTGGCTCTTTAATTACTATGACCATCTGAGGCCACTTAAGAGATAGCTGAGCAAAGGCAGCAGAACCATCTTCTTCCAGATGCCTAAAGTAATAGTGAAAACCTTAGAAGAATGATAGGTAGTTTTGTTTGTCTTTACTTTTCCTTAAAATAAAAAAGCTAGGGCTAGAAATTACAGATCACTTCATTCCTTTTACAGAGAGACATTTCTTTTTCTCTTAATAGTGCTTTCTTTTGGAAATATAAAACTTTCCTACCTGTCAAAGAGGTCTCTGGCAAAAGGCACCTTTGAATTAACTTTAGAATAATTCCTTTTGTTAAAGGCAAACCAACTAAATTAAATTAGCATTCCTTATTTGATTCTGGCCAGGGGGAGGGGGTAAATTCACATCTACCGTTGATTACAATTAGACCTTCATTATCCTGTAACCAAAAAGAGATCAATAAAGAAGGGTTTTTTTARTGTGCTACTTTTCATACACTTAGCAAAGAACTAAAGAATATTACTCCTTTCCCCAAAGGMAAGAAAAAAAATTGTCACACTATCTCAAACAAAATAGCAAAGAATTCTGAGTCACTCTAAGGCCAAAAAATCACCAACACCACAATAAATCTCATAAATTGCTTGCTTAGCAATTTGGGGAAAAAGGAAGAAAGTTTTAGGTTTACAACAGAGAGAGATCTTCCAAGATTGCATAGTAAGATATATTTCTGAGCTACAGATAAATATTTGCTGACTACTGTTAGATGACAAGAGCTTCCTACAAGCCAGAGCCCACAAATTAAGACTGCAGGATGTATGCAGATTACCTCCATTTATCTTTTGTAATTTATGGACTTGCATAAGCATACTGTAAATTCCCTATCTTTCCCATTGAGAAAGCTCTGTCTAAGATGCCAGATCCATGAAGTCTTACCCCGTGATTGCAAAACATATGTTTGTGACCTATTCCCTGGTACAGCCAGCACCTCCAAGGGTTGAGGACAACCTCCTCCCAGCAGGACACATCTGCAGCTTGGAGAAGACARCACCTGGGCCAGCAATTCCAAGTAAATGGAATTCCATTATAACYTGAAGTGTTTTGCAAGAGGTTTATACATGTTTGCCTGTTTGACGGGAAGGTGGCAATCAGACGGATTTAATTTCTTCCTCTAACAGTTTATTTTGAGAATGAGGCAAGTGTCACCTCTCCACCATTTAGAAYCAATGGCTCCACAGAGTAAAAACTTCCTTCCTAACAGAAGCATAAGTCACCCTCTGCCACTGAGCTATGGATGGTCTATTACTGCCAGTGAAATTTTATGCTTGGAGCATTTGACTGCAAGCACAGAGAAGCTTGTATCCAGGAAAGCTGGTTGTGCATGACTGTATAATAGCGTTAAATGCTCGCAGGCCTAGGACGTAAGTATGGTATCCATCAAGAGAGAAACAGAGATTCAAAGAGTCTACATGATTATCTGGAGACTGCAGAGAGTAACAGAGAGGGGATTATAATTCTTCATTTTATTCCTAGCACCCATTTGTGCAGTCCCTTAGTGCAGGCTGCACACAGGCTTAATTCATGTATTGCTACAGTACCACTCATGGAGTCACAAGCAGCTAGGGAACGCAGCTCCTCGCTCACCTGTGCTAAACCACTGGCAGCAGCTCATCTGGCAAGAGGTTAGCATCTGCAAACCTTTACACCTGACCTTTCCACCAATATGCTATTACAGATAAAAGGGATGGTGAAGAAATATGTCAAMTTCACTTGGCATTCACACAGACGGTACAAAGCAAACTTAAGCTAACTAGGAATCAGCCCTGGAGATTCATTCCTTCATAGGAAGAATTCTCCGTCAGTGTAAAGCTAGGGGATGCAAGGGAAATGCATTCAGTATTGGTTGATCCCCAGCCCCACTTCTCAGGTGGGGGCATAGGGAGGCCGTGGCAGAGGGGTGCTATGCCCCGCAGCATGGTCTCCTTTAGGTCACCAGCAGAAATCAGGATGGGCCACTACACCTTCATCTTCTGGGGCCAAACAGGAGGGCGCTGCGGAGCTGCRGCTGCCTCACTCTGCCGCCTGTGTCACCACAGACGAGCAAACAGTGCCAAAAGTCGGGTGTCCACAGATGGTCTGCAGAACCAAAATATTTGGTAAGACAAAGGYAACTGTTCTCCTTCAAAGCTGGCTCAGACACTGGACATAATCAGCTTACTCCTACAAAAACTGCCACAAATTCTTTAGTCACTACAGTTCATCAGGAATCGTATTCTTTCATCTCATCCAAAAATATCAGCAACTTTCGTAGTACCAGCTGCTTGAATATCAGGCTTAGCAAGTCACTGTCTTTYTAAAATAACTCAGTTTTCCTTGGTGATCATCTAGCGCTGATAAAATCAYCCATAGTTACTACTGACTAGAATTAGAAAAATTAATACTTCACAAATAGTCCAAGCCATAAAGATTTACAGTGCTATTTTAAGCATCCCTCCTGACTGCTTATTAACTACCTGACATGTCGGTCCCATTTCTAACATTCAACAGCAACAAAAGCTGCTTTCTGGTTCATCAAGAGCCGCACTTATTCAGGAGCTGCCGTACAGGCAAACACACACCAGTCAGATTCAGAGTCTCTGAAGGTATCATTGCTTCCTAATCAGGGATTATCTGAAGAGAAATCCTKGGCACAGATGACCCTAATGAGTTCATTCACTTTCTGTTTTCAGAAAAGAGGGAGTCTTGGTCTCTATCATTAGCTGTTAGCTATATTAGGCTAACAGAGCCTATTTTTCAGAAATGCTGAAAGTGCCTCAAAATTCTGTTTTCATCAATGGCAACTGTCTACACTCAACAGCTCTGGAAATCAGGCTCTCAGTTATGGAATAAAAGCAGAAAGTAGGCCTTTTCAAATTCCATAACCCAATGCAAGGCACAGAAATGAATTCTCCCATTATTTCATTTTTATTTGAATATCTTGATGTAATTTTTGATATTAACTATTTTTTTTCTGTGTACATCAGCCACCAATCCATTCAGAGTTTCTAAAACTCCCCGAAGATGTGAGCTCCTTTTCCTAATCCTTAATCTCCACAGTCCCTAATTCCACTTCACGAGCTGACTTGAACAGGATGCAGGAGCACTTGCATCTTTAAAGCAGAAGTGGAACATTCCAAAAGGAAATGGGGAAGTCAACAAATTGCTCCAGGAATTAGAAAAACRCTTTTGACCTTGTGGCTGTTTTTCCCTTCTCGCTTTCGTTCAGTGATTGCAGGCTGCTTCACTACACATAAAAAGAAGGAAAAATTAAAGTRCATGCACACTGCTTGCAGTATGTACAAGCGTAATCTTTGGAAAGCAATTCTGCTCATGGTGGGGCTTGTCTAAAAAATGTAACACTGAACAAGAGGATCCTAATCAAAATCATGTAGCATTTTGGCACCCTAACGTACAGCTCAGACCAACCGAGAGCAACCAGCAGCGTTACCTGCCTGAGCTGCAAGTTTCTTAGTTCTCACTCCTTTCCTTCTCATCACTCCTACTGTGCCACTCCAAAGACTTTAAGTCAAGATGGGCCTTGAAAAATTAAYCTAAGTGAGAAGATGAAACTGTTAGCAAGTCAAAAAAGAAAAATCTTTGTTATGAGCCTACTTGGTGAGGTGCTGAATTTCTTCATGGTAAGAAAAATCAGCAGACTCACTTTAGCTATGGTTGTATTTGCTTAAATACACTCAAACCTTTTAGTTCAAATGGCTACCAAGAAAAAAAGAATCCTATACAAAACATACTTCTATAGTTCCGATGTTTGCTTTTTTAATTCAGGTTGGCAGTTGCATGCAGACCTTCTATGGGAAGGTTTCTTGTTTTGCTGGAATTTTTTGGCTGACAGCACGAGCCCCCTGGAAAGGCTTTCATGTTTTCTCCCGCACCACCGAGGACACACAGCTGCTCAGCTTGTAGCGCTGCACAAAGGAGAAACTCAGCTAGCAAGGCACGCAGAGTGCCTGCAAGGGTCTCCCCCTCTTCCTTCAGCTTTTACTAAACAGAGTCTTTCTGGCTTATTACTCTCTCCCTGAAGCAAACATTAGCAGCAGCGGCACAGAAAAGCCTCGCTGCTAAGGATTAAGAACATCAGTACCGACCTTCTCTATGTGGAGGGAATTCAAGTGGGCCCTCAGGAAAATGAAAGCAGGATTTATTTTAAATGGACCTTTTATGAAAATGACTGTGGTTTCCAGCTCGTCAGATATACTCAGTCGATAAATAGCCTTATTCACCTTGCAGTGTCTTTGAAGCAGGTATTGTTCTGGAAGCGTGGTGGCATATGAATTTTGCTAGGCATACTTTTTAACTGTTCTGTTACTACTATAGAATATTATAAAAGGCAACTGTTCCCCAGAAAGGTCTATATGCARTGATTTATTAACGAAATGCCAAAACCTGGGAAACTAGGCAGAGGTCTCTGGAGTGCAGGGTAAAGTAAATAGCATGACAGAATACATACAATGAATGCTAGCAAAAAGAACAGAAACATGCACGCAAAGGGAAGACACAAATATGTTCTGCTCCTGTGACGTTATTAAATACTGACAGCCAAGAAACACAGTCAGTGAGTGACTGAGGAATGTGCTTAGATGATGTTTATACACATAAACCACTGTATAAATGGCAACACGATGCCAATTACAGTAGGAATTAAAGTCATAATAATTAGTATAACCTGAAAATCATCACAGCTTCCTATACAATATGTAGGTATGTCACATAAGCAGCAAAACATATTCTTTTAAAAAAAAAGAGGACACTAGAGGGTTTTTTTTCTTTTTAAATGTGAAACGTAAGTAACATCCCTTCCTCAGACAGGAACAAACCACTGCACATCGTTGTTTATTCCTGCTGMACAAACAGACTGTGCTGTGAACTGCCACAAGGTACTTTGGTAGCACTGGTCATGAGTATAAATGCAAGATGAGAGCTGAGTGAAATGAGGTGCACTAAATTCCTCCAGACTGGCCAGSCATAAGAGCTGCAGTTCTGAATTAGTTTTCTGGATTTACCTTGCTCCCTTACACACATGCCTTAGTTTTTCCACTGTCAGCCCWGTCCTGACCCTGGCAGGGCTATTCTCCCAGGAGTTTTGGCACCACACGGAAAGTGGAATCTGATCCATCATGTGCTCTGTACAGCTGTACATAAATTTAAAGCTACAACTACAGGACAAGTTGCATTTTAATCACATTGCTAATTAAGCAGCGACCTAAAAATGCCATATRGAGTGGCATTTCAAACATCCAAAGGCTTTTCCTTTCAGGCTCACTGAATTATTATGACATGTCAAAGAAATAGTTGTCATTCTGACAATATGCCAAGAATTGTTTTCCTCCCACTAGTTCACCAGGTGCTCACTGTTTCTTCTAGGATAAAAAGGCAGCGTGACTAGGATAAAAAGGCAGCGTGATAAGCCCTTGGCTGTATTAGTAGCCATTTGAAGTATCACTGAGATTATTTGTTTGGCCCTGTAACTGGCTTGCTGGGTGGCTAAAATGCAAAAGTGCTTCATCCATTTCCTTGACACTTTTGTAATCTACCTAGTCCCAAAGCTGGAAAACAGATCAAACCCATTCCTTGTAGCTGAGGTTGTCTTTGAGCACAAATACAATAATCAAATCCCTTTCCTTTTTCCCAATAATTATTATTGCTCTAGGATGTAGGCATTTACAATAGAGTTCCCTGTCTTTTGTCACATTCCCTGTACATCACTTGAAGCCAGATCAGACCAGGAGARGAGGTTCAGCATTGAGAGCTGAGCAGGTCCTGAAGACAACAGGAAGCTGAAGTCTCCAAGACCAACTCATGACTCCTGGTGCCTTGGCTGAAACTGCTCAACAGAGGCTGACTCACAGAGCGTGCTGGACCAAATGTGTGCTGAAAAGTCAAGTCTCTAAGGATTTCAAGGAGATACCTAAAAATAGACTGCAACTTTGCCACATTATTGACTGGAAAAATCTTGGACAGAGATAATAGTCCCTCACTCCCACAGCAGAAACTGCTGAAAGTGCAACAGGGARCCGGTCTTCTCCTTACTCTTGATGGCATCTGGAAGACTAATTTTCACACACAACAAGGCTGGCTGCAGCAAGAGGAGACCAGAGCTGCACACCCAAACAGTGCGCAGAGCAGCACATTGTACCCGGTCGCGGGGTGTGTGTCCTTTCCCTCCTTTTTGGCCGATAAGCAAGAGAGATTAGCACCACATGTGCAAAAGGAGGTGACCTGCACTGGAACCCAGAACGGAAGGTTAATGATGAGGTTAATCATAACGGAAGGTTAATAATGAAGGTTGCATACAAGGAGTAAGTAATGCAATTTATCAAGCTACTTCCTCATTATGCAAGAAGACGAAYGATGAAAACGCACAGAGGATGAAGATTGTGGTTTATCTCTCTATCCAATAACAAACTGGACAGCTGCCTTTTCTGTTTCTCTAGTTTTCGGCATAAATTTTGGTCAAATCTAGTACACAGACATATTCTAAGTAAAGCACTTGTGGGTAGAAACCTTGCATTGTCTCTTCTCCTTCTGAGGTATAATAATATTCACAAAATGAAATGGAACAAGAAACCTACATGCCTTGGATGTCCTTTATCAGCACTACACATAGATGCCAACAGGGTTATTACCCTAATCACAGGCGTCAACAACAAATTAGGCCTGCTTAAAATTCAGTAGCAACAACGGCAGAAATGCAGTACATGCATTCTCTAATTACAATCCATATAATATATTCTGCAAGTATCTTGTGAGCTTGTTTTTTGGATACACATACAGCACCTACTGCCACCTAAAAATCGATTCAGTGCTCGCTGCACAAATGCCTTTAATTTTGCCAAAACCATTCATAGTTTCCATTTTACATGCCACAGAAAGGAAAATGTGCCAACCAGAATGAATATATGAACGCGTCCCCTCTCATCCATGTGCACCTACACACTCAAATGAAAGACATACAAACTATTTGTCTGTTCATACTAAAACCATTCCTTAGAAAATTGCAAGCTATTACTTCAAAGGTAGACTTTGATTTGAAAAGGGGGAGAAAAYGGCAGCTAAGACAGTTCTACATATTTGCTTCAAAAAGAAAGCAGAATATTTTACCCTAYATGAGATGTGAAAAATCACCTGATGCATCTCATGTTGCCTACAAATTGCAAAGGTCAGAATCCGTCTGTCAGGGACTTGATAGAAGGATGGTCATTCCTGGAGGGWGCGCTGTCATATTAAAAGCCATTGACATTGCATTTGGAAACAGACTTTCTTAAGAGCCTGCCATAACCATGCCTGCACTTCCTGTGCTCTGAACTTCCCTCTTCTCACTCATTTCCAGGAAACGTGTCTCTTCTTACTGTTTGCTTCCCTCAGTAATTGATTAGAGCAGGGTAGTGAGTTTATTCTCACAAAAAATTAGAAGCTGCAGTTTCAAGTCAAATGATGCTATTCATAAATCCAGATTAAATTGTTTTATCTTTAAGAAAAAATGTGAAGGAATAAAAATGTGATAGAATCTAGATATTCCATGCACAATGTTTTGAAATATTATGTTCTGAATTTTGACGGAAGACACACAAGTTAGTTACCCAGAGGAATTCTTCTGGATTATCCATTTTATGCAAAATAAAATAACACAAAAAGTCATTTGGATAATCCGGAAAGATCTTTTTTCCAGAAAACCCACAACAGTAATCTTCCAGACAGGACCAATTCTGAAAACAGGAAGAAACAGAGAGTAACTGAAACTTCAAAGAATATGGGATAAGATTTTTCAGAAGTGTTCAGTGCGGAGCTAATGAGAATTTTATCATTAACTTCCCTCAGAATAGGATTAAGTCTAATACAAACACTTCTGAATATCTCTAGCAGCGAGTAATGGAAGCAGGAGGAATGAAAGATRATGCATAACCTGCAGGTAGAACTAGTGAATACTTAATAGGGTATTTTTTGCATTTTCCATACAGCATTTGTCAATGTAAAATCTAAATTAATGACTCTGCATTCTCAAACTGTTTTGTTCATTTTCTGTCTCTTATCAGGAGCACAGAGAAGTCTGTCAAAGTAGACTGAAACCTGTACATGACCTGSACGTTTTACCATAACATAGGTATTAAAAAAGCTGTCACTCCCTTACTATGTTTTTTGGCTGAGCGAGCTGTTTATTTAAGGAGGAGAAATTTTCGTACTATTTCAAAAATTATTACCAATGCCCTACTAAAGATATTTCCAAAATACAATTGAAGAAGGAAATGTTTTCAACTCTCTATAACCAACAGAGATACACKGTCTGTGTAAATCTATATCTGATCTCTGACCCCCCACAAGTCTAGTATAAACTCACTTTCATTTCAGCAATATAACCAATGGTGGATCTGAAATGCTGAATTTTGAAGCTGGATTTAAAGACTATTATTTAGGCYAAACAACATTTTCCAAACCATTTCAAACTTAAAGCATTCCATTATTTCTCTGATGTCAAATCTTCTCATTAAGATGTATCAATATTTAGGTTTTAGCAACATAGTAAAGGTAYGGACATAATGATCGATTTCATTTTTAAATGGCTCTGCAGATGATGGTTCACAGTCCTATTTGAAGCAAGTGACAAAGAGTCCATTGACTGTSAGGGAGACAGTCTTTCAACTAACTTCAGTGGGATTTGAATCATTAACCGTAATTGAATGCAGGACTCTAGGCCAAGTTTTGCCCTCAAATCAGACCAATTAGAGATCGAGACATTCAGCTGGTGGGAAATTTTCATCTGCTAAGTTTGCCTACTTTAGTTAYGTAGGAGTATTTTTCATCTCACTCCAATTTATTTGGGAGAAAACCCTATTTGTGCTCACTAACTATTTCCTCTGAAGATTAAGAAACAAAAGATTTTGAACAACACACWCTACTGTTTTTCGGTGTTACCTTGAATGCAGCTATACAGTGGAGGCTGAGTAGCATCAGCACCAGCGCCAGGAAGACTGTGGCCAAGTTCCTTGCATCCCAGACAGACTCGACTAAAGGGATACTGCCGACTTGCCAGTCATAGCACAGAGTTATGGGTGCCAGCAGGAGCCACGCGTTGAAGGCCAGAAGGTAGGAATAAGTTAGAAACCTGCAAAAGAAAACAGGTAACGTAATACACAGAACGACTGTCAACTCCACGAAATATTTTCCTTGTACTGAGAATAGAGCTGAGTTTGTATGATGGAAGCTTTTGTCAATTATCATTTATTATACAGACGGAGAAAAAAAAATGACTATGTACACACAGGCAATACCGTATACCTCTCTGTCAATGAGACACATGGCGGGGTCACTTCAAAAACTATGGTTTAAAAAAACACACAAGATCAGTGATATTTCTGTGGTTTCTCTGCATCAGCTTTCAGAAGACCTGACAAAATTTCATCTCCCTATTGAAAGCTAGATTTAGAAGTGACTTTCTACCAGCTGCAGTTCTAAATTAGTAGTAATTAATCAGGTACACACAYGTATCAATCTGTTACACATCACAATGCATAGCACTAATAATACAAAACATCCTTGTACCTGGATGTAACTTACCATTTAGGATTCCTCTTATCCACACAATACTGAGCAATTAAACTTGGACCACTTTTTTCTTTGCATCCTAACACATACAGAAAATWCAGAACAAAGCAGGCACAGGCTGACTCTTGGCTGATCCCATCATGGCTTWTTAGAGCTGGGGACAGCTTGAATGAGACGTTGACAGAAGTGAAAKGGGAAGGAAGGAGCTGTCTAAATTTCTGTAATCTTTATTTATTAGTATTCTCAATAGAGAGGAAATTAATAGAGGATGGGGATGGGGAACCACGCTGACCTCTAGGAATTATGCAGAGCTTTCATGAGTTTGAATAAAACCAGCATGTGTGCAACTGTGTTAAAGAAAAAAAGCGGGAAAAAAATGACCCCTCTCTCCCATTTTGCTGCTTGGCACCTACTTGCCAGAAGGAGCATCCCCCTCAAATCACATTTAAAAGTTTGAATGCATTTGTATGCAGGCAGCTGGGATTATTCCAGCAATCTTGAAGTCTACCAAGCAGAACTGCAACAGCCTTAGAATAGACAACTCCTTGCTTGGTTTGCTAATGGAAAAAGACAAGTTATATACCGCACCAGAAAGGGCAAACACTCAAATAGAAATGCACYGGTATTCTATCCTGCTCAGGACTTTTTCCATCTAAGCTCGCCTTGGCTGTTGTTATCACACCCCGTTGCCATGGTACCTTAGCAGGTTTATTAAAATGATAACAGAGGATCCCCAAGAGATGAAGAGGTCCATAGATAGAGGACTGTTTCATTTACCATTTACTTCCAGGYCTTACTCAACAGTGTTCACAACGTTATAATATATTCGTGGCCAAGGGGCTAAGACATTGTAGCTAAATGCGACTCTGTGCAGGCAGGATGGAATTTGGGTCTCTGGCGGAGACACAGGAACRAAGCAGGCCTGAGATTTTGTGAAACATTTCTAATAACCACAAAGAGTTAGGATATCGGTCTCCCTTCTCATCTGAAAAACAAACATCTCCAGCAGCAAAGTGACCTAACAACAGGGAGGCTTAAACAGCCCGCACATTTCATTGAAAACAGTGGGAAAAAATGCACATATCTATGTTTCCTCCCAAATCTTTCTGAATTCACAGTTCTGACAGGAAATAAAACATTCCTACGTTTCCAAGGTTTTCAATTGTTTGGTACGTTTTCCTCCCACTCTTCCATTTCTCTTCTCCCYCAATCCTCACCCCCAAAAGAAGTACTAAACAAGGAAAAACAAGGAAAAAGTCCCTTTTCTCTCTTAATAGAGGAACTGATTAAAAGATTAGTTCCTTTAAGGAAGTAGCCCTCAAAAATGTAATCCACTCAAAATTTTCTAAGAATTTTGATTATGCACTACTTCTAATGAAAAAAATTGCCTTTTCTAGTCACTAAGCCAATCTCCTCTGGTCTGCATTACTCAGAAACACATCAACACAAAAATTTGACATAGCTTAATCATGCCAGACCATTCACTTGTGATGTTATATATGGTATGGTCATGACCCTGCTGGGCTACAATACAGAACAGAATTATGTATCAGCCTTAATATAATGTCTGGAATAGGTTGCCAACATTTACTTACAGCTATTTGCTTCACCTAACAGCCAAATTGAGATCCCTTTGTAGCTTTACTTTTAAAATAAAAAGTTGAATAATGTTGTGGCATTCAGTATTGTTACAGGTGTATATATTAGACAGGATTTTCAAAAGCATTGAGTTAGTTTTGTACTTGATGCCTTAGGAGAGCCCTTTTTTTTGGCATAAATGTCCTTTCATGCACTTGAATTGAAATTTTTCAATAAGCATCTTGACATTCATTCCACATGGAAGTTGTATAACAAACCACAACACACTACACATCAAAAATCCTCTTCTACTTAGACTATTGAGCTTCTACACAGGAAGAAATGAGACTTTTYGGATCTTTGCAAATTGCAGTATTTCTGTAAAGACAGGCCAGTCACTTTTCTGCATCTTCACTGATAAAACAGGAGTTCATAAATGCTTATGCAGCACARAATAAACAAACACAACTTGATGCCGTAACAAACTGAGTTTAACAAGTTTTCAAAGGAATCCTGGGTAGGGAGGTTTGTGGGTCTTAAAGCATTTCACCGTGATGGAAGGTTAGCTCACATTGCTGAAGGTGGGAACACAGGCTCTGGGACATCAACTCATCAGGAGAGGTTGGTAAACAAGCCTATCGTTTCCTCTGCTTGTAGGATTTTCATCTTCCTCAGGAGCAACGTGCACAACTCACTGCCAGAGGTAGGTCCCAGAATRGATGGGCAACTGTACTGTTACATTATGGCAAGAATTAGCTTCTTAAATGTGCTCTGCCAGCAGCAGTGAGCTATTTTAAAGCCTGTGACATCCATTACTGTCTACGCGCACTACAGTCTATTGGTTCACATCTCCTGACACCCTAACTAGAGGACCCTTGGCCATGTCTCTCATTGTCAAGCCTGAAAATGCTCATTGAACTTACATGCTCTAAGAGCAGACAGCAAGGAAGGATCCAGCAGGGATCTACTCGATTTTAGCAGCCTTTTTAAGCTGCAAGAAAGACATGAGTGACCTCTAATCCAAGTAAGAACCTGGATATGCTTTCAGCTTTGGAAACTTGTCCTTGAATGAGACTGATAGCTATATAAAATAAAGCACTAGAAAACCATCACTATAATAGGTGACACTACACTATCACTACAACTAAAGTAGAAAAATAGCAGGTTGCTAATAATAGTTACTGACCCTTCTGTGCTGCTTTTTACTTAGGATCTCAAAGGCATGTGATATTCCTCCACGTTCACCAGTGTGGCTCTTGCAACACAAGGTTGACTAAAGAGAATACTAAATACAGGAGAAAATAATCTCTCCAAAGCAAGGAAATAATCTGCAAACTTTGAGAAGCAGTGAAGAATCATGGGATCATTCCAGGAGCTAATTACATTTCAGAGGCCTACCTGTAAACAGCAACAAAAGTGTTTTATTTTAATTAGTTGATTAAGTGAATTACATTTTAAGTTAATGATCCTCTCTGTATTGCTGCTCATGTTGGCTGGAATTCCACCGGAGAAAAATCCCTGCTTATAACATCTCTTTCTCTATCAGTTAATCCCAGACAAGACACTATTACTCGTGATGCGACTGGAAGAATTTGCCTCTTAATTGGCAATCAGTTTTCCCTCAGGCTAGTTAACAGCATTTGCATTATAGCAGCATCATTTTTTATTTGCAAATTGAACATGGAAAGTCAAGTTTCAGCAGGTGTCAAATGTTTCTTTTCCAGTCTCAGAATCCCTTGCACGTTCAGAAAACACTACTACTTAGGTAGCAGGTGTTGTCATGGCAATTCAGTTTGTTTAGTTTTAATTTTTTTAGTTGAAATGTATTGTTGCATGCTTTATTTGAGACAAATACAGGATGACTCATATCTGCAGACTGCTGGAAAAAAACAGTGTTACAATTCTGCCACTAGAACTGATTTCTTCTAACGCAAAACTGAAAGTTAAAGGGTGCTACTTAAAGCCATAAACAATATGACATAAAAATACTTGAGGGATTGTCTGTTACCCTTTGCTGTAATAGAGACTAATGAGCTTGGAAAAGCCCTCATTTCAGCACAGCCAAACCCAATCAGAACACATAAAGATTGTGAGGCAAGCGAAAAAATTATGAGATTAATAGAAATTTATGAGGAATTTCATTTGCTTTCTGATTTTGGAGCATTTTAAGCTTTTTCTCCCAGCTCCCAGGGACCCGAACCACAGATTTCTTTCCAAAACTGCTGCAAGAGCAATCATAAGACTCAGACCATGCCCTCAGCCAGTGACACTATTCTTCCTCAGTGCATGCAATGGTGCAACCTACCATGTACTCAGTTCCCCAAGAGCCAGGGAAGCAATTCATGCTCCTGATAAATAACAGCACTCCCACATTACACCCAAAGGCTCCAGTGCACAGGGACCTACAAATGGAAAATCTCCCCACACTGGGGATTTCAGCAAGATAGCTAAAGGAAAAATATTCTCCTGTGGTGGGGGGGGGCAAGGGGACTGGGGAGTCGGGTGGGTGACATATCCAGAAGACAGGTGATAAAAAACGCAAATAAACTGGTATTTGGGRAAAAAAGAGGTTGTATGAAGAAAGGATGATCTGAAACACAAGCAGAAAGAAGATTGCTGCCTTTTCAGAAATCATGGACCTTGTTAATGCTCTTCTTTGAAGAAGTCCTGTGCATTCGCCAGGTGCTCAAGGAGGTTTCAGTTCATTGTAATGGTAAGAACTCCTTTATTAGGGAAAAGAGTTTCTCACATTAACAACTGAACTGATTATAGCTCAAGGCTCTATTCATCTTCTACAAAGCCCTAAAATCAAGTGTGGTTGATGGGCCACTTCACAATAACCTCCTCCTAGAACACGTGCTGCTGCAATTATAACCAGGTAGTGCTATTTAAGGGTGTTGCCTTTGAATTGTATGTATTTGTGCTTCCCCTGGGGAACTGCCAGTCCAGCCATACCTTCCACATGAGTTTATTTTCCTGATCTGTATACTGTCAGCCTAAACAATTTCCTTTCATAACCTGAAAAGGAAATCATACTGTGTCTATCCAGTGTGTTCTGTGGAGTAAAGTGGATTAAGACTACACACAAAAAACGAAAAGACAGACTAATTCCAATTTAACATCCAGATTAAAGTGTCAGTTAGACAGAAAACACTCATAACTGATAAAAGTGCCTGTATATTCCCTTTCATCAAAACTTTTACATCCAAAGGAAAAGATCTGCCAGTCAGTGGAAGATAGGCGTATGAAGAATAAAAAGACACTGATAAACACACAGCTGCAACTTGCTGAATAGTAAGATAACCCCATTAGAAGGTGGGTTTGCATGCAACATGGGCACATGAGGAAAGGCAGATTATATTGTCCTTTATAGCTTTATAGCYTACAGAGTTCTGTTCTAGTGGATGGCTGCTTCTTAATGGTTTCAGCACTGTGGCTAACAATCTGAAAAATGCCAAATTCCTGAAGAGTAATACTTTCAAAGAGCCTGCGTCTTTCCAATGAAACCTGAGCTTGCTGTCAAAGTTGCAATACTGGAAAACCTGGGATTGATCTTGTTCTGCTTTACTCTGTAAACCCCTGAGGTGTTACGGGTGATAGCGTGCCTTGTGATCAAACACGATCCTCAGCTCACCACTGACAGCAAAGTGCTCCAGAAGTCACTCAAACTAAGCTTCCAGTGCCAACCACCCATGGATAACTGCTGCAGAAAAGGCTCACCAAGGCAGCAGGGGATGGAGGGTCCTGTGGAGAGCACCTGAGATACTCGTCAYCACTGATCCTCAGGAAATTAAAAAACAGAGCTCATAAACCCTCTGTGATAACATTTCTGGAAACAGTCCATCATGCCCTCAGAGAGTTACTGCCCGGCACTAGCAGGAGAGAAAGCAATGTCCTGAACACGCTCCTTTGCCTCAGAGACCGTTTGGGTCTAGCCCTCCAACATGAAAGCTTTCTGAAAATGARATGTGTTGCCCTTGGGAATAAGCAGCCTGTGCTTCAGCTAGGCACTCTCCACTCCACATGTTGGCTTTTGGCATGGAAGGCTTATCGCCTAACCAGCATTTGTAATGAGCTCCACAGCTCATTAAAAATGACTTAACAAGATGTTCTCCAGAGCAGTACTGCCTACCTGGGTTTGTTCATTAAACCAAGAAACCCTGACTAAGGGAGATGCTCAAGTCTTTCACACRGCCCTGGGAAAGCAGGTTCCTCTGGGAATAGAAAGCTACCGTAGGGTGGCATTTGCTTTGTAATAYCATCTTTCAGACTGGCTTTATTTCTTTTTCCCCTCACCTCTCTTGGGATAAAGAAATATATATTTTAAATTTAGCATACGGATTGCCTGGCCACTGGGTGGGCATGACAGCAATTCTTACYGACACTCTTTATTACCTTTGTCCAGAGATCAGCCCTGCGCTCCAGGTGACTAGAGGTTACATGTCAGGGCTGAAGTTAAGCACCTTTGGGCACAGAGTAAAAAGCACTGGCAAAACAGGCAGAGCTTTTCCACTAAGGAAGCATGTGCAAGCCCAGCTAATTAAGGGCTGATACATTGCAGGAGTCCATTTTAATGCCAGCTCCTAGCCTAAGGTCTAGCACAAATCCCATACCAGAAGAGCATGCACTTGACTTCTACTGCCTTGGCAGAAATGGCTGGCTCAAGGACCTACTTCTTCAGCACAGAGCTGCTGTATGCCTCTTGGTAGTTCATTCCCTTTGAAGTTATAACCGGGATGATTAAACATATTGCTCAGAAAACAGTCACAAATCTGTGTGAAAAGAATATATGCCATTTTTTATGTATAAGCATTTATTCATCTTTCTACTGTACTGAATTCTCATTTACCTGATTGAAACACTAAAGATAATGTAGAAAGCCAGTTTACAGAGAGAACAGTTCGACCACAGGAGAATGCTATCTCAAGGCAGTCYTACTAGAAATACATTAATTATTTAAATAGTGACAACACAAATAAAACTGCTTCATGCCCAGAAAAAAAATGGGCTTAGGGATGTCACCAAGCAAATGCCAGCAGGAATTATTACAATTTGATTCCTAAAGATATACATTAAAAATATATATTTTCTTAGTTTGGAATTGACAGGATTTAATCTTTTTCACACACCTTGAGACATGCTGTGCACTGGACTTTTTTTTTTTCTTTTTTTCTTGTCTTATTATGGTGTTAGTAATACAATCTGCTTATTCAGAAGCCTCCTACTTTCCCCCCCCCCTCCAGAACGGCAGAATAACGAAATGTTGTGCAGAATGTCTGAAGCATGACAGCCCGCTGCTTAACACTCTGCTAACACTCCAGCTGCGGCTCAGTACACTGTTTACATAAAGCTGAGCAGCTCTCAAAACCTTCCTAATTACATTCTTCTTCAATTTTCATCTAATTCAAGCAAGAATGTTGCAGCAGAGGTCTGGTATCGGTTCCTGTATTGCAGTAACTTACCCACAGCAGATTTGGGGCTACGAGATTTCAGCGACTGGAAATCCGCGTCCTTTAAGGTAAGGCACRGGAAAAGATACTTCCACTCTGTAGCGTACAACAGATCATGTGGACAGGTTCTAATGGCAGTGTTYAAGAATAGCAGGATTTCCAACACTTTCATTTCTGCCTCAGCCAAGAAGTGGAGCAATTTTCTTCTTCCGAGCTTTCTCTTGGCAGGCAACATACTCAAGGACACACAGAATGTGGCTTTCATTTATTTAACTACAAGTTTTAAGATATTTGGCAAAATTAGAAAATCCAGTACCTCACAGGGACCACAACATTCACACTCTGACTTCCAATGTTCTTATTTGTACCTTTGTTCAATTTTTATTRGAATTATAGCAATTTAAGATTTTGAACAAATTATGAATTCTTTTAAAAATTGAAAAATTGTCAGATTTCAGAATATTTCTACTTCTAATGGTTAAATATATCAATTTTCTGCCCATGCTACAGTCGAAATTTGTGCTTTCCAAGATTAGAGAGGATTGTATTCATGTCACACAGAACGCACGTTCATGCTTGTCCAAGCTTGGCCATACCAAAGGTCTAACCTTGACCAGGTTTCTCTCTCCAGCAGTGACCAAAAACGAATGTCAAGAAAAGCATGCAAGAACAGGATAAGAACACAAAAAACTTTTCCAGTTTCTAGCTAGTAAGATATCCCTCAGCTGGATGTTGGTTTTGCATATTTAGTAGCTTAGATTTCTTTCTTTAACTTAGTGAATCTCTCTCTGAGCCTGTATAAGCTTTCAGCACATCTACAGCATCCTGCTGGAAGAAGTTCCAGAGCTCAATTACCTGTTGCATATAGAACCATCTCCTTTGACTTGTTTTGAACCTGTCTCCTCTTAGATTCATTTGATTCACTTTAGTTTCCGTGTTGGGGGAAAAAAAAAATATTCAAGTGAACCAATACTGCCCTCCTCCATGCAGTCATGGATGTGTAGRCCTCTCCCTCATGTCCTCAGTCATCTAATTTACACTACAAACATCATAAGAGCTGACAAAATCTGACCTCATTAGAGAATACTTTTTCAAAYCCAGGTTCAATCATAAAACCTATTCCTAATCTTAGCTGTACTCCACTAATCCTTGCCAGACTCAGAACAAACCATACCTGTATAACTCACCAGTCCACATAGAAACGTTGCAGGAACTAGCAATACTGCTTTGTTTTCACCCCTTATTTTCAGCCAAGACCCCAGCCTCCAGTCCAAACTTTATGTATGTCACAGTGACAACCCCGCATTTCCAAACTATTATTTTTTTAATCCCATTTGTTGCCACCAGYCTTCCTCCTAGCCTCACAGACTTGGCAAAATCTTGTAATAAGTTCTCAAGTTTGTTGAAAATCATAACATTTAGCCTGGCAAGGTATGCACAATAACCACATTTACAGCTCAGTGCAAATAAAAAGTCTTTTACTTGCAAACAGCAACTCCCATTTGTGCCCTGCGTAATCTTTGGAGAATTAGAAAAACAACTCCCCTGCTGCCCAAGCACTAACCCTGCCTTTAGTGATATTTCAGGCATTAGTACCCCACTCCAAGATTCCTCTGGGCAAAACTGACCTTTCTTATGGCTTCATGGGGTTTCTCCCTTCTGGCAACAGAGTGATACTTTCAGTCTCCACACACAGGTAGATTTGAAGCCATTTGCCTTCACTGACATCAGACTCCAAATAGAATTGAAGGAAGTGCAGGACTTGGCACTAAGCTTAGCTCTTCCACTTCTATCCTCCTAAATCCTAAAATAAACTGCAAATAACATCCTAGCTTTACATTCAGTGCTATGGCCTAATTGCTGCCTCAAAACTCACTAAAGACTTCTCACACCAACTTTTCAGATGCTACTGCTTTAATTACCCACATCTGAAGAACATGCACTGCTCAGCAGCTTCTCCTAGCATAGTACATAACCAAAAACTCCCCTGATTGCCAGGATAACCGCCAGCTGGGTAAGTGACTACACCCAATAGCACAAGCCTGGATATCCAAGGTCTTTTCAAGCCTTGATGTTCTAGACCCTCACCTAATGCCACCACCAAMTCTGAGGCCAGCAAGTTGTATCAGATCCAAATCCACCCATACGCAATGTACTCAGCTGACAACGTCTTATTTTCACCTTGTGGAAATCCCAGGTTTGAAAAAGAATTTTTCCTCTTCATCTCTCTCTTTCTTACACCTAAACTGAGTGCTAGCCCTGAACTTCAGCCTGCCTTTCCAGCTGGCCAGACACACAGACCTGCCTGAAAACTAGGCCAATGCCGTTCAACCTTGCTGGCTCCAGCTGACATCTGGTACAGCCACATTCACTGGTGTAATGTTAGTTCTGCAGCAATCATTTGGGCTCTGACCATGGTAAGATGCAGCCCCTTTTCCCCTAACTCACAGCCAGTTCTATCCCTAATTCTTCCAAGAGCTCTCAGGCAAGAATTACAGTTTGAGCAAGAAGGTGAGGAGGAAAAAGCCTTCCTGCCCACCTTTCAGGATTCAGCGCTCACTCGGGCTGCCCTAACTCTGCTGTTGCAAGCCCCAACACCCCACAAATTTTGCAAAAAATTTGCCACCCATAGCTGTCCAGAAGCTTATGCTAAGGTATTATCCAGCTAGATGAATGAGTCCTCCCCCAACTCTGAGAGACTGGTGAGATAGAAAAATAGAGAACAGCTCTCTGACCCCTGTTTTCTCATTTGTAGATAGATCCTGCAGGTCTAGTATGAAGACTAATGCTGCCAGTGGAGACATGCCTATAGTTAGCTCTGAGGCAGTCAGTGGGTCACTGACTATTTTGAAGCCAAAGATTTTTGTTTAGTTTCAAGAAAGAAGGCATTCCTCAGCAAGCTTAACTTGCCAGCAGGTGGATACTGCAGGCTTCAGATAACACACGGTATCCRGACGATCGGGTTTTTGGCTCCAGCTCAGGGTAATGGTTGGGTTAAGGTTTGAGTTTAGGAAAATAAGAACTGGAGCAGACTCTGCAGGTCCCGCAGATCTAAGATGAAGGCTTATGCCAGCAGACTAGGGTTAAGGTTAAGGTGAACAGGAGCTCAAGGCTCAGCTTCTTTCTAGACTCTAAAGAACAGTGGTAAGTGYTGAACAGGGGCAACAGCAGGGCCCTGAAGGCACTAGCAGGACAGCCAGGGGAATCTGGGACCTCCATGCACTGCCCATCGCTCCAGGAGCCCCATTTAAGTTCAGCCATGGCTGTTGGCTGGAYTTTGGACCCACATTGTTGTCTTGTCACCAGCCCTGTCTTTGGCCCTATCTYCTCATAGTATGCTCTGGATGGACCCTCGGCCTGGTTCATCACCTTGCTGAACCAGGGGCAGTCGATGGACCCCATCACCACACCCTGCTCTGCCCCTGTGTTCAGCCCCATGGAGTTGCACCCCTTGATGAGGACTTGGCCTGCACAGGGATCACCCTCAGCCCTTGGCTCACCTGCTCTTGCTGCTCTCTGACAAAATCGCAACCCTCTTTCCCCTAACTTTTCCCCTACCCATAATTTTTCCATGAGCTGTTGTGTCAGCCAACGTCATCCTCGCTCCTGGCAGCAGACCTCACCCTATGGTTTTGGTATTCAGCAAAGAGGAGTCTTTGCAGGATTCAGACACAAAACTAATCTTCAGCTCCTGTCGTCAGGAACTATACCCAAGCGTTCACAATGATTGCTTGGTGCTAGTTTAGGAGAAAAGGAACTGACAAGCTCAATTAAGAAGCATGGCTATTAGAAAGCCATAAAATGTCTGGGATCAGGGCTTTCTGAAGGGTGTTTTTTTTTGTTTTGTTTTGTTTTGTTTTGTTTTGGATGGAAGATGGAGGCTTCTGAGTCAATTGGCTAAAGTGAGGGTTAGGAGCAAGCTCAGTAGGAGTGGAAGAGCTAGGCTTACTGTGGGATTTTAGAATGCCTTCAGAGCTATAATAGYGGTTATCATCACTGGCAAGGGGAAATGACTGTTTGGAGCAGGAGGTGTTGCTGGACGACAGGTGATGCCAGGGTTACTGCTGGCACTAGGCAGGAGCTGACAGCAGTGCTCTCACCTGTCTTTCATGAGACTTATAAAGTTCACAGTGCAGATGGTAAAAATAATCACTGTCAATACTCCAAGAATGACTTAGCTTTCAGGTTTAGAATCTTCCCCTGTCATTATAAAATGTGATGAGTCAAACATACAAACRCATTTGCAGAGATTGAAGTAACTGGAATCAGCCGAGGATCATTTATAACTTGATTACTTCCGTCTCAGCATAAATATGTCAAAAACAGACAAAAATAAATCCTTCACACTGCGTCACAAGGAGCTCAGTATTGATTTCTCCACCAGAAATGCTGCRCACAGATCAGAGCTTTTCAAATCAGACATCATGTTTCCTGAAAGCAGTTTTAGCCTTGATGGTAATAGGAGCTGTTGTTGCATTATCACAAGGATCTCCCAAAAGAGATCCAGTCTGGTTTTACAGCAGATGCTGAATAAGAATTTCTTGAACTTAAAAYGTATCTCAGCTGCTATTGCACTGCTGGAATTAGGAACTAGCAAGGCCAGAAAGTGGCACAGAGGAGGACTGTTCCCCTTTTCATTGAGACATCAAGAAATACCTCCAGAAACTTCCAAATTTTCTTTCCCCAGTTTAGTAGCAAACYAGAGCAATCAGTTATTCACCTACCCTGTCTTAAAAGCAAATCAACTTCCTTCCACTCTCTTGGAGCACTCTTCCAGTTAGACCTGGAGCAAAGACTATCATTTGTCAAATCACGCTACCACTGCCTTACTGGTCTGGCCCAACAGAGCCAGAAGAACGTAACATCATCCTGACCATGCACAGGGTACCAGGCAAGGAAAAATCATTTTGCAGGATTTAAGCATCTCTTTCTCTCAAAAAAAGAAAAAAAGACTACTGATAAAATAACAAAATGAAAATCTGCTAATGCAAATTTCAAATTTGTTATTTTAATTATTCCCTGGCAGCCCATCCTACTCTCAGCTAGAACTGTGTTGTATTACATCAGTAATAGATGCTCCTTGGATCTCTCCTCCTGCTTTCAGAGTACTAATTAGTCATCAATATTCTACTACGAGGCATGATCACCCTCCCCTTCTACAAGCTTCATCTGAAGCAAAGACTGAGCATTTGTGTCTCATATCTCAGGAGGAATCAGTTTTAAGGTTGAGATTAGGCCTTAATCACTGGGCTTTCTAGTCCTGTGCTCAGACAATTAAATTATATGGTTTGGGTTTTGCATAAAAATAAAACCACCGTTTTCAGTAAACAACCGTATGTAACATAATTCTACAGGAACTGGAGCATGCTTTAGGGTTCAAATAATGCTGATTGTTTTCCATTCTAGACAGAGCAATAAGAAGCAATTAAGTTAACACAACAAAACGGAGTTCTCATTCACCATCTGTAAAACATTTTAGTTTAGGAAAAAAATAATGTTGAGATGACACTTTTAAAAWTTTTTTTTGATTAGTGGTATTGTACCTTGTCAGTAAATATGGTGAGAATGAAGCTGGATTGTCCTGTTCTGAAAACATTGGCATGGATCCTCCCATTATCCAGAGGCGGAAATACAAAATGAGAATCACCTTCAAAGAAGAACATCTAGTTTAGTAACACGCTACTGAAGAACTAAGGCCTCCAGCAATTTTTTTTGATAGCTCTCTTATTTTGACTAAACCACTAGCTGACTTGCTTCTGAGCATATAGTAAAACGTCAGTTTTGCAACCCTAAGCATCCTTCAGGTGGCAAAATTCAACCCTAGCGTCCTTGTTCATTTTCCTGACTCTCCGAGGCTGCTAGGAAGGGGAAATGGCAGTGCCCAGGGCTCACACAGGCAGGAGGCCAAGTGGGCTATACAGAGAAGAGCCTACCCCTGACTCCCCTACACAGTCCCCTGCACTGCTGCCCCCTTTTTCACCCCATCAGCTGCATCCATACTYTCTCACTATGGAGTCCAGGAGAGCTTTGGAACTAAACCCTCCAAGGCAGGTGACTGCATTAGTCTTCTAYGAGACTATAAGTATCCAAGTGGTGAACATCCCAGTTCCCAACACAGCATGCTACGCTTGTCCCACCCTGTTCATGTGCACGTTCGCGTGCACRTGGAACTGGCACACCCACAGCACAAGCAGCATTTCAAAGGACAAATCTGTCACCCTGTTGTGGCTCTGACTACGGAGTTTTACAAACAACCTCTACCTAAATGCAGAGGGAAAGACAGGGCTGATACCTTAAAAACCACCACTATTCACTCATGTTGGCATTGGTCTAAGGACAAGCTCATATTGCATAACCCGAGACTCTGGAAAGATCTCTGCTGGCTGGCACTTCACCGTCTTCCTGGGAACCACTGGTCTTCGCAAGAGGAGCAAGAGGATCTGGCTTACAGAGCAGCACAGGGAGCTGCACATCCAGCAGGCTCCTGCTGGTGACCATTTTTTCCTCCTGCAGTTTGTGAAGCCATGCTTGGAGTGCCCCAAGGACCAGATATTTGAAGGCAGAGCTTTTCTTGTGACTCTCAGTGAGGCTGCTTTGAAACTAACAGCATGTCATTGAAAGTCAGTATTTGCCAGTCAGCTCAATGATACACAGGTTCCCCCCAAATTTAGGGACAGAAATACTTGCAGATGATTACAAGRTTGTAATGACAACCACTAATAAATTGTAAGAAAATCTGAACTGAAAACACAACATAGTAATATTCTTTTCTCTCTGTCCAGCTGAAATTTTCTAGACTACGTCCCAAGACAAGTGATGTGTTAAGGCCTACCATCTCAGCTTTCTGACTCTGCTGGGATCCAACCGGACAAYACTTATTCTAGGCACATGTACACAAATACAAGGTCAACTCCATTCRTACTTACATAGCTTACCACCAAAGCAGCTCTCTTTAAAAATGGCCTTGCAGTATACAAGAAATTCTGGTTGTTAYTTGCAGTCAGGTAGCTGAAATGTAAGGAAACAAATATTTATTGAAATACTTTGGAGCAATAACTCATTTTTCAAACTGGAAAAAGAATTGCTTGTGGTTTGTATTAACTACCCTAAACTAACTTGCTATAATAATAAGTGATTATCACTTTTATTCTTCAAAGTCCTTTCCATGTGACTTAATTATGCCCGCAAAATAATGAGAATATTTCAAATAATACGTACTATGATATGCTGTAGTTTCCTACCAAAATGTTTTTTTTTTTTTTTAAATCATCAATGAACTTCTCAATCCTTATAAAAATCCATGTGTGTGTCTCTAAGATTGCGGTCTCCAATCTCCCAGAAGAATATATTGAGACACATTTTTAAAAGGTCACCCAAAGAGAGCAATAGAGCAATTCMGTTTCAGGCCATGATTAAAATGCAAAAACTTCTTGTTCCCAACTCTCTACTCAGTCTCTAGAGAAGGAAAGAACTGTCTAGAACTGAACTTATTTTAAGCATTTTTTTCCTAAAAGTATATTATACAAATGTAAGTTCCATTACAAGCCAAATGACAGAGTGCTATGATAATTAATGGSAACAAGTCAGACACACAGGTAGTTTCTTGTTCTAAAAGCATTTGTGAAAACCATCCTGTTTCTCAATGAGTAAAATTAAAATAATTTTGAAATATATAGTTTTGGCTCTATATAGTTTGATATAAGGTAAATGTACTTCCCAAATTCTAATGAACTTTTTTAATATAATAAACGGTACCATCTCTACGACATTAATTCAATCATAATTTCAGTTCTGTGGAACCTTACAGTTTTTTGCCATTGTAAAACAAGTGATAAGAAACAAAAATAAAGAAGGAAATACAGAAAAAAGATAAGATGGCAAGAAAGTAGAGAGAGACTATTTTAAGCCAAAAGAAATTGGACAACTTTTGAAAAATTGACAAATAATTCTAAGAAGTAAMAAGTAAGCACAATAAATACAGAACTGAAATATTTGTAGGTTCCTCTGTGTAACATGCAATCAGTAAAAGTCATCTGCCCTGGGATTTACAAAAACTACAGAATGAATCACAACARCCTGCACAGAAGTTAGCTTTGCATGCATGAAAGTCATACATTTTTTTTCCTGATCATCTAGCATATGAAATACATCTTACTTCCTCTCCAGATTCCTTAATACAGTCTATCATCTGACCACTTCTACCTCTTAAATCTTTAGAAAAAAAGAAGATTGCAGYGCTCCCTAATGTTGCCAAGAATCCTTAATATCTGGCTTTTTATTCAAAAATTTCTACAGTAGGAAGTTTGCAATTCTGGTCACCATGGAAAGATGGAGAAAAGATTACGCTGCAAATAAAAGCAGTAGCAGCAAAGCCACCATGAAACAGAGTTAGAATTTAACCARAAGTACATCTGGGTGCTCTCTAGAAAAAAAATTGCTTTTCAGAAAACTTACGTAAGTTTGGTAACAAACGATATATTGTAAAGAAAGTCGAATGACCTTAGGTCTTTGGTGTCTACTTATTTACAAATGTTGACATTTAAGCACAGAATCTAACTTAAATGTCAGACTAGTCTTCAAGGGCTGAACTCTGCAAAGTGCAAAGTTTTTGAGCTCCCATTGATTTTAATCAGGCTCCAGCAAGTACAAGCGAGATGAAACTAAGTCTTCAGCTTTCAGGCTCCAAGAAAGGTCAGATTGGCCTTCAAGCATTCACCATGGCCCTGCTCCAAAACCCACTGGAGCCAAAGGGAAAGACTCTCAGTGACTTTAACARCACTTGGATCAAACTCTGGTCTTTTGTTCCCTATTGGAACACTTTATGAAACTCAATCCCCTTGCGAATTTTAGTAAGAACAGAAGTGTTAGTTGTATTTTGTTTATATTTTTATGGGTGGAGCAGCGGAGTGCCCTCTGTTATCCAAGTTGCCTGACTCTTTGTCACAAGAAACCTGTTTTCACTTGCTTGTAGTTTTGACAAACTGTAACACTTTGGGCAGAAAATTTCCATTACAAACAGTTGCTTGGGGGAGAAGGAGGGGAGGGAGAAGGGGGAGCCAGAACAGCTCAACTTTTTCCAAGACTTCATTTAGAGAAAGAGGAACACTTTTACCAATATTAAGATGTCTGACAAGTTTGTCCTTGAGAAACTGTATCACCTCCATGCCTTGGACCAGTGAAAAATTTGTGAAGCTGCTATCATCTCAGTGCCATGTATTTTGCCACCCTCTGGAACAGCCACCCACATTCACACAACTTACACAAGTCGCTGGGAAGCAACTGCAGGGATGGGGAGGACAGGCAGACCCCACTTTGCAGCTTCCTGGTGGAGATGACCTAGCATTTAACAGATAAAGCTTCCCAATTTGCATCAAAGATATTCTAGCTGAAACAACTACTAGAAACAATACACTATTTGAAGAGCAAGCAATTCAGTGAAGAAAGCTAGGCTTCATTTTAGATTGCTGATGCCCAGAAAACTGCATCTGTGCTTCTGCTTCGGGGCTTGTAAAACAAGACYCTGATATAGATCTAAAGATTGCCAACCACGAATCCTCACCATTGCCATCTCTTTGTTCTCCATCAAGCCTGGCCTGAGGAGAAAATTAAAGACTGAAAATAAATGTAAATGGAAGGCAGTAGTTGCTCTTTCATCCTTGGCAGTAAAGTGTAGGAAAGCTTTCTCTTTACACATTCTGATTTTGACTTTTTGGGGCCTGCCCAGGAATAGCTAAAATGCTTGCAGCATTTTCACACCTTCTTTGCAGCAAGTACAGCACTATGCGTGTTACCAAACACGGTTCAAGGCATCAGTTAATCTACAAGCCAAAGTTAAATTCAAAATCCTACTTGGTCCCTCACAATTTTAAATTGTGTTGTTGTAGAAAATCTGAGAGAGGAGAGCAGAAGACAATAAAAAACCCTCTACCTTGACACTACTGCAAATCACTGCTCTGCACTGCAGTACGATCAGCAGCAAGCACAAAGGCACTGCAGTGGAAGAGAAAGATAACTGGGAACAGGTGAAGCAAGCAAGTTCAGAGCACCCTGAACTTTCTGATCCTTTCTGCAAATGCTTTTACCACTTGGCAGTTTCAGTCAAGAAATGTTTCTTTCCATAACTGTTCAATCAAGAAGCAAAAGTTTTCCATCTTAAGGAAGCTGTTGTTATGAAGTTTATGCGGAAACCATGAAAGATAACATTGATTATTGCTTGTAATCCAGCTGTTTGCCCATCAAATCAATCTACACAAGCAGCATAACCATACAGGTTGCACTCAGTGGATCAAGGTATTGTTTTTACAAGAACCATGTGGTACTCCCAAGTACCTTATGAAGGCTACCACTTGGTTCAGGAAAAGTAAGTAGGAAAAAAATTTTTCTTATGTCTGGTGCAGGCAAAGAACGATATACAGTTCAAGTATTAAATTCAAAGGAATTGCAAGCGGCACCTGGAAGAAGTTTACTTAATGTCAGCGACACTCTGTGCGCAACATATACATGTAAAACTGCAGCTTGCAAATGCATTCAAAACTAGGTTGAACTTTGCTCAGGCCACATTTAAAACAAAGCCAGGCAACAAGCCCCTTTATTTTGTACTCTACCTAGGCTAATYGAATAAGTTAGTATTACAAAAGTTCTACTGTTTTATACCTGTTTAAAACAGCTGCCGTTTATAAAGTCATTTACAGGTCAGGTTTCTGCGCATTTGCAAGCCACATAAGGCTGCCAAACCTCCCGCTGCTAACAGGATGCACCCCGAGCATCGCAGTGTGGCTCCTCCAGCCAAAACCCCCATGCACACGCGCTCCCCGCTGAGAGCAGGCGTGGGACGCGTGCGAGGGAACTGTATTCACAGTAGCTCCATGCAGCAACGTGCTACCTCCGGAGCATAGAACGAGGMGAACGCTTCAAGACGTGCGGGTCTCTCAGATTTTCATAGCGGGAAGATAAAATCAGAGCAGGAAATCCAGATTGCCAGGTTTGCTGAACGAGTGTGAGAAGAGCCTACTTGGACAGCGGTTCAACCTCCGCTTGGTGCCAGCTTTCCCGCAAAGCGAAACAGCGTGCCACTGGCTACTCAGTACCTTCTAAAAGCCTTTCAGGAACACTCCCTAAAGCGACCAGAATCACAACAAACAATAAATCCAAGAAACACTTAACATCACAGGGATTTCTCTCACACAGTTCGAACGGAGGCCAAGACAGATACTTGGCAGCTTTGGCTTCCTGAAAAGCACGGCTCATCCCAAAATCGAGTACATCATCAGCGCATTCAGAGATGTTATAATTGAAGACAGCAGGGTAGGTGGCCTAGTAAAACTCAATACTGTGCAGTTTACAGGAATGTAAACTTTGCTTGTACCAGATGGACTTTGTGTTAATCAAAACAAACTTCTCTAAGGAGCAGGCAGCTTTTTTAATTTGCCTTTAACGTTGACATCATCTTGAGTTTACAGCAAATAGCAGGACAGCTTCTCAGCTGCAGTTAATTGCCATGACTTGCATTTTGAAATAACACTTTCAAAACTCTAATATTAAGGAAAACATTAAAAGGATGAGTATAAAGCTGTTGATTTTTTCTTAATGATTGATAGCAGTAAGAGACCTCTAATCAAGACATTTTTAGACTTGGTAGGGGCTATTCCAGGTGAATTTCAAAGTGTTAGATCACGGTTAGATACACATCTAATTCCAAAGCAATTAAGTAGACTCCACTTTSGGGAATGCAAAATTTTTACAGGAGCCATATTTTGTCTGTGGAGAATATCCTTACTTCTTCTACTTACAGATAGCTTCCTCATAATCTTTCCAGTCAACTATATCTTACATTGGAGAAGTATCTTTTCACCTTACTCCTTCTTGAGGACAGCCATGAAGGGGCAAACGTATGTGACACGCCAGGGAGAAAACAAGAGGTGAAATCCATCATGGAGCAAAAAATTGAAGGAAAAGAAGAAAAAATAATGTATTCCAGACACGTCTGGATTTTTAACTTGCTTAAAATATCTGTCAATGCAGGGAAATAAAATATCAGTCATAGCTACAGCCTCTGCAAGTGAGAAGAAAGAAAAGCCCTCCTGCTTTCCTCTTTATGAGTAGTCTTGATATTCCCTGCAGCGTACGTGCGGTATCCTTGCTCCTTATCTCCCCGGAGAGCCTTAAACCCCAGCCGCCGCTACCCAGGCAGATACACATGCATAAACACACACAAAAATCCGCATTACTGACGTTTTAAAGGGCCTTAGAAAGATTTTATAAAAGTCACAAGTGTTTTAAATCATTTGCACTGCTAATGGCACGTACGTTTCACATACRTTTTCAGATGTGACCACAAGTTTTGTATTCTTGCCTTCTAGGGGATTCTCAGGGATAGTGGAGCAGGGCATAACCATGTCAGCATATACAGCAGAGAAGAAGAGTCCACTTGTGGCCATTTTATGTTATTTTAGGCATTTTTCTGTGCAGGGTGCAAGCAAAGGGGAGAACAACTGGAGGGAGCAGGGAACAGGAAAAGGGAGAGGCACAGTCAGGAAAAGGGAGGAGAGAGAAGCGGGGGTGCGGGGGGGGCACTAACAGAATACCCTTAACAGATCAAAGACGCGACCAAGAAGATGAAAAAGGGCTTCCCTTCATACCAGACATTCCACTGACGAGACAAGTAGACAAGGTGGAGCAGGGCTAACAGGAAAAGTAAGACCTCATCGAAGTATGACCACCTTCCGCCAGATCTCAGGAAACCGAAGCGCAGCGCTTGTAATTTAAAACTTTCATTGATTTCAGCCATTTTATTTCTGTATCACTCACACTCGAGGCACTGAAATCCACATGAGACTGGTGATTCCCTGTCCTGCAGCAATTAAGAGCTTGTGTAGAGATATTTCAAATCACAGCATTAGAAGCAACGCTAGTAGCAATACCTAGGCTTTGGCTCTTCCACACACTCTGTTATAAGCCCCTGTTTTCAGCTACTTGTTCTTTTGACAAGAGGTCTGTTCGTTTTGAGAGTTCATTCAGGCTGAAAGTTTTCCGTTCCACGAGCTTGTGTCAAGCCGAATTTGTTTTTCACCTTGAAAGCCTCAGCTAAAACAATTAGGTCATTTCTGAAACAGCAATTAGAGAGAAAACCATTGYTTTGCCCATATTAACAAAGTCTCACAACCAAGAGAAAACTTCAGTAGTTCCACATTTGGAGCAAGGATTTGAAATTGAGCAGAGGGACCGCAGAGATACGCTGTTGTTCCTTCCAGTGACAGCTCTCCCCACTTTCAGGCACAATACAAGCCACTGGAGAAATTCTCCATTTGCACTGCTCACTAGGGATTTGTATCACTTCTCCAAGATCTCTAGCATGATCTAGCAGGAGTTTGCAGGAACAGCATCAGGCTCTCCTTGCAATTGCTCCTGGCAAAGCAACAGAGACAGGAGACTGCAAAAGACTGAAAACTTATAGCTGGAGTGTAGGCTACAGGAGTATGTATTACAAGGGAGAAAGAGGATAAAGGGGAAGGAAAAGATAGCAAGCACCAAGAAAATAGGTAGAGGAGCAAAGAGAAGCTAGGACTGGAGAGAAAGAAGAGAAAGATGAAGATACAGGCAGATATTCACACATCTGTTGCTGCCAAAGATCCAGCAGCRGTATCCAAGAAGTCTGTTGCCACTGGAGCTCGATTCGCTCGTGTCCCTGGTGAGCACTTAGGAGATGAACTGCGGCGCTGGAGGCAGGAAGCAGTCTGCCTTCCCYAGTGTGTCTGAGCTTAAGAAAGCAGCTGTGCTTCTGCCTCACCAATCTAGCACGAGCAGATGGACCTGAAATCACGGAGGATACCCAGGACTCCTACGGACCAACTGCCTTTGCGTGTTTGCACGCAAAAGAAAGCTGGCAGTCCTCAAATGCAGCTTTCCCCCAAAGCAGTGGAGTGCCCACGGGCCAAACCCAGTCTCTGCGAGAGCCAGCCTGGCAAGGGGGCTGCCGAGGATTTCCCAGGAACCTGCACACCCACTGGGCTCTGGCAGGGACCTTGTRGTCTCTGAGGTATCCAAAACAGGTCCTCTAATTGCCGACAACTAGCTTACTTGCTAGCTTTCATGTAAACAGAGGAGGAGGTTATCCTCTAGACATGCACAGGGATCCATTTTTCTGAGTGGAAATTATTCAGGTGTCCCCATGAAGTAAGTGGCACAGTAAAAAGTTACAAAAAAATAAATAAAATAAAAATAAAAGATGTGAAAATAAAAATAAAAGACRTGGATGGCTGCTGCATTACTTTGATGCTCTCCATAAAGTGTTTCATGTTAGTAAATACAAACTTTGGTCCAAGTATTCTGCTTATTTACAAGAGCGAATTGTGGTGACTTAAAATTACGTATGTGGAATTACAGAATAGGGCTCTAGCTTTTTGCTGCTGTCTTTGCCTAGGAACCCAGTCAGCAAACTTAAATATATATATATACACATATATATATATCTATATATATACACACACATATTTTATACATACACATATTTATATATATATATATATATATTTATATATATATATATTTATTTTTATATATATATATATATATAAAAATGTGTATATGTAAAGAGATGGCAAAAGTTTCCAACAGTATAGAAGAGGAGTAAGAAATCCCCTTCATCGGTAAAGTGTGTCAGAGAAAGAGTGCAGAAACCGACAGCTGTGAGATGTGTAGTTCCCCTGCAGTGTAGCCTGTACAGCCACCTGTAGTTAGCACAGCAGAGGAAAGATACACATCTCAAAGCAGGAAATAATACAGACAACTTCTAACAACAGTGAACTGTCCAGGATTCAACTCAAGTCCTAAAAAAGATTGAGTAAAAAAGGAAAAAACAGCACAAGGAAGAGAACAAAAAAAGACACTAACATACTCAGCAATTTAATTACTCCCCAGGGACAAACACATGGCACTGCACAGGCAACAGCCCACCAGCAAATGCAGTAGCAACTTAGTGAGCACGAACATATTCCACCACAAAATACGTCCAGCAAAAGAAGGCTCCCCAGCCACCCAGCCCGGAGGCAGGGCTGAATGTGTCCACCTCTGCCCGCAGCTACCASACAACACAGAGAGCAGACAAACCCCCTGCCTCAGGGAGAAGAGGCCCAGCACCTTCTCCATTGATCAGGTCTACCAAAAGCGACAGCAGCCACTAGTAAGCACAGAGGCAGGCAAGGGTTGACTGGTCCCAAGCRTTCCTGAAATAGCTCTTTAAAGAGTGTAAATAACTTACTAATCCAGCTAAACAGTTTGATTTGAGGAAGGAAGGGAAGAAAGGAAATTTCACAGCTGAGCTTTTCACCCTTTCAGTCAGGGTGAATACTTGATTTTTGAAAACGTTATGTTTGCAAAACTGAGTTACACTTTTCAAGTCTCTCTTTGGGTTGACCCCAAAGGATAACTTTTTGCAATGCTTTAAAAGTCAAGGAGGCTCCTGCAATGCATTGATGACAACTTCTTGTCACAAATGGTGGAGGAGCTTACGAGGAAGGGTGTCTTGTTGAACCTTGTCCTTACCAACAGAGAGAGACTGGTTAGAGATGTGAAGGTTGGGGGCAGCCTTGGCTGCAGTGACCACAAGATGGTGGAGTTCAGGATCCTGCAGGAAAGAACTAAGGCAACAAGCAGGATTGCAACCCTGGACTTCAGGAGAGTGAACTTTGGGCTCTTCAGAGACCCACTTGGACGAATCTCATGGGTTAARGCCCTAGAARGAAGAGGGGTCCAGGAGAGCTGGCTAATATTCAAACATCACTTCCTCCAAGCTCAGAAGTGGTGCATCCCTATGAGTAAGAAGTGCAGCAAAAGGGGCAGGAGAGCTGCATGGATGAGCAAGGAGCTCTTGGGCAAATTCAGACAGAAGAAGAAAGTACACAGAATGTGGAAGAGGGGACAGGCTACCTGGGAGAATTATAGGAATGCAGTCAGAGTATGTAGAGATGCGGCGAGGAAGGCTAAGGCCCAGCTGGAATTGAGTCTGGCAAGGGATGTCAAGGACAACAGGAAGGACTTGTTGAAATACATCAGCAGCAAGAGGAGGACTMGGGAAAATGTGGGCCYRCTACTGAATGGGGCAGGGGCCCTAGTGACAAGGGATACAGAAAAGGCAGAATTACTGAATGCCTTCTTGGCTTCAGTCTTCACTGCTAAGGGCAGCCCTCAAGAATCCCAGAGCCTGGACRTAAGGGAGAAAGCCCGGAGAAGGGAAGACTTTCCTTTGGTTGAGGAGGAWAGGATTAGAGACCTTCTGGGCAAGCCTGAAGTCCACAAATCCATGGGCCCGGATGGGATGCACCCACGGGTACTGAGGGAGCTGGTGGAGGTTGTTGCCAGGCCGCTCTCCATCATCTTTGAAAGGTCCTGGAGAACTGGAGAGGTGCCTGAGGACTGGAAGAAAGCCAGTGTCACTCCAGTCTTCAAGAAGGGCAATAAGGAGGACCCAGGCAACTACAGGCCAGTCAGCCTCACCTCCATCCCTGGAAAGGTGATGGAACAGCTCATTCTGGATGTCATCTCCAGACATATGGAGGARAAGAAGGTGATCAGCAGTAGTCAGCATGGATTAACCACAGGGAAATCCTGTTAACCAATCTGATAGCCTTCTGTGATGGCGTGACTGGCTGGGTAGGTGAGGGGAGAGCAGTGGACGTTGTGTACCTTGACTTCAGCAAGGCTTCTGACACTGTCTGCCACAACATCCTCCTAGATAAGCTCAGGAAGTGTGGGTTAGACGAGTDGACAGTGAGGTGGATTGAGAACTGCCTGAATGGCAGAGCTCAGAGGGTTGTCACCAGTGGCGTGGAGTCTAGTTGGAGGCCTGTGGCTAGTGGCGTCCCCCAGGGCTCAGTACTGGGTCCCATCCTGTTCAACTTCTTCATCAGTGACCTGGATGAGGGGACGGAGTGCCTCCTCAGCAAGTTTGCGGATGATACCAAGCTGGGAGGAGTGGCTGACACACCTGAGGGCTGTGCTGCCATTCAGAGAGACCTGGACAGGCTGGAGAGCTGGGTGGAGAGGAACCCCCTGAGGTTCAACAAGGGCAAGTGCAGAGTCCTGCACCTACRGAAAAATAACCCTAGGCACCAGTACAGGCTGGGGGCTGACCTTCTGGAGAGCAGCTCTGCAGAGAAGGGCCTGGGAGTGCTGGTGGATGACAAGTTGACTATGAGCCAGCAATGTGCCCTTGTGGACAGGAAGGCCAATGGTCTCCTGGGGAGCATTATGAAGAGTGTTGCCAGCAGGTCRAGGGAGGTGATCCTGCCCCTCTACTCAGCCCTGGGGASRCCKCATCTCAAGTGCTGTGTCCACTTCTGGGCTCCCCATTAAAAGAGAGACATGGAGCTACTGAAGAGAGTCCAGTGTAGGGCTACGAAGATGATCAGAGGGCTGGAGCAYCTGCCCTATGAGGAACGGCTGCGAGAGCTGGGCCTCTTCAGGCTGGGGAAGAGAAGACTGAGGGGGGATCTTACCAATGTGGATAAGTACCTGAAGGGAGGGTGTCAAGGGGACGGGGACAAACTCTTTTCAGTTGTCCCACGCAACAGGACGAGGTAATGGTCAGAAACTGAAGCACAGGAAGTTCTGCCTGAATATGAGGGGGAATTTCTTCCCTGTGAGAGTGACAGAGCACTGAACCAGGTTGCCCAGAGAGGTTGTGGAGTCTCCTTCTCTGGAGATAGTCCAGGCCCGCCTGGATGCAACCCTATCTAACATGCTGTAGGTGACCCTGCTGAGCGGGGAGGTTGGACTAGATGATCTCCAGAGGTCCCTTCCAACCTTACTGATTCTATGATTCTATGAAATAATGTTTTAGGGTTTTTTGAGTTTTTAAGCAAGTATTTCTGTCAAATCAAGTGAAACTGGCAGTCAAAGGCTGGTTTCAGAAGGCGGCTTTGGCACAATTTGCAAAGAAGTTGAGGGCGGAGGAAAATAAGTGCTTTAATTCCCTATGAATGTAGCCTGAAAGAAATACTGCTTTATTTCAGAATTGGTTTGTTTTGAATTTTCTTCAACTCTTCCATAATTTACTTGTAATCTGAAACTACTTGTCAAATTCAGCTTGAACTCACATTTTTCACTTAATTGGAGAAGGAAAAAAATCCACCCACAACAAGTTTGAATCCACCACAGTGACGGGGCAGAGGGGCGGTGGACCTTTAGGTCAGTAAAGCAGACAGTGCATGGACAGTTATCAGCTTTAATGTCCACAACCAATTTACGGACATCTAGAACCAAACAGCAAGTGACAAAGCGAGAACAAATGGGAACAAATGACAGGAATAAATTAGGGGGACATTCACATATTTGTCACTCTTTCCTCCTCCTCCTGCCTTAGCTGCCTTTGCCTAGGGCAAAGCTCTAAAGTAAGAGCTAGGTTGAAGGGCAATGTTAGCAGGGTCCTTCAGGGGAACAGGCAGAGAAAACTTGGCACTGTACAGACACATCCATGCACCATCTRGTATACGATGCTGCTGCATCACTGCAACAGCAACAAGTTTGCTTGTAAAAGTACTCACAAAGATAGAAACGCTTGCATGAATTCTCCTGAAGATTCTCTAAATTAAAAGGGATATAATCCGTTTATTTACACCAAAAGTTTTATCAAATTCACATGATGGAAAGGAAAAGCAATGATCATGGTTTTAATCCAGGTTTACAGTCAAAAGTACTGGTGGCAGAGACACTGAATTTAGTTGCTTAAAACTGAAGCTTGGCCCATTTTCCACAAATGTTTCCATCAAAGTGAAACCCACACATCAGCTATTTAAAAAGCAGCTTACTAGATGTCAATGCTAAACACTTCAGGAAAAAGGTACTTCCTTTCTGGAAAAATTCTAATCTGACGGTTTGATCTAGCATGCCCCTTTGCTTCTGTCAGATTAAATAAAGCAATCTCTAAATATGTCTCAGACATGTCTAAATACAAAATAAATGGTAAAAARCTTCCTCACTCGTTTCTTGTTAGGAAACAGTATGTTATTTTTAACAGCCTCAAAAATAGTTTGTTCTTTTTAAACATGAATGGCACAAGTCTGTTAGCAATACAGTGAAGAAGAAAAATAGTTCATTCTTCGGAGATGGTAGCCTTTCAGTACAACTTTTTAATGTTTGCAATCAAATGCAACTTAATGCCAAAGTTATACTGCAACACAGAAAGAATCTGAAAGAAAACAATTCAAAAACTGGCAGCAAATGACCCCTTTTGTCAGCAGCCCCCTAAGTAAACTGTGCTTGCGCTGTTACTGTTGGCATGAGACACCAAACAATACACTTCCAACAACTTTCATCTCTGTCAKTTTCCCACTCAATCACACACACACAAATCATTAAATTCTTCAATTAAAAAAAAAAATACCTCTTCTTTCATCACAGCCACTCATGGTTCTGTTACGACAGGGTTCGTTTTTAAGAAATAAATACTAAAATCTGCAATAGCCAGTAAAGATCAGTGGCTTGCTTTAAGCAGACTTCCTTTGCAAAGCTATTCTTTACACACTGTCTAAATAGATAATAAATAGTGAAAGCCAAAATCATATCAATAAAAGAATAATTCCGAAACTTGGCAGAATTAGAAAAAATAATTACATTTTATCCTATTTTGACCATGATCCAGTCTCATCTATTGCCAGAAAAGTAAGGCTGCAAATATCCCAGTTCTGTTTTAGTCACTAAAATCTTTTGAACTGTTCTTTTAATTCACTTTGAACYGCACTGGCAACTTTCAAGGATAAGTAATAGCAAGAAAACTACATCATTTTGTAATCTCCCACCTCTACAGAAGTGAGTTTAAATTCTTACACTTAAAAGCCCAGCAATCTTGAAAGATCCTGCCCAGTTGCTCACAAGAAAGCTTACAGGATGTTGCACTCAGCCAAAAATATAAGTCATTTCTGCAGTGGGGATTTTGCAACAGCCTATAACACATCCTCTGAAATGTTTGTGGGAAGGAACGGGACCTGACAGTTAGTAACATTCAGATGCGATTTATAAGGATAACCAAACATTCCCACACAGCTGGTAGCCTCTCTTCCCCAGAAACCAAACCCTAGAAGGAATGTCACCCATTCAGCTTGAGGCAAATGAGTGGAAATACTTCACGAAGTTTGTCCAATTCATTACCCTCCAACGTCGCCATAGCCTGGGTCATTTGGTAGGTTACGACCAGCACCACTTTAACAAGGTCACCTTCTAACACACTCGATGTGTACTGTGTCTCCACGCTGCCAAGGGGGACATCTATGCTGGCTGCTACAAGGGGCATCCTCAGGCATGACACCTATCTCCAAAGTTAACTGAAAGGAGATGGTATGCTTGCCAGGAGCTCCCTCTTGGGCGACCTTCTGAAGGTCCAAGATCTGGCAAGGGAGCATCTCCTGAGTACCTCAGCCAGGCAGAGAGGCCTGGCTTTGCTCCAGAGAGCAAGCTGTGAACTCAGGCTGGGCGCTGGCAGACAGGTCTTTGGTGGGAGACAGCAGGCTGCCATGGACAAGGAGGAGCCCCACACCATGGAAGGGGTTTTAAGTTCCTCAGAGGACTCCCCCATGGTCTGGGCTTATCCAGACAGACACCAGCCAGTGATRGGATCAGGCCAAAAATGATGCAAATGTCCAGACAAGAAGATGAAGCTGATGGAGGAGGGAAAAGGAGAGAAGTAATATTTGAGCTACCATAATCATGCCACTCATTTTTAAAYGCTAGACAGCATAAAGTATGCACACGCGTTTGATTAGGTCAGAGGTACTGTGGCAGGGCTGCGTTGTCCTGGGTTTGGACACGGATCCCAGTCCTGGCACTCAGCCGAGAAGGACATGGTAGCCATGACAGGGACAAGCTGTGGTGTGGGTGCTGCTGTCTTGCCAGTCTGCTGCCCCACCAGCTCCACGGTCATCATCGCCAGGACGGAGCAAAGCCAGGTGTCTTGTCTGGGCCACAGAGGTTTCAGAAAGAGCAGACAGAGGTGCAGGTGCCAGGGCCCAACGTGACAGCAGAGCAGTACTGGCTCCTTGGCACAGCCTTGAGCAGCGAGAGCAGCCCAGGGCAGCTCACGGGAGCCCGTGRCCTCCGGAGACCTGGCTGGGACCTGGCGGCTGCAAGGGAAGAGYAAAGGGGCCACCTGTGTTCCTCAGTATCGCAGCAATTCGGTTCAAGTTAAGTTAAGAGAATKAATTCTTCAAAATTTATTTGTATAGAAGACCTAGGAGAAGTAAAACTTTACCAAAGGTGATCTAAAGACTCTTGCATATATTTTCTCACAAGAAACAGATCTTTTAATTATACTAACCAACTCTTTTCTTTTTCTCTTAAATATTTGTACTGCATTTGCTTGATCCTGTCGTTAAACTTAATAAATAGGCCCTTGTCGAACAACTTAGAAAAATGTATCAGCCACTGTGGGTTATACTGCGAACCAAGACAGGATTCGGATAACTGACATTATTTCCTTATTTGAGTTATTGATTAAATGCTACATCCGTAACGCAGCAATCGGAATTGTTATTCCACAAACATTCTGAGAGAAATAAAGACTTGCTCCAAGTGCCAATCACATATACTCTCGTGGTTAAAATGCAATTAAATAGGTAATGCTTCCAGTACACCCACAAGCTAAACAAAAACAAATCAAAGAAACCTGAGCTGTGGAGCAAAAATATATACATATATTTTAAAATATAATTCAAAAATAAAAGTGTCAATACAGGCTGTTTGTTTCTAAAACATTGCAAAAACTTTCAAATGAAATGTATACATATTATTTATACACAGGGAAAATGGGCTTTTCCCAAAATACTCCTCAGTAGGAAAAATCTTCCTAAATAGCAATGTTTTACTTATTCCAAAAAACGCTCCTTCCCCACAATGTTTTTGTGCTTTTTATTTGAAGTTTTTTGAAGTGGTAAAATGGATGGGAAGAGGGACAAGAAACTATTTTGAATTAACTTCAATTAACTCTTGTCCTCATATCCTAAGGAACAAAGATTATTTTGAGAAAAAACAAAAAAGTTTAAGAATAATACCAAACGTACTAATTTGCAATCTCAGTCTGATCACCAGAAATGAAAATTAAAGAAACTGAAGAAAGCAATATCCTCACTGAAGGATGTTGGACTGATAGAGAGTAAACAGCCAGAGGCAAAGGCAAAAACCCATGCAGTGGGGACACTGGAGACCACTCCAGCAGCTACTGCGAGACCACCGCGGAGCCCAGCAAAGCAAGCAATGAGTCTGTGTGCGGTTATCTCCCGCTGAGGAGTAAGACTAGGCATTTTGGAAGAGAATAGCTGTACATCTTCACTGAGATCCTAACCTTTCAAACCGAGTTTAACTTGCTGATCCCACATTGCTAAGAATGGAGCAATTTCCAAAACAGCAGCAGTTTCTATTAAATTTAGTCAACACACGTTGCTGCTGCATTGGCCCATGTAAGAGGCACAAGAACTACACACTAGCTCTGTTTCAGAGCTGCTCCTGTTTGGTGACAAGTTTCTAAGCCGAAGTTGCACGGCCAGCTGAAAAGGCAAGCTCAGGGCAGGGGTTTTATTACTATATTTTCTGAGCAGAGAAGCACCGGTTACCTTAGGTGGCTGCTGCTCATCAAAGCTTCCTCTAGAGAGCACAGACTTGTTTAAGTGCACTTTTCTTGAGCAAAGCTATTTCTCCTGCTCCACTTCTGTTTTCTTGAGTTGATAGCTCAGGGCTATGAGAGAGAAGACAGAAAAGGGCACTCTCCACAAAGGCCAGAAAGAGAAGAATTTTACAAGATGCGTGGAGTGAACCAAGTCAAAACATTGATGAACATACTGTGCCTCAGGCAACTTAATAAAACTCATATTAAGAAACCACTACAAATCATCTGCTTGAGTTTAAAGTCTTGACTAAACCATATGTGCTGCATTACCCCATTGGCTGGTCAGCTTGGGTAAAAAGAAAAATTCTGTCAGGTTCACTGGTACCTATTACAGAGTAATAACCCACTGTACAGTCCCCTCCTATTTTTTTTTAATCATTTGTTTATTTATTTTTACATCTAATGAGCTTATTTTAATGCTCTGATCAGATCCAGAAGTCTCCACTTCTTGTATGCCCTTTGCAAACAGCCACCTGACAACATGCCAGAGTGATAGTCTCCAGAATTAGGACAGAGATGTTGAAACACACAGAGGCAAATTGATCCAATCGATCTGTAGGAGAGCTGAGAAGCACATGATCCTTGAAGACCTTTTTT
>NW_028187088.1:7902304-7946313 GCF_003343005.1 Rhea americana
TGCTGAAGGTCGGCCATGAGTTCTACGGGCATCGCATGAAGTAAAGCTCCTAATTCATTCTCAAACATCTAATTTGGAGAGGTGGAGGAGGGAGGGAGGAGGATGAGAGGCAGACAGAGGGAAGGGAGGTTATTGCATCCRTATATAAATATAGATTAAGGAAGCAGACCATCTCCTACAATCTTTTACAAAAATGAGCAATATCAAGAGGGAAAACAGCAATGCCATTTACCCTGTGACCRCAGCAGACAGGCACTCAGGTGAGATGTAAATTCAGATCCCCTCAGAAAAAGTGCTGAACTGAACCCATTCCRCCAGGTCTGAAAAGGCAGCTTTTATTTTTGGATGAAACAGCACTTCCAGAAGAGAACAGGAGCTGATTCTTTGCTTGCTTAGTTTAGTTTTCCCTTTATGTTACACAGATATTATATATGCCACGCAGAGTTTCACAGGAAACAGTGAAATTTCTAAAATATTTTTATTAAAGAAAGGAAATGTTTGTTTCAGTTGAAACTTTTTAGTTATTTCAAGCTAGATTTGCAAATAACTTTSCCTGCCCCAAGCGGCCATTCTGTGAGGTCAGTGGAGTTGCACGGGCCACCTCCCAGCAGTCCAGGCTGGAGTGGAGCTGGGGAGGCACCTTAATCATCTCCTTCTACCTTGCCCCTGGAAAATGTGTGACTATTGCTCAGTCTAACACTTGTTCTACATTTCTTATTTAGAAAATGTCTGAAATAGGCACAAAACAGTCTGTTGACTGAGAAATGCTTTTGCTTTATTTTTGTTTTGTTTTACAGATGGTTATGGTTAATTAAAAATATTCTGGTTTAATCAAAGCTTAATCAAAGCTTTCTGGTATGTCCAATTTCTTTTTTTTTTTTTTTTTTTTTTTTTTTTAATTAAGACAAATCCAATAAATGAATTTTTGCTCCGTTGGGAGTTAGGGGGGCACCTGCTTKCTCCCTCCTCTCTCCAAGGTCAGCAGGCTGCACTGTGCTTTGGCTCTGTGCTGGCATAAGCCGTGCTCTCATTCTGGCAGCTCTTGCACTGGCCACAAACCAGAGGCTCCCCCCACTGCTGCTCATCGGCTCGGGAAGGGGATTAGTAGCCAGGCAGCTGCTGCTATCTCCCCAGCACACATTACAGCAATGCTGGTTGCACAGAGGCTCTTCCTGCCTTGTATTTGTTGCCCGAGCAGAGCAAGGCTTATGGCCAACTCCATAGTTTTGACCAGATGAGAACACGGGTGTGCCTGTATGCATTTTAAGGCCATGTAAYTGGGATGCTCTCTAATTAGTATACCTGGAGTATACCTCTCCAGTAACAGCTACAGAATAAGGGCTGTACTGTGCCAGATCAAACCCCCTGCCCCCAGCAACCATCCCCCAAAACAACTGCGCACAAACTTATTTTTAAAAGCCTACTGTGCAAGGTAACTTGCTTATTTCCATTTCTTTTTCTCTCTTACTGACTCTGCAAGATCACACCTGATATAAATAGTAACATCAGCATCCCCCAAGTCAAAGAAAGGGAAGCTGAAACCCTACGGACTCAATCCCACTTTCATTTCTGTCAACAACAGTCTCTCACTGATTTCACAGCGGGAATCATGGCTTCTTCCCACTTCTTTATTATTATTTTTTAAAACAACTCTTGGTACACTGCCAGCACTTGATCAAGAGTGAGACAATCCCACTGGGTGCTGTTCACCCGTGTCCGGCCAGCATTCCTCACRCTAACCAACCCACCGCTCAGGTTTTACAACACTTGCGCAGACGTATCACCACTCTCGCAGCCTGGAGAGCGTGCTCTCTCTCCTGTACTCTTTGCTCTTCCCGTGTAACATTGCCGGGAGAGTCACGCTGCAAGCCTGATGGATCGATCTCCTCTCCTGAACCAAGGCACTCTGAGCCACATGTTAACGTCTTGGTGACAGCTGCTGGAAACCTCTATGAGAAGAGTAGCACCAGGGGTGATAATCACAAAGATTTTGCCAAGGGAATTGAGCCCCTCTAGACACGTTTTTTAGTCAGTAGAGAAAGGGGAAGAGAGGCAAAATGCAGAGCCTTTCTCTCCTCTGAATCACTCCCTTGGGACCCTCTTTCTCTCGATCGACTACAGAGGGGGCTAACCTCCCTCAGTCTAAAAGTTCCCGCAAAATCCACGTTGTCCAGACACAGCACTGCAACAAGTTTCGCTGGCTCTAATTATTTTATTAGAGCTACTCATGGAGCAAAACACTTTTTGGGTCTGGTATTTACTGGGCAAAAAAGTGCAAGATTTCATCACCTTCCTGGCAGGCCTGTCCTTGCACTCTAAGCAACTGATGCCCATTTGGATGGAAAAAAAAATGCTGCAGAGGCTCAGAAAGCAGAAGGCTAGCTTTTCATTTGCTGCTCCGCAGGTCAGTCAAAGAGCCAGATTCACAAATGAAATAGCACCTCTCATCTCACAATAGCAGCACACAGACAGACTGTCTCTTGACAGGAAAAAATAAAATAACATTAAAAATGTTGATATGGTAACGCGTGTTTAAAGCCAGTAATGAAAAGGCCAGAGGAGAGCTTATCCAGAGCCCCAAGCGCCAACCACTCTTACAGCACTTTGGCAGAGACAACCCTGGAAAAACAAGGGGGGAGATATCTGCTTTATGGCTTGCAGATTGTCTGTGTCAGTGCACTCATACCTCAGTCATCTGCTCTAGTCAACACCCAGAGACCAGACACTTACTGAGATGCTGAATTCAAACAGGCTCTTTGGGACTGCACATCTCTGGTATGAGAGGAGAGCGCCTGRCTGCCCCACAGCTATCGAATTTCGTCTGCAAATCCATCTCTAGATAATTGCTGCTGAACTGAGCAAGAGCTGCACTGCTTGGCTTGTTCTCAGAGATGAAGATTTTGATAGCCCTTATCTGATTCTCTCTGTATGTAACCAGGCTGCCCACCCTGCAGTCTGCAGTGATTATCAGATGGGTCTCCAGAAATTTAGCTCGTGGTCATGCTTTGTATGAGAAGTTTCAAGCACTTGGCCTCCAGAATGGCAGAGTGRATTAAACCGAAGAATTCAAAAAGTAATACCTAGCACAGAAAARTCAGGAACAACATTACCACTGGAAATGAAATGGGAGAACAGGGGATGCAAATTCCCTTGTGCTTTCAAAAAAGGAACTAGTGATTGTATTCGGTACAATGTATCTTTGCCAGCAAGTCAGTATTCTGTCAAACTGCAAGATAGTGCTCTCCATCCTGAATGACTTCYGTTCTCTATTCAGAAGTATCTAACCTTATCTAACCTTCTAGAGGTCCTCAAGCTGCCTCATGGTCGGTTTTTAGAGTAAATGTGGAAAATGCGGAACAAATTCCAAAATGAAGCTGTTTCACAGGAGCTGCAAACGTGATTCCCAACATTTTTAACACAAAATATCAGTTTCCCTTGTTTGTATGAATGCAGTTTGTATGAATGCAGACTGTTTTGTAAGCAGTCACTTCATTCAAGCCAATCATGAAATAAATAAATAATGAAAATAATGGCTCCAAAAAAGCCCTGCCCAACTAGTTTTYCTTTGGGACTTCCCAATACATGCCATCACACAAAATTTGCAAGATTGTTTCTTAGCTCTGCAACATTTGCCATCCCTGCATTACGTGTGCCTGTCCCTCAGCAGCTCTGCGCTGGTGGAGGCACCGCAGGAGCCCCGGCTGCCTGCGAGCCTGGCACACTGCAACAGCTTCCCGATGGCGCCTTACCTTACAAACCCTTTTGTTACGTTTAACATCGGGTAATTATTTCATCCGTTTTGTCCCGCTGCTGATTTTATGACTCAACATCACACTATCACCTGAAAGAGACCTGTTTCAAAACATTAATATTGGTGATTAACASAGTTGAGATAGACAGCCGTGGCACAGAATATGAGCATTTTCGATCTTCATCCCACTTCAGACTGACAGCGGTCTAGAGGTTTTTCTGATTTATGTTAACTTTTGATTGTTTAGAAACAGGTGCACCTCAGCCAATTTAAGAACAGTCAACTTTCAAAGTTTCCTTTTGATTTCTATGCACAGAAGGAAGTAGCGGGGGTAAGGTTACACAAGTATATATTTTTGAGGGAGGTAAAACAGTGCACAATGAACGTTGTTCCTAAGATTTCAACAGAGATAACTCCAGAAGGAGAGAGACTCCATTTATTAAAAAATTTGTGGTTACAAGTCTAGAGCTTCAGACTATAGAAGTCAAGCAAAAGCACTTTATTTAACCCAACTTCTTTCACTTCACTATTTTTAACCCTAAAAGCCTGTGAGATTTTTTTTTCTAGATTCTGTAAGGCATACGCTTTTCTCCAGGAGACTGAACTACCGCCAAAATTGCACCGCTATCCAAGGATCTTAACACACATTGCAAAAGCATTAATTAAAACTCACRCAGCAAGAAGAGGGTAAGGATGGATCCTTGTTTCACAGCAAGGAAAACAGAAGAAAAAGCACAGAATGATTTGACAACATACCAACTGTCACACAGAAAACCAACTGGGAGGGCAGAGAGGTGGGGAAGGAAGAGCAGAATCCAGCATCTCCCAGTCAGTGCTTTTACTAGAYAATGCTTCTACTATACAAAATTAGATTGCTTTGGATTGAAAACAGGGATTTAGGAGGCCRATCTCTTAATTCTTGCCTTCTCTTGCTTTCTCACCACACCTACGCAATTACCACATCAAAATATACCATTCGTATCATATGAAACAAAGCAGTTGCTAATTATTCTATCTCATTATGATGATGCCTCATCTGTACTTCTTTCAAGATTTATCAGAGTCATTACTTCTGTCTGCAGCATGATTTCCCACTCAGGTGTGGGAAAATGAAGGCAACAGCTATTTAAATGCAATTTGTAACATGGTCTATATGTATTAATTTCTTACACTCCTCTGGGAGCATTTTCTTACATCAGATATCTAATCCATAAATACATACCCATTTGGATAATGGATTTATGGACAAAAAAAAAAGAGAACTAAACTGACAATTTAATTTCTGCTGAATAGCACAYATTTATGACTGTGGAATACACGAACACCATCCCATCAGAGGGAACTAATACTAGGTAAACCATTAACACACTCCGTCAACATGGTAGGGCTGAAGAGTTAAATAAAGGGGACTAGAATTCACATCAGGTATTATTTGCTGGTTTGGGTATGGTGACTTACAACAGCAAAAAGTAGCCTCTCAGTAAGCAGTAACAGATCAGTAGTTTTGCAGGCTGTAAGAACAGCCTGAAAAGCTGTGAGAGTCTTCAACAGCAAAATGACARTTTCGAGAAGGCAACAGGTCAAGGTACAGGATGCCCTTGGACAGGATGTCACAATTCACCACACAACGCAAGGAGTTTTTATTTAAAAGGCGACGCACATTTTGGGCAGAGATCCGTTTGATCTGAGCAACCTAGAGCTATAACAGCACGGGGGGAYGGAGGGAGGAAGAAAGCAGAGGCAGTGAAGGAGCACAGCTATGTAGCTTCCCAGCCATCCAGGCTCTCATCTGTTCTCCTTCTCTTAACGTAAGTAGCTCCATATAAAAGACTTTACCGCACSAGGCAAACAGAAAAACTGAAAAGGAAACCTGAACTTCCTCACATTTGCACATTTTCAGCTCTTTGTAACCCAGGACATAATCGATGCTGCAGCAGCTGTTCAGAGTAGGATTCCCTAGCATCCACGCACGGAGCCATGTACCACGGACACATTCAGCCCTCACACTAAGTCCAGAGGCCCTACCACACAGCTTATTTTGTTATGGAAAAGAGCACTTTAAGATGAAATTTGTTTCCAAAACAAAGGAATTCACCATCCACAGTCTGCCAGGGAGAGGAGAAGGGAAAGACAATGTTCCTACCTCTGCTTTCAGGAAATTGAAGTTACTTGAGTACTGGGAGGTTTTGAGAAGTCTCAGTTTCTTCCTGATGTCAATACTGAAAGGTGCCAAATGCCTTCTTCACCTCACACTGCCACACTGCTGCCAGAGGACRGTGACGAAGCTGAGCACCACACATACGAGGTAATGCTCAGTTTATCTTGTCTCCTCTGAACTAGAAACACTTTGGACCACTAATTTATGCAGTTTTGAGTTTATTTCCTCTTTCCTTCATTTTTTCCCCCTCCACATTAGTTAAAAAGAGCTGGTGCCATGGCTGAGCAATGGGGGCTGTCAARGCCCTGGCTATTTTTACAGCAAGATAAGCAGAAATATATGCACCTGGGAAGGGAGTCGACACAGCGGTCAATTAGAGACTGAGCAGATACACCTGGACAATGCTAGACAACCGATAGCAACACTTTGTAAAGTGCGTGAACAYGTGAGCCTGCTGAAAGGATATATAAGCTAGATAGGTAGAAGAATAAGGTGGATTGAACTTGCATCACAWTGATGTGTGGGTTCTTTCTTGTCTTGCTGATAATGGGCTGYAGCAGGGGRCTGTTTACGGCAGATCTGGAGAGCCAGGCTTTGCAGCCAGTCCCCTGAGGCCGCTGCTCAGCAGATTACTGGGAYGACCAGGCCAACACACCTGCCAAAGGAGACAGAGGTGGTCGAAGGTCATGCCCTTCTCCCGAAGATATCGGCAGCCCTTTTAAACCATCTAGCCAAAAAGGAGAAAGTCACTTTTTCTGCAGGACTTCACACCACTCTGCCTCCAATGGAAAACCACAGTGAAGAGAGCAAAACTTTCTCTGGAAAGTACAATGCCAGGGAAGAAAAGATGACCATCTTTTTTTTAAACTGTCATTCATATCACCTTTGCTTACAATTTACATCATTTTCACATAATCACTCATTTTTTTGCAGTGAGCAAAAAGCACTCCATACGTATGGCAAAGGAAGCCTACAGYATACTCATGAAAAGGGAGCTGTAATCTCCAAAAGGCCTGACCAATGACTCTGGGAATCCAGAGGAAAGCAAGAAGAAACAAGTTTCTTGACTACAATGAGAGGAAAGTATTTAAAACTTGGGTCTGGTCTAAGGTTCAGTTCTCATGTCACTTAGACCAGTTTTGCACTAGTGTGCAACAAGGCATAAGCAGGAGCCACCATCTTAAATAATTCAGCTTCATTTTCTGTGTTCTCCAGTTCCCAAGACATAGCAGGATGTACTCTACTGCTTCACTCTCTTATGAAGGGAACTTAAACATATTTGATGGGGATATTGGTGGTGTATCTTYTTTAATCAAATGCATTTCTAATTGCTGATTTTTTTTTCTTCTATGCTTTCTCAAAATAGCTGCAAGTCAGAATGAAAAGCATGAAGTCACTGAAGCTGCTGAGATTTTCATGGCATTTGACCAAAGGAAATAAAAATAAAATTAAAAATAAGCATTCCAAACATACCCTTCTCATTGACAAAAGTGAAGGCAGCTTCTCCAGAGAGTCTCAACCTTTTCACACAGTTTGCACAGAAAATCCCAGTAAGAATGGCAATTTCCCCTCTTTCACACTTACGAAATAAAGACCTGCTGTTAGGTTCTCATACTGTAACACCATGCACCTGGTTTGACTCGTTTAGCTTTACATGCAYGTGTTTACACACATTAAAACACACAGGCACATGTAGGAAAGAAGAAAAGATGGAAAGTGATGCACACATGMTAAAAAGCAACATCAGCACAAGAACAATTGGGACTAAATTGGCCACTGAGGCATTTAGTTCCTAAGCTTCCTAGACAAATTTCTTATATTGTGGGACAGCCCTCCAAAGAGAGCCATGGAGATGATCCAAGTRGACTCAAAGTACTGAGCTGGTTTATGACTGGGATTACATAATCGTGTTTTGATAGCAATGGAGGACTGTGTTTGATAAGCCTGGTAGTCCCTTACCATCTCATRTTCATTTGGCAAAGCAAAAGACACGGCTTTAAGAAATTATCACCTGCASATTATCTTCTGGGTTGTTTAGTTTTCTAATAAATCAGACCATGTACATCTCTTTCTGCTCAAGGCACAGCAACTCCCATCAGACAAGCTCTTGAAGGAAATAAGCATTAACAGATTGGAGAGGGCTTTCAACATTAATGTTCAAAAATACACCGAGACTAATTTAAGGAGAAGAATTCCACTGATGTCAGTTTGTATATATTGCGTGACCGCAACTAGCCTTAGAGAGCCGGTCAGGTCTTTACTGTTAGCCATCCCGTTCACTAAGCTTGCAGGGGACTGACTCTTGTCATGGGAATAATGGAGACGTGGAAACCTTAGCTCTACCAAATTCAAACAGAGCTCCAGCAATCAACACCAGCTGTTCAGCCGCAATGACCCAGTAATGATCACGATTATGTGTCCCAGTTACTGTGGGACTAGACGGATTAACAGATCGTGATCATCACTCTAAGCTCTACTCAAAAAAGCATTAAATATGAGGAATAAACGTTCAAAATAATTTCCTGCTCRAATACCGCAATGCTTGGGAGCCTGAGACAAGACAAGTCACTCCTCAATGGCAGAGCACTCTTAGCACTTCAAATGACTGCAAAAGGAAGCAAACACCCCAAAGCAGCCTTTAGTCTGCCATCTGGACTCACTCAAGAACCTTGCAACTTTATCCATTCAAACACTAAAATCTTGCTCAAATGTAACTTGGGGGATAATCATAATATACTGAAATCCCAGGACTCCTGTGTCCCCAGAAGCCTCCTTTATGTCCCAGCAGAATTACCACCAGGTAGCCAAAAACACACTACAACATGCTCTGAATCACCACATTAAATCAGAAGTCAATAACATCAAACTCTAGGTAATGCCAGCGAGGCATTTGTCATGATAAGGCCAACCACCTCTCTTGATTTTAATATGGACACAGCTCCCCTTTTTTCACATCGATTCTCACATATGTTTGCTTGCCTAGCATTTTTTAAAAAAGGTATGAGATCTTAGACCTGATCAGATCAGATTAGAGCTGCCACCTATTAAAAATTAAAATGACAATTTTCAGGTGGAAAATACTTATAGAAATTATCTTGCAATTCTTGCTGAAATTTATCATATTTGGAGTCATAAGAGCCATAATTCTTTCCAACAAGTGTGCACTTCATTACTTGGAAAAGGAACAATAATTGCTCTTCAGTTTCACAAGCTGCACCTCTAGTTTGTAAGGGATTTCTGAAGAGGTGATGACAAGGTGCTTAAAAAAAATGAAACGCAAGAATATGAAAGTCGGTATATAAAAGATAATGGTACCCAAGGAATAATCTGACAACCGGACCAGTCTCAGCTGTACAAACTGACTATGCTGATGATCTGGTCTTGTATTTTCTTAAACATTGAACCTGCAGGCAAATTAACCATATTACCTCGTGCATTAATCTGACTAAATCTTACAGATGACACATCACCAACATAGGTCAATACTTGGCTTTCCTGATTTCCTGAGTGCTTCCTATGCCGTATTCTAGGTAAGGCTGACAGCAGTTCAGTAGCAGGCATTTTCACCCTCTCAAGTACGAAACATCGCGAGTATGAAATAAAGATATCTTGTCTTGTTTCTAAAACTAGATTGAATAAAAACCCACAAGAAAGTATACCGAGGGACAATCTGGTGTTAGAAAGGATGACCTACCCAAATATTCTCCAACCTCCTTTCTCCAACTTTATTATGGTGAACAAGGGCTCAGTACTGTGTTTTAAAGATAGTGCCTTCACTCACACAGTTATTCCAGATAAAATGTCAAATCCAGACTCCGAGCACTCGCATTCGTTAAGAATTCCACGGCATTCGTTAAGGATTCTCACAAGATCAAGAGCAACACCCCATCCAAATGTCATCTGTGTGTGCAGATGCAGTATCAAGTGCACCTCCTCATATGACTAATTTGCCAGTTAAGATTGAAACACTGTTGTGCTAGAAATGTACAAACACATGGGAAGATCTCATTCTTGCCCCATAGGAATTTATCATCAAAGATATGCTAATTTTACTCTAATCTGCTTGTTTTACTTTGCAAAGTATTTGTTTTTACATTGCATAAATTTTATGCTGCAAAAATTCACTGCATATACTGTTTTGAAACAGCATGACATTCACAGAAAAAAAAAATGTAAAAAGCCATTGGTAATTGCTCGGACAGCTTGCTTCACCTACTCCAAGCTCCACAACATTGCAGATATGTTGTTAGTAGGACCCAAGGTACCTAGTATGAAACTTGTTCAAATATGTGTACATGAGTTGCATCACAGCAGTGACTTCTGGGTAGACATCTTCTTAGTGAGCTCAGCCTTTCTATCTGGAAGAAGGATAAAATGCAGCTATCACAGACAGCAAAACTTTCAGCTAGGAGAGCTCTGTCTAATCTAGTAGAAGAATACCTTAATGAAATGCAGCAGGCAAAAGATGAATTTAGATAAATCGGACTAGAAATAGGCACACATTTTTAACAGCGAGAATAGCATATCCCTGCAACCATTCACCCAAGAATACCTCAAACAGGCCATCACATCAAGTCTTCGAAGTCAGGACTGCACTGCCTCATTGACCCAAGTGCTGTAGCTCAAAGTGAAATTCAAGCTTAATGCAGGAATTCCTAGATGAAGTTCTGTCTCTTGCACCATGCTCTAACTTATATTAGATAGTCATAAAATTTGAAAGTTTTCAATGACATTTCTAAAAATGGTAAAAAATGTCTTCAAGCAGATGCAGCTCTGCACAACACTGAGAAATAGCAAAGCTGTGCAACATCTTTACACCGATAGCCTGTGTCATCTTCCTCCAATACAAACTGCCTGAGAGCCAGTGACAAAGCTGTGCTGGACAGCTGACATTCAGGTACCAAATTTAGTCCCACACTCCTGGGGTGAAAAGAGCAGTGTAAAAAGCTTCATGTACCATTGGTGAGACATATTCCTCCCAAAACATCATCTGTCTGACAGCGTCAGGGACTTTGAAAAGAAAGAAAAACATGTCTAATTCTCATTTCTTAGTGGAAAGTTACTGCAGTATGGTCTCTATAAAAATGGTGCAGCAAGATCTACAGAAAAGCCTCTCCTCCCCAAATAACTAAGCAATTTAAAAAGTTATTCCTAAAAACAATCTCAAAAGATCAGTCATTGCCCAACAAACTTTAAAGATATGATCATTTTTAATTTAATTTAAAGTTGAACATCATTGTGTAATAATGGCAGAGATGAAGGACTATCAGGGAATAATCTTGTTTACAGATCAGTGAACTCAGAAAATTGCCAAGGCACTGTGAAACACATTCCTTATTCACACTCATAATTAACTGACTGCTCTGTGGAGACAGGATGCTGCAATATTAAAATCATCATCTTTGTTATTAGAAAGCTGCTCATTTGAACCGGATTGTCACTGAGGGCTTTTATTAGGTTCGGGCATTTCTGAGCTCCTAGGGTAGAGCACCTTAACTCCATCAGAACAGTAACAAAGCAGACTTCATAGTGTAACGAAGAGCAGAGAAAGCCTTTGGACTATAACAAAGGCACAGCTTTTGCACAAAGGAAAACATCTTCCCCCCTTTCTTAATACCAGGGTGCCACCTAAGAACTTTTTTTTTTTTAATGTAATTAAAAGAAGAAAATACTGTTCTCTTAATTAATTCACATTGAAAAGTGCTTTTGGTGGAGTCGAGAGGCCAAATCAGATCAAAGAAAAATAATGCAATAAATTGTGACATGAGAGCCCTGGGATAGCAGCTATCATGGCTTGGACCATCTAGAGCTTCATACTCAAAAACAACAAATACCGACATTTTTGGTTTGTAGGAAAGGGGAGGGGGAGAGGCCATGGGCTCTATCTTTTCAGCAAATGTTAAGAAAGAAATTGTCAGTTTGCTGGAGAAAGGTAAGGCTGTTGGTAGGGCAGATTTGCTTAAGATTTGGGAAATCCAAGATTAAGTCTCTCCTTCACCTCAGATTTCCTATGTGCATGTGAGCAAATACCTAGGATTTCCCCCCCCTTTGGTTTAGAGAGATGCTGCTTCTCAGTATCTGACTCAGAACTGAGCAGACACGATACTGGCTACAGTCTCTTTGCACGGTAACTACACCACGAATGAGAAGAGCAGAACTGCTTAAGTTGAGCAAAGCAATGAGAAAGGCTTAGTCTCACCAGCCAGCGCCCTGAGGAAGCCTGTGAGCTTTATTCAATCCAGGTTACTCCGAGTTAGCACTCATCCCCAACAGCAGCRAAGAAAGGCAGAAGGCATTTTAAACCCTTATCTAGGTAATTGAAACCAAGACACACCAGCTACCATGCAYGATGGACGTGTCTCTGCCCCTAAAACCAGCCAGGCACGTCTTAGGCTCATTCAGCGTTTTGCTCTACCATTTATCCCTGTATTTAAGATGCAGCAGGCTGGGCAATAAGCAGGATAGTCTTCAGCCAAAGCCAGCACACAGACTTCAAAACACACTAATAAAAGATGTACAGTAAAAACCCGAATGGAAAATCTGAATATCTCAATTATCTACACAGACTGCACACTTGCAGTCAGAACAAAAAATAAATTAAAAAAAATGAATGAAGCAATAGGCTCTGAGGTGTCATAAATCAGCACTGAAAATGCAATTTGTGAATAGCATAAGGATCTGGTACATTTAGAAAGAAACAGAACAGAAACAACAGCAATAATACACTGAATAAAATTCCAACATGCCCCTGCAGTACTGCATGTTGTTCTACGATTTCCCCTTCTATCCAATTTCTAAAGAATCTAATAGAATTTGAGGAGGTACAGAAAAGGGTAACAAGGCTCATAAGATGTGTAATGGCTTTTGCATGAGGAGATGTTCAACACAACAGGACTCTCCAGCTTGGAAAAAAGGAGTACATATAAAGACACTACATAATTATTAATGGCTCGGGAAAAGGAACCAGAATAATTACTTTCTATTTCTCATAATACAAAGACAAAGGGCCCCCAATGAAATTATTAGGTGTCATGTTTCCAACAAAGGGAAAGACTTCTTCATACTATATGTAATTAAACTGTGGTATTCGTTGCTACAAGATGTTGTCAAAGTCAGAGAAGGAAAAAAAAAGGGGGTCTAAAAATGGGATTAGGCAACTCAATAGAGAATAGGTCCACAGAGAGTTTTAAACACAGTCTTCCAGATAAAGTTTCTAGATTCATAGACCCTAAACCACTGGCTGGCATATGATCAGAGTAAATGGTGAGGAAAGATAATTCTGTAGTGGCCCCCTTTCCTGCTCTTTTTCTTTTCTTTTCTGTAAGCATTTAATAGTGACCAGAGTCAGAAGACAGACACTAGGGCTAGACAGTTTAACATGATGTTCTCATTCCCATGTTCTTCATGTAAAATATACTCAGGTGAGTTTAATGGACAAATCCTAATGTAAACTGAAGTCTGTCTATTTTTTCTGAAGAAATACCATGCAAAAATTCCTATATTCATATTCATCCATAGCACTAGAGCAAATGCATGAACAAATGCTCTATGGGTGTAAAGCTATCCACCATCTCCAAAAGTTTATACAGGCAATGAATAAAGGAGTTTGGTTTTCCACATTTAGTAATTCCATGATGGAGACACTACTCAGTATCATAAGCAAGGTAATGACAGTGAATCCATAGTACCTCAGCCAAGACGAGCAAAGGAATGCTGCCCTGTGTAGGAGAGACTAGAAAGAAAGACTGGYATTAACAGCAATTTAGGTCACAGATCAGGTTAACAGCTTTCTAAAGATGCCAATTCCCAATGCTTATATCAAAAATGTTTGTACTCTAAGTGATTCATCTTCTGCAGTAAGTATGCGTGACTTACAATTAACACTGGAGAGACTGGAGAAGAAAAGGGTGAAGAACAACAATAAATGAAACGAGCTTATTAACCAAGCACAAAATGAGCATCTCTGCTTCAGACCTTTACAGAAAACTCCCAGGCATGGCAGTGATATAAACTGCTGTCAGGCACAGATTAGGCAGAGATTATTGCTAAATGCAATTAAATCAGTGTCAAAATATGGCAAGAGAACCAACGGCCATAATTTTACAGCAGCTTCGTCTCCACAGAAATTCCTAGCATGGTTTTGCAATGGTGTTGCAGGATCACACAAAACTCTATAAGGGAGGAAAATAAAGGCAATGTTCCCTCTCCCTGCCATTCCCAACGGATAATTACTCTTTCCCTGAAGAGTCAGTCTAGTCCTTGTCTCCCTGGAAAACAGAAAAGAGATATTTTTTTCTTCTTATTTTCCTTGACTAAGATGAATGACCAATTGGTTTGCTGGCATCCTTTGTAGATTAAAAGGAATTGAATTTTATTCCATAGTTTCTGTACGAGTACAACTGAAGTGCAACCATAGTTAGTTTCAAAGTATGCATTTTATGCTTAATATTTCCTTACTCTACAGTTGATTTGCAACGACAAAGAATTAACAGGTCATACAAGGACATATTTTAGCAGACTTTAGCCCAGAGCCACAGAACAGTAGATCTATGGCAAACACACTGGATTGACCTTATAACGAAAGCTTTAAACAGAGGGAGTAACTGTATTATCCAGATGGTAAAAGGATGATACTTTCTTAATATAACTAAACCTAACTTTTAAGAAAAGAGGCTATAAAAAGAGTAACAGCCACAATGTATTTTAATGGAAGGGCTTTTTTAAAAAACATCTCAYGATCAGTTATGATAAGCAATGAGAATTCATAAGGCAAAGCTCAGTGCTGCCAGATGCTGAGACCTGTCAGACTTGGAAAGCAAACTATTAATAGTAGTGTTCCARCAGCGTAAGTGCAAACGTTGTCTTCCAAGGTTCACTTTGGACATTATCTGAATTTGAATATGGATGTTTGGGAATGTGGAACGCATTTACAAGAGTCCTTTCTACACTACAGCTTCCTGCACATTCACAATCTGGAAACTGCTTAAAAGAAAGGGGAAAAAAATCTGCATTTTAAAGATCTGCTGCTACATAAAAAATGTGTGTTCCAGCATTCCCATGCCAACTATGGAATTAAGGTTTCTAATGCACATGTTGGAAAAGGATACTAGGATAACTGAATTAGCAATGTGAATGCAGATTTACTACTACTCTTCTTTAGATTGAGATGAAGATTAAGTATATAGTCAGGGAAGGATCTATTCATCTTGGAAAGCATACATGGAGGATGGGAGAAGCATTAAGCATGCTAACAGATTTTGTTTTTTTTAAATCAAATCTTAAATCTCAACAGCTACTTCACATTAAAGATCTAAGTAACCTATCAGACAACCATAGCCCTCATGGTCTTTGAGCAAACGATTGCTTTTATCAGCCTGTGAAGACCTAAAGCCATGTAGCTTAGTTTTAAGGGTCTGTTTTCTTTCACCAAATACACATTGATCATCAGATTCACAAAGACAACATGGACCAGCTCAGAAAGCATCGGTCATCAATGAGGTAGAAAGTTACAGCTGGATCCTTCACTCCTGAGAATAGCCTAAAAATTTTCACTAGATGCCTAAAAGTGCCTGGAGGTCAAAGATGGGAGGGAGAAACTGTACAGCTACAAAAGGTCTAGGAAAATATCTCTAATAACATGGATATCATCTATCTCAGGTCGTTTTTTTTTCTTATTTTCTGGGTGACAGCAATACCATTCTGTGCCATACTTACCCAGATTTACTGCAGGAAAGTGACCTGGCAAACCATGCTATTGAAGTTTTTCTATTTCTCAGCCACTGCTTAATAGGACTTTCAGAGAAAGCCAACAAACACGGACATGCTGCTGTTTCAAACACCAGTTTAATGAGACTGCCATGAACTGGGAACAGAGGCAGTCCTATGAAGTTAACGGAACGAACAGTCTCCGGTGAGCCAGCTCTGGGAAATGCAGGCTGCACCTACAAATTAGGGATTTCCAATTAGCAACACAGGAACAGAGCAGACTGATGTACAGCAAAGTGACTGCAACCACAGGGTTTAAGTGCAATGGGAGGAAAAAATATTTGCTCTCTCTGCACATGAATGAGTAACTGATCAATATCATTCAGAAGACAGCATAAAAGCAAAACCAGAAGCTGATTTCTTCCTCCTGAATCTGTTTTGCTCAGTCTGGTTCTTTGTCCCAGGCATAGTTTCCACTTATCAGTTCACAAAAATGGATTTCACAGATTAAATGAAAAAGACTGAAAGACCCAGAAAGTCCCTTCTAAAACATAGCTAGTCATCATCARCTAAGAAAACTAACATAAACTCAGTCTTGCGCCTTTGTTCTGACATTTAATGAACSTGAGGCCAAACTACTTAAGTTTATTTGCCGCTTATGGAAATAAACAGGGCCTCCCAAATACTGTAACACACGAATGATCCAGGGGATATTATTTACTGTCTACTTCCTCCTTGGAAAGATTTAAAAAGAGAAAGAGGCATTTCAGTCTGCACTGCAAAATAAAAAAAACTATCCAAAATAGCAGCTAAAATAATCTAACAAAGGAAGTCAAATATATTCTAGCAATTGCATGCACAATACCTACTTTTGCATATAMAAATAAACCAACAATATATACAAATACTTGTGACTCTATGCCACACCAAGCACCACAACAGAGCAGGCTCCTRGTTTTTACGTGGCTCTCCATGCTCTCTCCTCCTCAGAGCTAGGCAACAAGCAAAGGGAAATTTCCTAATATAGATGCAAAGCAGAGAACTGAACCTACAAAGCTGGAAAAGAGAGGTCAAAAGGAAACTGGGAAAGGCAGGGCACAGACCAGCAACCCATGCAGAAGACAGAATTAGATAAATTAGGAGATAGCTATTGTGGAAAGCTGAGATCTGAGAGGAAAATGTCAACTGGCTGGGCGCAGGGGCTTAAACCCATTCTGGAGGGAATATATGAACTGGAGAAAAAGGAAACAATGTGGGATGTGATAAACTGGACAGGGACATAGGTGAGGGGCCCTCAAACSGGCTGGCCAAGGACTTTGGGACTAGGAGTATGGGAGAGATCCTGGAAGGGGGAGTTTATCACAGGAAAAAAAAAAAGCCTTTTGGGTAAAGTAACAAGATATAAAAAGCAAAGACTAAGGAACAAAKATTGGAAGCAATTAAATGCTCATAAGGAGACACAAGGAAGGGAAGAGATGATGGCAGGCCAGTGTAGACAGGGCAAGACAACAAGCTGGGGAGAAAAGAAGGAAGGGGCTGTGAGAAGTTGTTGCACACACACGTGTTTTTTTCCCCCAAGTCTGGAAGGGAGAGACGTCATTGTGCCTTCTCTGCCAGTAAATATCTAAGGGGAAAAAGTCTCCCATCCCCTCTAACACAGTCTCCCACCGAGCACTTCTTGCTGCTGTCACCAGCTAGTCTGCTAGCTCAAGCGGCAGATGTCTGCAAGGTGGACCTCATGGTATCAATCCAACTGCTCACATGCATGTGGCTCACTGTAAAATGTCTGTTTATTCACTTTCCTTGTTTTGAAAAACAAGGAAATTACACATGCAGAAACTATGCCAAAAGCACTTTAAAGAGTACAGATTGAAGTAACAAACTGTGAGGAAATACCAGCACTGAGTAGCTTGTACACAGAAAAATTTTCAGGGGGAAATAAATCTGCAGGACTTGAATAGCATGAAGTAAATAGGGCACAGGGCCACACTCTGAACAAAAAAGAAACAAAATATTGAATAGCTGCTCATTAACTGAGTACCAGCCCTTCTGGACACTGAACAGACCAGGGATCATGTGGAAAAAAGAAAAAAAGGGTTGCATGATCATGTAAGTAAAGACTGTCATAGTATAAATATACAAAAGAGCCAAAATTAAATCAGGCAGTCAGGCATTTCTTACCTGGTGGGTGCATGATTTTGCAACTCCAATGATGTCTTAACATGTCTTTTTGTGTGTGTGCAGGAAACATCAGTCATCATCATACCGCAGTGGTACTATCTTTAAACAAACTTTAGTTAGTAAGCAATGAGTTCAGCTACTTCTCTTGAGGAAGTACTTGCAGATTTCCAAGACGAAGACACGTAACACCACAAGTATGCCTGAGAGAGACAGTCCTTGACCTTAGAAATATACAGTCTTAAAACAACAACCACACCACACAAATGGAAGTAGAAAGGAAGCACCTCTGTGCCTCCTTCTCCATCACACATGATGGGAACAGAGAGATGAAATTATTTTCCCAAGATTACACTAGGATTCTGACGACAGCCACGGACAAGAGCACATAAATCCCAGGGTGAATCCCAGGCTTTAACCATAGGGGTGTCCCTCTCCCATGTGTTACTGAACTTAGACGGAACTCACTGGTAGCTTCAGGTACCACCTGAGCAAGACGATAAATACACATCATTGGGTACAGGCGAAGGACAGGAACAAGACTCGCACATTGTTGCTAGTGAATATTTCTTAAAAGGGTAAGGAAGCAATATGAGCTAGCCCTCATGCTAGCTCTAGCTAGCCCCCCAAATTACCTCTGCAATACTCCTCCCCAAAGGGGGGTGAACTTCACACCTAATTTAAACTTAGTAAATAATAAGAATGGCAGGGCCTTCGCAACCTCGCTACAATTAAAAACAAAAAGCATGCAGCACCACAGAAGACATGCACCCCACAGTTACCAAAACAACAGCAATGCTTACTGAGCCCGTTCTCCTTCAGCACACGCTGTACTTTCCCAGGTCTTGGAACTCCAGGTCCTGCTTGTCTTTCAAGGTGAAACTGTGTTGTCCTATTCTCCATTCAATTTTAAACTGCAGTTCCCCATAATCAAGTATGTCCAGCGACAATGTGGCACTCCCTTTTTCTTTCCTTTTATGTGGAAGAAATTTAACGCTAAAGTTTGTTCAGAGCATTGCAGACTAGGAGCTTGCTCCTTTGTTTTCAACACCTCACAACCCTAAGAAGATCACCAGTGAAAGAGGAAGGGAGGGAAAAGTCTACGCTGGCTCTACTACAAAATGCCCACTTGCTTTCCCACAGCAGAGAATCATTTTGACTGCTAGACTCCCAGACCTTTTTCACCATAGACTGAATGCTGAACTAGGTCACTGTCCGGGAGCTTTTCCACTAACTGTTGCTTTGATGTTTGCAAAGTCCCAGATCCCATCTTCGCTATTTTGCTGTTGCACGGCAAGGACTCGTTAGACAGATGGTTACTGTTAAGTATCCAGCTGCTTCTTCTATTGAATGTTTGGCCCTGACCAAAAAAATAATAAGTAAGTAATAATTAAACCTTAATGTTTTGTTGGAGGTATGCAGTGCTTTCTAAGCTGTACTTTTTATATGAATGCAACCACTACTGACCTTCAGGGAATGTGAACACAACAAAGAATGACTTACTGAAGTTTAAGAAAGTTGTAAGAAACCTAACAGAAAATGTACTCTTAGTACTTGTATTAACCAGTAAGGGCCTTTTTGTGTTCCACTTCTAATGCATGGAGTTTTACACTCTGAGCCACACCTTGCTACATAACTCCGACAAATTCAGGAAAATGTAAAGTAAAAAACATAAATCCTGTATCTGTGAAATCTATCATTCTGTTCTGCCTGTAACAGTTAGGAATTTGGCAGGTAGCATTACAGAAGGCTGAAAGGGGAAGTATTAAACATGCAGCTGAGACTTCTACTGTTTAAACAGGAATTTCATGTTAAAGCAGAAATGCACTACAGTGTGTTACTTGGAAAAAAAAAAAAACACTGCTACACGGAGATTGCAAATAGAAGTCCTTTTAGCAGTCCATGAGGAAAAGCCAAATCAAAACCACGCAATTGCTACCCTGTTGCACCTCACATGCAACAGCACTCGCCCCTCAGCTCTTCCTTCCTGTGGGAGAACAGCATCTGCTTCAGTTCAAATACAGAAAGCACACACTGTGCCAGGACACAGGGAAGATATGTTATGACCTCAACATACTTTTTCTCCTAGCACATCAATCTCTAGGCCAGCACAGCCCTCTCCGGAACGCACCCTGCTCGCTAGGCTGTTTCCATTTTCCTTGCCCTGCTACTGCAAAAGGAAACAGCATTGCTGCCGGTTTAGTCATCTGAGCACATTTTTCCCTGCTATAACCTAACGGATTTCACCGAATTTTGGATCAAAGTATTTTGTTCCTGGATCCAGCAGGGCTATAACACAGTGAGCTTGCTCAATCTCACACATACACAGAGATTTAAAGTGACACTCTTGGGAGTAGCTCCAAGTATGCCTGCTTCTTCTCCCAGTTTGTCAGTTGGCAAACAAATAAAAAAGAAATACAAAAATAAACTAAGCAGTAGTTTGTATACATGGAAAATGGCACACTGGACACTGGTCAACTGCTAATTCTACAGGAAGAGTCTCACCAGTTAAAGCACCAAAAGCATACGTGATAAAACTGAGTTTCTGGATCACCAAAAGCAAGCAGAGATTTCAGTTTCAAAAGCATCCAAGATACTTAAGAGTCTTGTTTTACAAGAACAACTGAAGCTGAGATGCTGGGCCTGCCACAGATTAATTTATAATGCCTGAAACCATCAGGGTTGCTAAGTGGTATGAGGGAGAGGTCATGGGCAGGRCAACATTTTGCAATGATTAGTGCAAGGTATTAATTCTGTGTGACRTGACACGGCTATAGCTATACTAGCCTTGAAAGACAAAAAGACACGTCAGGAAATAGATCTCAATTTGCAGTTACCAGTGAGTTCAAGAACTCGAAAGAGAATGATAGCCAGTAACCACAGACACAACTTGCACAAGCAGCCACGACAACTTGCTGCTTTACATAGGCGTTCTTGCTAATCGCCTTCATGGATCTAGCAATCTATCGCTGTGATGTGCAAAGAGGTATTGCTACTGACACCACTGTTTCATAGGGCATGTGTAAGCACGCTGCCACACTGTACCTATATGTTCACTGTAGCATCCTAGGGAAAGTACTGAAGCTCTGGCTTTAACCCAAACAGAAGTTAGAAGCTTGTCATGGAAGTCCCTGTCTTGTATTCTCAGCTTACATCATATGGGAGGGCTTAGGGTCATAACAGCCTCTTTGAGGCCCTAAAACCAAAAACTCAGGGGAATACATAAAACTCGTAAGAGACCCTAGTTACCTCATTTCAGGAGAATATGCCAGCAACCTCCAAAATTGCAATAAATTATGGTGAGAAGATCTACACTTTCTTCCGGACTAACTCACCCTTCACTCCTGAACACACAGAGAACTGCAACCCACACRTTCACTGGATGGGTGAAGATAAGAGCAAATGACAATAAAGAACAGAAATCTCTCTGCACCAAGAATTTACATAACTAACTCTAGTTACCGCCGGCTAGAATGATTCCCATAGCTCCTCCATTGCGTTTTCCTGCATTTTTCAGTTAGCTCTAGTAGCAAGACACATAATAAATTATTATTACATGGAAAGCTAATTGATGACATTATAATTACTTATGGGTACAGACTAAGCAGTATACAACTGTTTTATTTAAGTAAAGAGCTTACAACTAACAGTCTGGTAGACTAAATAAGGTACTTGAAGCTATTTGATTTTGCCCAATCTGCCCTCCAGCTTGTGTTTTTGAAATGTTTAAAATCTTTTCCCCTCCCTTTTACTGCAGAAAAGATCTACACAAGTCAGAGAAACAATGATTACAGAGGAGAAACTGAGTAATTAATTTTGTATATTTGATGGCAATTTCTATTTTTTTTCCTCCTATCTTTTATCAGATATAACAAGGAGTCATTTTTTTAAAAAAGATGGACTGTATTTTAATAGAGCAACTGTTTTATGTGCTGCCTAATTCATCTCACATAATGTGCCAATACCAACTAGAGAAAGACTGTGTGTAGAAAGTGCTTAAATCATGTTAATCTGTCTTGAGATAGGAATCAGCAAATGGAAGGAAGAAAAAGACCACAGTCATGATTAGGTAGTGGCCCACAGACCTCCATTTGATATGGATGTCATTTTGAGAGTCAGCAGGGCTGCGGTACATTTAATCCTGCTGTCTCCTACAACTGCAAGCGCTCTTCAGCGTGGTTAATAATGGAGAAGATCTCTTCAAATTGTAAAGCTTGTGGTGGCTTTTTTTCTTTTTTTTTTTAATAAAATGACTAGTAAACTTCAACATTAGACTAGCAGGCACTGGTCAAATATTGTTCAAGCTCTATATGGCTGTTATTCCATGAACATAGTCACACTCCAACAAGAAGATATTATCTGGCCTCTAGAGGAAAAAAGTATTTGCAGCAAGGCAAAAACCAGCAAAGAAGGTTGCCAAGAGTGTTCTAGAGAAGTTTCTTTCTAAAATACGATTACTTTGGGCAATGGTAACATTGCTCATATCAGCTGAAAGAACAACTGTCTTATGATAAAATACCCCATTTTAGTCTCCTCTCTCAAATGGCTCAGTTTATGCAGCCATATTAAAAGATGCATTTGGACAGCCCACAGGGATGCTTCTAATGAAGCTTGTGATAAACACACAAGATAATTCTTACTTAATGAATATGACAGCCAGAAGACAGCTTACTTACAGCAGCAATACAGCAAGTTAATGAGTGAGAAACACTAATAGCATTTCAGCAATATTTTGTCATTATTTGGCAAATCCTAAATGCAAATATCTAGGATGTTAGAGCACATGAGGAAGGAAGGAATGACCATAAGCCCACAAGGCCTGCTCTTCCTTGCCATGAACCTAGCTTGACTGCATCTACCAAGGTCACATCACTGCAGCATGACTACACCACCCTGCTGCTCCCTTTTCCATCCTTTCAAGGGATTAGTTCAGGGCAATGCAGAATGAGGCTCTGAGAGGCCAAAATTCCTGTGTATGGTCCTGATGAGGACCACTAATATCAAGGTCAGGACCACCTCCTGTAAGGTATGAGAGCAGCATAGAAGAAGGAAACCTTTARGGGGGAGYGAGTGAATGTGTGTGTGTGTGCATGTGTATGTATGTGACTATCAGAGGAAATCCTAATACAACATTGGGACATATTATCTTATAGCAGCATAGATCAGCCCTTCCCATGCTTTCTTCCAAAGGTCTCAAGCATAACTGCCACACAAATGTGCCATAATAGACTTTCCTCTCTGCCACTGAGRATTAAGCCAAATGAGCTTTGGCATCTCACAGTGAGCCATCACACAACAGGCAATTGCACTTGTTTTGCACATAGTCAGAAAAGAGAAGCTGAGAAGCTTACACCATAAGAGCTCCTTTTCAAAAAGAAAGTGGCTATGTACAGGCAGAGCTTGATTTGTCACGTGCAGAAATCCTTTAAAAAACTTGAAGAGGCAGCTGCAGAAAAGCAAATGCCAGTTGGCCGCCTGGACACGTTTCCCCTAAAGCTGCTCCACGTGCACAGTTGCTGCAACACAACTTCTGCAGCCTCTCCTCAAGAAGTTAGGAGATCAGAGGCTTTCCTCAGTGTGAAAAATGAAAGGTCCCAAAAGGGGGAGTCTGGAACTAACATAAAGCAAAGTCAGGGAAGGAAACAAAGAAGGAGAAGATGGAGCAAGACAGTAGACATTTCTTATATTAATACCCTCCGCCATAGTATCTCTCACAGAAAAAAAGGAAACAACTACAAGTARCAGAGAGAAAGCCTTCAAAGAAGTRRGWAGAGAACAAAGGTCAAGAATAGCAGCTGCAGCAGTGTCTGAGCTCCAATTACTCCTGGAATAGTAATCAGCTACTAAAATTTTGAGGCAAGATACTAAGAGATGCATTTAGATAACATCAGGAATATAGGAAAGGAATTAAATAAAAAAAAAAAAAGAAAAACAGAAGCTGTTTCCAACTATCAAAAGAGTCTCAATRCTGGAGCAGCTGGCACTCAGCCACTCTGAAAAGTCTTGAGCTCCTCTTCACTCTTCTGTCATGGGTTCCCACACATAGATGCAACACAACCAAACCCACTCAGCTCCTTGTTAAAAACAAAACCGAAAAAACAACCACGCACAAGTCAGATCAATCAGACAAAACATTAGGATTATCATTTTGCAGCTTGGAAGCTCCATGATCTGGAAAGTTATGGGTTTCATATAACAGCCTATATACAATCAATATTGAGGCAGCAAGAAGATTATTTAAAAAACAGCAACAACAACAAAAAAGCCAGCCCTTACTGAACTGGTTAATAAGGAATAATATGTGCGATGTAAAACATCCTTGACTTTCCCAGACTTCAGAAATGCTATACAGGGCCTGCTCAGGTGCAAAATGTTAYGTGAACAAGGAACTGCAATAGATAATTTCTGATTTATTTAGGGAATGAAACACTTCCTCCAAAGAACAGGTAGTATGGGGCAACTCACAGTTATAGGTCTCTAATTGAAATTATATTATGACTATTCTGCAGTTAAAAACAAAAACCAGTAACAAAGTATTATGCTAATTCTAAAARCTGCTGTATTTTTCACTGGGACAGCTGCGTTTCAACCTACAGAAATCACCATCCTGCAGTATGGCATTTCTAGAAGGAGGAATCAGCTGAAGCTTGTCAGCTCACTGGAGTTAGGTGGCTCTTCAGAACTTGAATAATGCAAAATACTTGAAGACACTTTGGAAGAGACAATTAGAGCATCACTTGGATATCAAGAGTGAACTGTCCTTTTCAAAGGAGAGCAGGACAATGGTTGAGGAAAATAAACCCAGAAGGGACGTGGCTTCCTCCAGAGACAGAAACACACTGACAAAATCCTTGCCGGGTTTCAGAGAAGACTCCAAAAGGTCTTTGGGTGACAGAAAAAAAACCTTTGCCATCACGGCACTGTGGCCAGAACACTTTAATTCTATATTCATGGGGCTTTTAGTTAACTGCTCRTTTTAGAGAAGCTGTCTTGTTTTCCTAGACAGGCAGTGTGTGCATAAAATTATTTATATCTACATACACCTGTACATCCTTCAGGCTGGCTACACTTCCCACTTGGGTTAAATCCACGTATCTGTTTCACAGAGTCTCTTAGGGAGCCTCAGAGCTGAACAAAGACACTGTGACTTTCAGCCTAGCCTCAGAACCCAAGCGAGAAGAAAGCCAAGGGCAAGCTGGGCAGGGGCTACAGGGGAGCTTGCACAAGGCCAAGGTTACAAGAAAAAACACTTAGGCACAGATCCACAACATGGCTGATGAGTCACAGCCTGCTAAATGCTCTTATCAACTCAGTGCTATTTAAAATGGGAAAACGGGTAAGGGTGCCAAGCCCTGGCTCCTCGTCAGAGCACGGCCCTGAATTAAGAGGGAGCCCTTCCTTCCTGAGTGAGATGCACAGTGAAYGTGCTAAGAACGGCTACATGTCACAAATAAAAATCATTCTATAACTGCCCAAGCCCAGTTCTCACCATTTATATGCAAATTCTTASGCATAAAGCAAAAACAGACATTACCTCTATTTTCATATAYAYGCACAAACACACACATGCAGAAATTATACTCATATGTGCATACATATATATGTAGCAATATCATATAACATCTTGCTTGCACTGCCCTCATCCAGCTTCAGATGTCATGGAATTCATGTGCCTATTCCCACTCTTCAAATTCAAACTAGCATTACAGATTTGACTTTCTCTGTGATCAAACTGGGAAGGAAAGCCTACAAATACCATGATAGCATAGGAAGTCTCCAGGCATCTACATTCCTCAGATATTCCCTTCCTCCTAAGCGGAAGAAATACTCCGTTTGATTCCCTCCTCTTTCTTCTCTTACCCTTCCTTCCACCTTCTCCTGTCCTCCCTCCCCAGCACCATCAGGAAAATCACAGCRTATTTCAGGATAAGAATGCATAAGGTAAATTGAACATTTCTGAACACGGTAAAATACAATGAAGTATAAAATATCTAGTACGATACAATCAAAAAAAGACAAAACGGAATGGCTGGTAGCCGGCAGTACCTACGAATGGCCCACATGGCTTTGCTGGGCACGGAGAGGCCGCTGGACCGCGGCTCATCGGGCGCTGCGGGGTGGCAGGCGTTCCAGGTGCCCCGGTGAGCAAAGCGGTGCTTTCCGTTCTCCTTGCCCGACAGAGGCGTCTGCTGCGAGGCAGACGGAGAGGCCGCGGGCTGCCGTGCAGGCCTCTGGTGGACCCCTCCATTTCTCCTGATTACGCAGTGAATTGGGCAGCAGAGAAAAGAGAAAAAGGGGGAAAAAAAAAAAAAAGACAGGGAAGGGGAAAGAGGAGAAAAGCTGTTTAGAATTTGATCTTTTTTCACATGTTTACTTATCAAAGGGTTGCACATTAGGCTACCAGCACACCTTACTGCAGTCAACACTTTATTTAGTTCAAAACGGAAAGTCTCTACATGCTGGAAAGACAGAATTTATTGGTTCCTAACTAGAACTAGAGTAAGAGACCACAAGAGGAGCCCTCCAGTATGAAAGCTGCTCTCCCCAGTGTGATGGGGAGAGCAGTATGGAAGAACCTAGTAAAATTCTTAGCCCGTTATTCTCTGCAACAAAAAGTTTTCTGGCTAGTTTAAACAAAAACAAATCTGGAAAAAGTATAGGCTAGAGGAAGGAACAGAAGGAGATGACTTTCAGCAGCACATAGAAGGCTGGCAGTTTTCTGATACCCCTAAAGAATCAAACACAATCATAAAATCTGGAGCACCACAAATAGAGAAGTGCCTGATACTTGCAATTAGACCAAATATTTAGATGGAGCACATGCGGGCCACAGAGCTTCGCTCCTGCAAGCTAAATAAACTGCTACATCTGGGCTACTGGATGTCACTGAAGCAAGGAAAAAGCTTGAAGAGGCTGTTCAAATGTGACCCTAAGGAAAGGGGGAGACTGGGGGGAGAGGTAAAAAGGACAATGCACAGATTTTCCCCTGATTAATTAAAATTTCTGTTATCTTTAGCCAGACAGCTCCTGGAACGCCACCTGACACACTGTAAATGCAAGCATTGCATGTGTGCTGGCCGTCAGTCCCCAGAAAATTCCTCGCTGGCCACTTGCCCAACATTTGCAGGGCTATGAATTACTTATCTAGTCAAAACAGAAGAAATCCTCTGCCAATTTGTCGTGCCTGCCCTGCGGTTGCTACGACTGCAAAAGGGGCTAGAGGGAGGGGTCGGAGCTTCGCTCCAAACCCCATCAGATCTAGAGGAAGGGCTGACACGGGAGGGAAGACGGAGCGTGGGACACACGGAAAGCAGGCGCGTGCGGGTGCACCAACACGCACATGGAGCCAGTCCAACAGCCTGGGGCTCGTGAGGCMGGGGAGTCCCTCTCCTCCTCCCTGCATCCTGCTGCTCTTGCCTTGTGCTGGCTCTGGCGCTCCCCAAACCCTTCTCAGAGGTGATTTACTTCGCTACTGTAGGAACATGAATTCACTATTTTTTTTTAACCTAGAAAAATGAGCTCAGGCAGGGGTGAGACAAGCTCCAAAGCCCGTGGGACAGCATAGGTAGGAACATGCGATGTGACAACAAGAGTGAGACCTCCAATCTTCAGCGGCAGTAAGCTGTTATGTTCGCTCACTTGGCGATAGATCTGCACCAAAGTTGGTTTGGGAGAAACGGATAAAAAATAGCCTCTATCAGCTGAAAGACTTATGACTTTCAGTGGAGACAGAGTTGTGTAATTACTTGTGAAACTAAGTCGGTGAGTGATACAGCCCTGAAAGGATTTGATTTTTCCTCCAGTGACTGCTGAGAGTTGCTAATTATTCCAGTCATTCCAAAACTGACTGCATATTTTCCCTTTTCTCTTTCATGTGAGGACAGAAATGATCGAACTCAATTTTACTACTAAAATTCAAACCATATTTCTACAACTGTCATTGTGACTGAATAATTAAGCAGATGCTGCTAATGGAAGAAGTTAAGCCACAGAATTTCTAGGATGGTGATGCTTTCAGTCTAAATTCTCATGGAAGAATTAAGTGTCAGACTTATCAGAGCTCTCCGTAAGTGAAATGAGGCTTTTAGAGATCAGTTCTTCACGTTTAATAATCTGATCTATTTACCCAGCAAAAGTATCACACAGGAATAAAGTAACAATAAAGTATATAGAATTAAATYTTTGTGTCTTTCAAATTTGTCAAACGTGCCAGGTAATTCAGCAGGGCAAGACTATGTCCCACTGTGCTATATAAAAATAACAACAAATTTTGTACATAAAGGTGATAATGCTTGAAAACCATAGCAAGCATAGCAAGTTACTTACAGCTTGAGTCCATTGCAGGAGAGGGAAAAGAAGTCATAAACCAAGCACACGCCAAACACYGTGACTCCAGTTTCTTTCACCAGCATTGCACACGTCCCAAGAAATAAACTAAGCAGCAAAAAGAATGGGGAGGCAGTGGGAGGGAAATGTTCCCCAACATAGAGCTGATCCACGCTCCTGAAAAACAAATTTGATATAGATCTTTCAGTTCCTCTATTAATTTCATGTTTACTGCACTCACACAAACATTGAGGCACTTTTCCTTAATTCTTAAGATTATGGTAATAAGTGACATGAATAATCTACACTGTTGGYTGATAAAAAAGGTTTACGCATTAGGACATTAAAAGACATAAAAATTAACAGATGCAACAAGAATATGAGTAGAGAAGAAAAACACACAAGCAAGGAAGAAGAAGGCAGAATAAGTAAATAAGWAGAAAGACAGAATGGACAAAAAACACCTGCTTTGCATCATACAGAACACACGTTTAGTTTTCTTTATGTGACAAAATGCACCATACAAGTAAAAATCCCTCATCCCACCCATGCTTCTCTTAGTCAGAGATGTGTCCTAAGCATTCCAAAACTGGCCACTGAACCCGCATGAGAAGGAAGAAGCTAAGAAAGAAAGGGAAAGAATCAAAGCCAAACAAAAACAAACCAACCAACCCCTACAGGGGTGACAAGCAATTTTTTCTTTGAAGCCTTCTGATGAACACGGTGTTACAGATTTGTAGCGGACACAGTGGGGGAGGGCAGAGGGCATCAGCATCTTTTTTCCCCATGTGACCATAATAACACTGTGCATTTCCTAAATGAAATAACACTACGAAAGGGACTGAAACCCCATCTGCAACATTAAAGCTATTTCTTATTTATACTTTTTCAGTTACAGCTTTAGGACCAGCAAACAACGCCGGTTTTGAACTGAAAAGGACAGCTACGGGTCTMGAGATAGCCCTCAGTTCTCGTAGATGGGATACTGCAGAGCCCCGTAGTCACGCCACGTACTCCAAAAGCAGACACGTCACCGTTCTTCGCTCTGCGCACAGACAGAGTTGCTTTCTGTTGAAACATTTCTTAATAATTTAGGTCCAGCTCTACAAATGCTTGTCTGGTGCGTAGTAAATTAAAAATGCCAGTGAAAGAGGGCACCTCAGATGCTGAGTTCTCTTCTCACGTTTATTCATTTTTATAAGCAACACTTACTTGGCACTCAACTGGAAGCAGGGACCAGAGCGCTTCGATGCACCACGGTGCTGGGAGAAGCAACTCTGCCAACATTAACCAAAACTGACAGATTTTCTTTTTGTCTCCTCACCAGACTAGAGCATCTCATCACATTACAAAAATTGATATCAAAGATCCATACCTATTATAGGAGAGAAAAGCCAACAGAAAGAGTAGACAGGCTAAGACATCCGCTCTGCCTACAATACCTGTTACCTAAGAAGAAAAGAAACACAGATGTAAAAGCAGCTATTTAAAAGGCAGGTATATTCAGTGTCTGTTTCAATGATTCATGCTAACTGACAATATCAAATTTTTTTTTCTTGTTAAATCTTTTAAGTGTTATCCTTTCTCATCATACTGAAACATTATTTGGCTAGCGTAGGAAATACTCATTTTGTCTGCTGCATTTTTCCCTTGGTAAAACAAACAAGTAACCCAACAATTAAGTCATTCTTTAAGTCATTTTTAAGATATTAATAAAATTGCATAGAACAATTCCATTTTGGGGGGRATGTGTTTTAATTTTATATATAGTAAGGCTCAAATGAGATACATGTCTTAATTCCCAGAACTGAGATTTGTTAAAGACTATGAAACAACAAGTCTTTGGAGTAGACTTACCGCATAGAAATGACTTAAGAATTAATATTTGAACAAACATTATCATCAAAATGTAATAAAGTGGTATGTAATTTATTGTCTTTCTGAATTAGCTATTTTAGGAGAGTTTGTCTTGATACTAATTAATTCTTTCATGTAAGAAATGAAATACTGAAAAAGAATGTATAAATATTCTTGTTACAAAATATTTCAACATTTCATTTCATAAAGATCTAAAAGTTGTACACAAAGCAAACAAAAGTCCCTTTGAAATCTTGCCTCTTTGGAGATTACACAATTAAGCTATCTCAGTGCTCTGGCATTTACTTTAACCTTTTTAAGTTCTGACCCAGACAAAAATAAATTCAAAGAGCGCCTCTTCTAAAACCTCCCTTATATTATGAAGTTGTACTATCAAAAGGAACCGGGCTGATTAGCTCACATGAGGCAGCGCAGGGAGTAACTGTACAGCTCAGGGCTTTTCATTATTAACGTAATCTCTCCTCAAAAGTTCTCAGCCATGGGAGTCATTTCACTCACTAATTTACAAAGGCAACAAGACACTATGATGTCTGTAGTATCTTAAGTGAAAGATGCATTTCTTCTTAAAGTACGGCTAGCTAGACACCATATTTCCTTTCCAAAGACAGCAAGAATCTTTTTATCCGCAAAAGTCAATCTCAAAAGTAACAGACTGCAGTTTTAGAATAACTATGGCTTTAAATGTTTTATTACAATAAAAAGAAAAAAAAACCCAAAAGAGCTGTTACTGCAAACTTGCCATGATGTTTTGCTATTAAGCTAACGACTTTTTCCAAGGACGATATTCCTAGCTTTTAATTGAGAGCAACATAAATTAATCCATGCCATATCACATCTATCTAAGTCATCTTGTCCACAATACACGCTAATGCTCCCTTCACTTTTTCTCCCTTAAATTGAGGACTATGGAGAAAGACTCCAGGGGTGGAACAATGTCTCAGCAGGAGATGGCTGCCTCACCAAGGGCTTTGGATTGAGGAGACAGTGGGACTCCTCATTGCTGTCATCCGAATGCGGATGTCCATTCATTCCTAGAATCACTGATGAGGACTGTCGGTGAGAATTTAGCACCAGAGCAGAAAAACGGCAAGTATTAATACACTTTTTTTTAATGATTCCTGACARTTATTTTAAATGCAGCATACTTTCACCTTTGATCCTCCAGATATCTCAAGTACCACATTCTATACAACTCAGAGTTTTTTCAAAAAAGTTAAAGCATACATTTATTTCTAGCCTCTATGTCCCATACTTACAGCCTCAGTGTGAATGGGATGCACAGCGAAGAACAGCGCTGTGACAAAAGCAAGTCGACAGTCCTTGAACACAGCTTTGTCACACGTATACATCAGCACAAGAGTCACTAGACAGTGTAAAATTACATTCACTGCATGGAAATAGAAGGGGTTCATACCAGCCAATAATATGTTTAGCCTGCAAGAAAACAAAACAGAACCATTACTAGACCTCGTAATGGCACAATGTCTTTCAAGTACTCCAGCTTACAGTTTTTGCCTTGTTTGCAGTCTTCTAATATAAGTGCTCTTAAACTAATTAGGGAAAATTACTCTGAACTTCTGGTTTATCTGAYTAAAAAGAAACCACTTCCCCGACTCTCCTTTTAAAATATGTGCTTGAATTTGGCAAACTTCACRACACAAAGATGGGAGAGGCTCGTGCCCTAACGTGAAGTTAAGTTTACTGCTGTTAAGCAATATATGTGCTTCTGTAGCAGGAAATAAGGCAGCCCAGTGTTAGAAGTACACCACTTGTGCTATTTCTCTGTTGGCATCTTCTGCGGCAGTCTCTGCCTCGTGGCAGCTTTACAGTCTGGGTAGTTATGTTCTACTACGGAATAGATGATTTACTTGTGAACAACGAGGATTCAGTAGAGCACTGGAGCATATGCTTGAGGTTACAGGCACATTTATTCCCATTTAACTTTCAAAATACTTTCACGTACTGAAGGCTAAGCATTTATTTAAGTGCTGTACTGAAATCAAGTCTACACCATCAAGCTGCTTTAATAGTCAGCATCATTTTTATGGTAAGTACAGTGACGACTTAAGTTGGCTAACATCTCTTTAGACTCAATCTTGATGAGACAATTAGGGTTCATTATTTGTGGCTGCCATAAAAAGAAAATAAACAAGTAGCTGTTTCGACRCTTAATCCACAACGTGTATTCACACATTCTTCTGGTCGCTGTTTTTTACAGCCGACTTGCTTAGCAGCTGCTGACAGCCTTTGCTTTATGAGCAGTTGAAGATAACTTGACTCTCTTCCGAATTAACCGTATCTGTACATTTGGACAAATACCTGCATACATGATATCTCTGTATAATGAGGATTCCATATACAAACAAGGAATTTGGAAGCACTAATGTCAAAGCACTCAGAAAAGAAAAGAAAAGAAAAGAAAAGAAAAGAAAAGAAAAGAAAAGAGAAAAAAGATACTTTGTAAAGAAGAAAAGAATCAATCTAAATATTTTGCATGTAGATGTAAAGGTGTTAAGGGGATAGTAACCCTTCTTCCTGATGTTACTGGGGTTTCAGCTTTGCCACACTAACCATGGTTCAACAGCAATGCCACTGAGCTGTTGCTACTATGCAAACACCTTAGYTTCTGCAAGACAAAACCTTTTTGTGTTGTGTCTGTGAAGGCCAGACAACATATGCTTTTTATAAGTACTCTCTACATTCCTGACTCACAAGCAGCCTGCTATCTGTCCCRGGACACGTTTTCCAGGTCAGTCTAACTTTAACAGGAGTCTCCCCCTTGCCGTGCCAGTTTTGTCCCAGATGGAGTATTTGTGGAGGCAATAGCTGAAACCGGCAGAGTTTGGGAGAAACGTGATTTCAGCATGACTTGGCCTGTCACTTCGAAGCACAGGTTGATGCAACTACATTTTGAAAAGACACCAGTCTGTGTGATTCAAGAATACTTAAGGGAGGAGGCGTCTTTGTTTTTTTTCCTTTTCTCCTGCAAACCACTTCAGGTCTGTAGTCCACACCACTTTCCCTCATTTCTGCCAGAACCAGACGACAAAAACACAACAGCAGTAACAGACACTCAGAAGAAGCTTCAGTTATAAATATGCTGCAGCAGTGGGAACCTCAGGCCTAAATCTTGGTTTCAGAGCACCCCCCTGGGATGAGGGGCAACACAGGCCACTCTGTCCAGAAAGGAGTCAAACTGCTCCAAATGACAGTCTAAGCAAAATCCCCACCCAGATGCACAAAACAGCAAGGACCACCCGCAAGACCAGCTCTTTATATATATAAATTATTCCTGAGTGTAAGTCAGCTAGATGGAGCACAGTCCCTTTAAAAACACCAACAGTATGCTCTGGCAGCCCAGTTTCTGGAGAAGACCTCTGCGGGCCAGGGGTGGGTGGGTGAGGACAGTGGAGACAGCAGATGCTCAGGTTATCAGGCAATATGGACCCACACACCACAATGTGAGGAATTCCTATTTTTCTATTTGGCCAGGGCACAAGGACCAATCACTRAAAACACAACCTCAGCCAACACTCATTTAAAACTTTCATTTAACTACATGGATCATGTCTGACCATTACTTACCATCCAGCAAAAGAGGTCTACAAGCAAGAATCATAGAATCACAGAATCAGTAAAGGTTGGAAGGGACCTCTGGAGATCATCTAGTCCAACCTCCCTGCTCAAGCAGGGTCACCTAAAGCATGTTAGATAGGGTTGCATCCAGGCGGGCCTTAAATATCTCCAGAGAAGAAGACTCCACAACCTCTCTGGGCAACCTGGTCCAGTGCTCTGTCACTCTCACAGGGAAGAAATTCCCCCTCATATTCAGGCAGAACTTCCTGTGCTTCAATTTCTGCCCATTGCCTCTTGTCCTGTCACACGGGGCAACTGAAAAGAGTTTGTCCCCATCCCCTAGACACCCTCCCTTCAGTTACTTGTACACATTGATAAGATCCCCCCTTAGTCTTCTCTTCCCCAAGCTGAAGAGGCCCAGCTCTCCCAGCCGTTCCTCGTAGCGCAGGTGCTCCAGCCCTCTGATCATCTTCGTAGCCCTACACTGGGCTCTCTCCAGTAGCTCCATGCCTCTCTTGTCCTGGGAAGCCCAGAAGTGGACACAGTACTGGAGATGAGGCCTCCCCAGGGCTGAGTAGAGGGGCAGGATCACCTCCCTCGACCTGCTGGCAACACTCTTCGTAATGCTCCCCAGGAGACCATTGGCCTTCCTGTCCACAAGGGCACATTGCTGGCTCATGGTCAATCTGTCATCCACCAGCACTCCCAGGCCCTTCTCTGCAGAGCTGCTCTCCAGCTTGCACTGGTCAGCCCCCAGCTTGTACTGGTGCCTAGGGTTATTTTTCCATAGGTGCAGGACTCTGCACTTGCCCTTGTTGAACCTCACGAGGTTCCTCTCCACCCAGCTCTCCAGCCTGTCCAGGTCTCTCTGAATGGCAGCACAGCCCTCAGGTGTATCAGCCAYTCYTYCCAGCTTGGTRTYRWCMGCAAACTTGCTGAGGAGGCACTCTGTCCCCTCATCCAGGTCACTGATGAAGAAGTTGAACAGGATGGGACCCAGTGCTGAGCTCTGGGGGATGCCACTAGCCACAAGCCTTCAGCTGGACTCCACACCACTGGTGACAACCCTCTGAGCTCTGCCTTTCAGGCAGTTCTCAATCCACCTCACTGTCCACKCGTCTAACCCACACTTCCTGAGCTTATCTAGGAGGATGTTATGGGAGACAGCATCGAAAGCCTTGCTGAARTCAAGGTAYACAACATYCACTGCTCAAAGAATGAGGAYCTCGTAGGAGGTCAGTCCTCCTGTCCCCATAAGGCCAGCTATGCCAAAGGTGGGATGTGCTCTTCATACCCCTTCTTGGGCAAAACACAAAGCCCAAAAGGCCTGTAAGAATTGAGAATTACCTGTTGTAACGTATTGAAAACAGCTATGTAGCCTCACTGCCTGGCTTTCCCTCTGTGTATTCTTCTAAAAAAGCAGAACAAAACAACAACAAAACACCAACAGACCACCACCATGCTATTAGAATAAGCCTTCCAGTAAAGAGCAAAATCTGAGCACAAGCATGCCTCTGTGTGTGTTYTGAATACCATCTTTGCTGGTCCATGACCATTAAATGCGAATGTGTGCAGGTGCTATCTTCACAGCAGTTTTTTTTTTGCTGCTACAGCTCTTTGTCATAAGAAATTAGGCCAAATAGCAATGAAGGAAACATTCTTTTGTCCTGAAACTATCCCAGCAGAATGATTTTGAACTGTTAACAGTGGTTGAGTTTATTATATGTCAAACAGGGGTGAGCAAATCTAGGGCTCCAAATAGCTCTAATCTGAGTCACAAGAGTGTCGCAAAGCTCCCTGGCACGCTCAGCCACCCCTTCCAAAAAATAAAAAAATAAAATAAAGAGCAGCATGCTATGGAAAGCCAAATTTGCTCCACAACAGAGCAATAGCAAAGGAAGTTCAGTGCGGGGCAATGAGAGCCTAAGCATGTCAATCAAAAAGACTTGTCCCTTCCTAAATTGTAATACCCTTGCAGAGATTCAACCTTTGCTTTGTTTACAGGCCTTAGTGTTACCACAGAGTCTTGCAGTAATTACCCACAATATATGGCCCAGTGAACAAAGGAAGAAAAATAGAGATCGGAATACCAAAATCAGCCTTCAAWAAATGGTCGTTCTCCAACACAAAGGTCATGAACAAGAACAGTATTCTGCCACGGGAAGCAGAGGGAGGTTTTCCGACATTCCCATTTCTAAACTGGCCCACAGATGGGGAAAATTTTCATTTTTTTATGTCGTAAGCCCAAAAGGCACCAATACTACCATCTTTTCTAACATGCAGCAAGAGAACCCTAAACATTTCAGTATGAACATTTGTCAGCATTAAAGCACTGCCTGTAAGAAAGATGAAAATGTTACAGCCTTGTAAGAGAGCTTAGCTACGAAAACATACGCTTTGGGCTGACCAGACTTTTCGAACTGCCTGTCAAGCCAGAAGGTGTCTGCAAATAGTATCCTAACTATGTGGGGCTGAATAAAACAAGCGACCATGCTCCTAGGAACAGGATGCCCATCAGGGAGGCACCGTCCTCTCAGACGAGCGAGGTCTTTCCTCAGGGGAGCCCTCTGTGCAACGCTCAGGAAATAAGAGTTTGGCATGGTTCTGATGACTGCCCTGCAACGAGTGCCAATGGCGGGGCGAAAGCGCACTGTGTCCATGCCAGTCCTTGCAGGACGTCCTCCACAGCCTTCAGAAGGGTGACTGGGGGGGAGATCAGCGATGAGCTCATGCATGGATCAAGGCGGTAGCAAGACACTCAAATGGGTCTTTCTTCCCTCCTGGGCAAAAGTGTAGAAAGGATTAAAGTAACTGGCACCACAGGGCATGATCCTTCACCGCCTGACATGAGTGAGTGTCTTACAAGGCTGTTAAATGGGAGTGAAACTGTAGATAAAACCTGCAGCCATGCATGTGGCTGCCTTCCTGTAGTCTGAAAGCATCCTTGAAGGGAAAGAGTACGCTCAGGCTGCAGAAAAGTGGGGAGTAACATTTCAAATGCAAAGGCCCTCAAAAGCCCCTGGGGAAAAGAGCAGTAGAGCAAGTATAGCAAGSAACAATCTCTTGATACTAGGAGATATCACAGGCATCTTCTAATAGAGCTGATCTGCACCACCTAAACCATCATCAGTAGAAAAATTTGTCGGAAAAAAAACCATCGTGGATCACTGTGCCCCTCAGGGAGAAGTCAGCTGCATGATAACACAAATCCAGGCAAAGACTCTAATGCCAGCACCATCTTTGTGTCTGACTGTTGCAGCAACCACAGTTTGCRGAATTAGACCCAAGGCAGAGTACTGCCGAAACTACATGCCAAAGCAGGCAGTATACCACAAGAAGAGGCATATGCCCTAACACAAAAATCCCTTGCTTTTGTTAAGGCTAACAGATGTCATTCAGGAGCAGCACAGTGCACATGATCCTTTGCTTCTGGTGTAGTTTGCCTCATCACCTATGGCACAAATGTGGCAGCTTTCCCTTTACTCCACTTCCCAATCAAGGAAAAGTAATTACGTAGCTGCAGTCTCAGAGACTTTCACAGGCACCGACTGCTGAAGGTCCGCTGAATAAACACGTCAGCGAAGAACTGGCAAAAGAGCTCTCCAAAAGAAAGCAAATTACTTTTGCTCTTAAAAGAAGAGGCAACACAGGCCCAGCTAACCACCTTCCCTCCCTCCCCTGGGCCCCAGCTACTTACTTGGGGAGCGGTATTTGCAGCGCCAGGGCTTTGCACAACACTACTCTCAAGCAAAGGGCACKTACTCCTCCTCTAGACAAGTCAGGTAGGGACACGTGTCCTCAGGTAAGTAATTCACCTGCAGAGCGCTAAAAAGCCCTGGAAAACGATGGGCTTTGGTGACTTCAGCCTCACAAGACCCAGAATCAAAGGAGACCATGCTGCCAGAGTTAGGGTTTACAAGAGAATTCCCTCTTTAAAACCCAAAGCCAGTCACGTTATATAATCACCAGCACCCCAGGCACTAATATAATGTTTTTTATCCACTTAAACACACAAGGACTCATTCAACCTTTTATAAGACCTCTTACGATTTAATAATACTGTAAACCRTAATTGGAGAGTTTCTCTTTTTATAGACCTTGTTGTTATCCCTGGGCAGCTCTTGTTTAGCTTAATCTGTTTTATTATTTTCAACAGACTGACAAAAACAAAACATGTTATGAAATAGAAATGCATGGCATAATAATGATAATCTGTTCTAGCAAGCAACACTTAATGGAAATTCTCAGCGCATCCCACACCTCATAAAAACCCCACAGCTTTTACAGTAGCAGGCTCACATGCAGATTTATATGAGTTAAATTAATGTATGACAATCAGTTAAGCTTCCTGTGATCTTCCGTTCCTTTTACAATTGTGTGATATGTATGAAAGAAAAATTTCATGCAAGATTTCAGAGCCTGGTGTAATCTCCTAATAGTCTTCACGGATGCATCTACCGTGTGCTAGGAAAATAAGCATTTGTACTCCAAAAATGACACAGCTGCACCAGTGACAACAACGGTTAAAGTTCTACATGGAAACCACTCAAAGATCAATGAACAACCTACAGCAATAAAAAGAAAATAAGCCCCATTTGCACCAACGTTTAGATGATGGCTAGCCCAAGCACAGCATAGCTCTCCTGGCATAGCAGTACTTTGGGCTGGCAGCCTTTTCACAGTACTGTACAATGCGATTATCTGAATATCTCGGAACTAAATGGAGAATAAGGCTTAAATGGTTTGTTACTTGATTGCATAATGGGGACGGACAAGAAGACAGAGGCATACCAATTCCCAGGCTACAGCAATTCCCTCAGAGCATGACAGTCATCGCTTGCAAGAGCACCAGCTAAGGGCTGGGTTTCCAAGCAGCTTATGGCTTTCCAGCGCGGTTAGGAATTGAAAACAGAAATTGCAACTGGACTGAGAAGAGACAGCACCTTGGAAATGGCAAAMATGTTAGAAATTTCTAGTGAAAGACTAGAAGGTGTGGTTTGATGAGCAATCCTGTGTTAAGGATGCTGAATGTGTTATTCACATGGCTTTAGATTTGTCTGCTTTAAAGGGTCTGGAAGAYTGAGAAAGAGTCAGACCACTGTGGCAATACACAGACTGACAAACCAGGTATCGTTTTAGCCACACTGTGAACAAAGAAGAGTTTGTCTTAAAATTAATCTTAAATATTGTCTTGGTAAGAGCAATACCACARAGGCAACTAACATCTCACAGAACTTTTTACCATCCCGCTCCTGASCAGAACGTCCTGCTGTACGCAGAGAAGCAGCCTGCGACGCTGTGCAGCTCTGCACTGGTAGGAGGTTTCCCAAAGTATAGACAGARAGTAAAATACATCCCAGGGTTTAACAGAGACATGAGTGAACGACTCGGATGACTTAACCCTCCAAACTACCCTCTTTCAAGCGTATGCAGAGTAAGAAATGAGCGGTATTCAAGAMCTCAGCTAGGACAGTTCTTCATCAGGAATAGAAAACAACACTAACAGAAATCTAGTCTAGAGTTATTAGGCCTAATCAAGAGCGCTTTTCAAACTGGACACAAAAAAAACTTTTCATTATATTTGAAATAATTTGGTAATCYTTCAGCTATCACCTCAGACCATGCAGGGAGTGCCAACTAATTTATTCTGAAGCAAAGAGAACTACCRTGTATGAAAACAGAGACACACTTCAGGGTTTTTTGTTTTGTTTTGTTTTGGTTTTTTTTTTGGGGGGGGGGGGGTGGCAGGGTGTGTGGTTTTTTTTTAAAGATGGGAGACACTACAAATGAAAAAGCCCAGGAAAAGAGTCAGAAACACAGCGTGAGAGAAATGCCCCTAGCTAACCAGCTTCAGCTGGAGCACTTCATTTCCATGTACTCTGAAGAGTTTTGACAGGGATGCTCCTGCAGGGAGGAAGGTTGGTCCAAAGCTGAGCCTTTTAGGCAAAAGAAGATGAAACAAAATCAAGTGCAACACTAGTGCAAGAGGAATAGTAGGCTGGATGAGAAAAAATCCCTAGGAATTAAAGTAAGTGSTAAATAGACAACACACCAATGAAAAGAAGCAGCAAACCTAAGTGTGACAGGATTTGCATCAGCCAGATCTTAGAGGAACAGTGGCTTGGATCTTTTAGTGAAGCCTTCCACTCAAAATAAAAGGTTTTTAAACTCAAAAGGCAGCCCCAGACTGCAGTTCCTGGCCACAGCCTGCCACCTCTGAAAGTCTACCCAGAATATTTCACCTTGTGACCAACTCTCCGGCCTCCACCCACAGAAGCCCAGCTGACCCTGCTGGTGTCCCTGAAGGAACACAACCCAGGTCTACAAGCAAAGGAAGCAAAAGAATCGGACGAGCGCTACTGCACGTTAACCTTTCCATTCTAGCTCACCTTTTCTACTCCAAAACAGCATTTACACCCAGTCTGCTGGAAGAAAAATAATCTGTGCATYGGTTTCATACGAGCAACTCCCAGAGTTGGAAGAAAAGCAAGCTCTGAGGCACACGCACCCTCTCCCGGCGCTAAAATGGCAGCAAAACAGTCTGTCCTTAGTCAGGAGGAAGACTTACATGTCTAGAAACGTGTCCGTATATTCCATTGAAAGCACAAATGGCCTAATAAAAGCAACTGCCTCTCTTCGCAAACCTCACCTTGCTTATAACTTTAGCCCATCGTGGCTCCAACAATCTGTCATCCATTTCACAGCAGGTACCACAATATCAGTGAAGAGAGTGATTGCTATTGCTACGATAGAAATATTAGACTAAGCTATAAAGAAGAAACACTGACATAATCTTAAACATCGTGATATTGCCCCAATATAGATGTTCAGAGAATCCTTGTGCATTGTGCATTTAGCCTGATGTATTGTAGTTCACTGTATTACCCTGTGATGTCAAACTGTAATACATTAAATCAAGAATAAATAAAATCTAAGGTCTCTTTCTACCCCCTCTGCATTTTTTTAAGCTCCTTGTCCTTGAAACTCATGCCATCGATACATTTGAAAAAACAGAAGGATCAGCTGTAAGCAACCAGATAGCTCAGAAGGTTGGCAGTGAACTATTGAATTATTTCGCCTTTTAGATGCGTATTTACATCTAACCCAAGCTCACAGTAACTTAAGACTTTGATCCAAAGCTGCTGGTAGTCTTATTTCAGGCTCTCAGTGCCCGTACAGAATACCGAACTGTTGCTTCTGGTGCTGAAGAATAATACCACTTATTTCCTAAACATATATGTTATCCAAACCATCCCTGATTAGTAGCCTCTGCCGGCTGAGCTGCTGAGTCAGACATTCTGCAGCGAACAGGTGAGCACAAACTGACATATATATATATATATATATACATATATACACACACACACACACACACACATATATATATATTTAAGGAATCAGAGTTCTACTAGGATGGTTCTACAAGCAAATTGTGTGCAGGTGACTTTTAGTACGCCCAGCAGGAGAGTTCAGTTCCCCTCGAGCATGGACCTCCCCCAGCTCCTCTCCTCCCTAGAGCCTCAAGACCCAAATCGGCCGCCCACCAGCCCAAGCACCGCTGGCTCACCTGTTCGTTCCCTCTTCTCACRGATCCAAGCACATGTCCAATGAATACTGACTTCCACCTCCTTCAAGGGGGCCAAATATCAGTTGCAGCTCTTTACCCGGTATCATCCTCCCTCGTCTTYGTAACGGCTGCATGGCCTAAACTTGTCCCTACTTTTCCCCTGGCGTTTCGTCTCTCGTGAGCTGGTTCTGCAGCGCCTCCTTCACCAACACGTCTTCTGCCCAAGCCAGTACCAGRGAGGCCAAGCGGGCAGGGCTTTTATTTTCCCTGGGTCTTCGTTCACCCACTTGAAAAAACAGAAAGGTTGAGCTCTAATTAAGAGTCTTTAAAACCTCCTGTTCTGATTTTTCAATACAGTTTCTTCTCACAATTTCCTATCACTGTGCACCTCCAGGCTAAGTCTATGTTGCTATGTTGCTGACTATGTCAAACCTTGATTACCTGTTGTCTTTTGTAATGAATATCTATCTAAACAGAGATTTGAAAGTCAAGGAGAGAAAGGGAGGGCGAGAAAACCTTGCAGAATTAAGGCAGTATGCTAAGGATTTCACCTTCTGCTTCAACAGTTGAGTAATATTTTTGCAAAACCATTGGAACCAGGGAATAACTGAAGTGCTATAAAGGGAATAAATGATTTACAGAACTTCTACTAGTTTTTGAGACAAAGTGTAAGCTAAAAAGTACCCCATTTAAATATAAAAATTTGAGTGAACTATAGAACAGGTAAGGGTGTTTTTTCTTCCTCTTAACATTTTATATCTAAGTCACCAAGAAATAGGATATCCTGAGTCCCAAAAGCTTTCTTCTTCCTTAAAAAGAAGTATATCAAATCCCTTCTCTGAGAAGAAAATAGCTGCAGGTTAACAACTAAGTGACAGCACTGAATAGCATGAAGTATGTTTTTCCTAAGGACTAAACAACACCATTCCCTATCATTTCAAACCCTTCACAGATCGGGAGTTCTGCCAGATCTCACACCTAGCAGTTACCAAAGTCCAATAGAAATGTTTGTAAATCAACRAGTTTTAACGTTTTGTGGTTTACTGAGGTCAAGAAAGAAGGTGAGAAAAGTTCAGATACACGAACTAATTTAACTGAAGAATTTATGCTCACCRTCAGCGTTTTCTTTTTCTCCTGATGCTCACCCCTACAACAAACTGCAGCAATTCTGTGAACGTTTTCCGTCTGGATTAATGGTTTTAGTACTACAGCCCCTCGTCTTTTCCTCTGAACATTCACCCTGACAGATCCTGCGTGAATACTGTCAAGTACTCCTGCCCTTTTCACTGCTTGGCTCCAGAGCATTAGTCTACCAGAACAAGGGCTGTCGTTCAAGGTTTCCAATAACTGAGGCACGCTGAACTACTGTTACAAAATTTCAGCAATGCCTCCTTAAGATTTCTCTGATAGACTAACGATATTTTTTTTTATTATTAACTAAGATCGCTACCAGAACRTGTAGCATAAACCTAGTATGTGTTTGGCCTGATAAAAAGTCTTCCAGGCAAGTCCTTCCTATTGTCTTCGCAGGCACAAAGGATAGCAAAGAGATTGAGAAAAATTTTCTGAAGACCGATGAATCCGTAGATAACAGTTTTAGCCCACCTTTCCCATCAGTTCCTAATGTGCAATTTGGAGATCACCCAGATCATAGAGTCGTAGAATCAGTAAGGTTGGAAGGGACCTCTGGAGATCATCTAGTCCAACCTCCCTGCTCAAGCAGGGTCACCTASAGCATGKTAGACRGGGTTGCATCCAGGCGGGCCTTGAAGATCTCCAGAGAAGGAGACTCCACAACCTCTCTGGGCAACCTGGTGCAGTGCTCTGTCACTCTCACAGGGAAGAAATTCCCCCTCACGGTCAGGCAGAACTTCCTGTGGTTCAATTTCTGCCCATTGCCTCTTCTCCTGTCACATGGGACAACTGAAAAGAGTTTGTCCCCATCCCCTTGACACCCTCCCTTCAGGTACTTGTACACATTGATAAGATCCCCCCTCAGTCTTCTCTTCCCCAGSCTAAATAGGATTTTGAATCTTAATACAGCAAGATTCAAAACAAGCCTTTTCAGACAAAAATTTCACACCACAGCAGCCAGCCAGGTATAAAAGAATCGTGCAACTATCAGAACGCATTTGTTCTAACCTGTCAAACTAGCACAGCAAAAGTAAAAAAGGGGACGGGGTGGGGAAGAGAGAGCGAGAAAGAGACAAAAAGGAGAGAGAGAGTGAGTGTGAGTGAGAGTGCGTGACAGAGAGCGTGCAAAGGAGAACACGTGCGTAAAAGAGAGCACAAGAGCGTGAAAAGGAGTGTGAGAGTGCGAGACAGCACGCGAGAGCACGCGCAGAGGAGAGAGAGAGATCTTGCACACGAGAGAAAGAACGAGAGAGAGGGAGAGAGCGCGTCTGAGTGCGCGCGCGAAGGAGAGGAAGAGRGCGCACAAGGGGGAGAGAGCGTGTGAGGGGGAGAAGGAGAGACGGAGCAAAAGAGCGAGAGAGTGGGCATGAGAGGGAGAGAGCATGTGAAGAAGAGAGGGAGCACAAGAGCGCACGCAAGAGAGGGTGCACGTGAGGGGGAGAGGGAGAAGGAGAGCACAACAACGTGCAAGAGAGTGTGCGAGAGAGAGAGAGGGCACGAGAGACACGAGCAAGAGAGTGTGCGCACGACAGAGAGAGAGAGGGCATGTGCAAAAGGGAGAGAGAGAGCACGTGAGAGAGTACGAGAGAGAACATGCGAGAGCACGTGAGAGAGAACGTGAGAGCGAGAACATGCGAGGGCGTGCACGAGAGGGGGAGAGAGAGAGAGAGAGGGCAGACGTGCGAGAGGGAGAGAGAGACAGTGCGAGAGGGAGACAGAGTGCGAGAGAGAACATG
>NW_028187088.1:7947437-7950073 GCF_003343005.1 Rhea americana
GCTCGCTCGGCAGCCCCCACGCGCAGCGCGGCCCTGCACGCACGCGCCCCCTTCTCACGCCTTGCCGCGGCGCTCTCCAGCGGGAACCACGTTCCTCCCACTGCGCGGAGAGGCCGCTTCCACGGAGCCCTCGCCGCCATCGGGCCGGGCTGGGCCGGGCCAGGCTGGGCCAGGCCGGTCCCTCCTCCGGGCAGAGCCGGGCCGCGCCGCGTGCCAGCGAAGGGCGAGCTCGTGCGGGAGCTGCCTGCGCGTCTCTGGCAGCGCTGGCCTGGGCCAACCCACTCCGCCCGGCTCCCGAGCTCTTCTGCGGACACCCCGCTTGCAGGAAAGAGACGGAGGAGAAAGCAGCGGCCTCCAAAAGCATTCGGGACCTGGCGGAAATAATCCTCCTCCGCAGCCAGGGATCAGGAAGATGAACGGTCCCTTCCTTATTCCAAGTGCAAATGCAGCCAGCGAACAAATGACTGAGGCACTGACCCCACGTTTTATCCGTGTGCTTCAGCGCGGTTGTTACAAGCACTCGAGGATGAAGTCTWGCTCACAAAACCAGTCTCACTGATTTTATAATGGACTAGATGGGATAGCACCTCATCCTGCATGCACAATTTTTTTTTTAATAGTAAAAGCAAAGCCAGTTCAGAGCTAAGACATGTAAATGCGAATTAAAGCACGTAGTTTCCATTGCATTATTAAGTTTCCATTGCATTATTCAAGTTTAAGATTCTTCCGCTAATTCGCACAAYGTAACCTCAACCCTGCAATCCAATCTACGAGGCCGAGCCCAGCATCAACGCAGCCAGCAGTGACACGTGCGGGTCCGCTCGCCTCTCAGATCACCCGCAGCAGAGCAACGCGTTCATCAGAGCACACCAGCAGTTTGGCCGAACGAGTGACGGAGAAGGCTTTCTGCCAAGCCAGCTCTGCCCGCTGCTGCCTACTTCCCCCTTGCTCTTCACAGAAATCTGCCCAGAACRTTTTCAAGGAGAACACATAAAATCTGCTCTTAACAATCCAGCTTGCCGGTGTCGGTACCGCTGGCAGTTTTGCTTTATCAGGGATATTCCATCCACTGACCCCAGCAGTCTCCGCTCCCCCAGGTAGCTGGGTATCGATTGCCATCGCCTCCCAGCCTGCCTCTACAACAGGACGGGTGGCAGGTGCTCTGTGGGAGTACCCAAGGGATGCTGCATTTCCCTAAACTCGCCTCGCATGACAGGAACGCGCTATTTTCAGACAGTCATGAGCRTTATTTATAAATATCAGGTATTTTAATGAATAAGTGACTCAATGAGAAGAGTCTACCAGGTTCTAGCCACCAGTAACACCTCCTCCTGCTGCACTTGCTGCTCTCTGAGTAACTTGTTCCTTTGCCTGCCGCGGGTTTCAAATGAACATCTTCAGACACGCTTACAGAGAGAACCCGAGCGCTCAGCGCGACCCGTAGCTCTGCACGCAGCTACACCCTTTCCGCAGCACAGCCCCCCGCCCGCTCAAACAATTTCTACATACTAAAAATAGGATAAACGTTCAGAAATGCTAACGCATTCCATCAGGATATGGCAAGAAGAGACCAAGMTAATGCAAAGAACGACACGCTAGCTGCACGGACTGTAACCAAGTCGGGCTGCTGCAGCTTCTTCTCCCCTGCAGAAGGGGGAGGCCTGGCTTTTCCTTCCAGGATTAGCGAGGGTAACTGTCAGTTACTTTGCTGCTGCCCGACTCCTCTTTATTCCCTTGCAACCGAAACTCCTCCTCAACTCCTCTGCGCGCTGTGCACAGAGAACATCTGAAGCAGGCGAGGCCGCCCGAAAACTCCGTGACTGCCACGAGAGGCTCGCAGCTGCCGGGCTGCCTGCAGGAAGCACCGCAGCACCCTTGAGGCAGCCCCCTCCGCCCGGGGTGGGAAAGGCGGGGGACAATAACYGCGGGTCTGCTCCAGAACGGCAGCTACGAAGTTTCGGGCACCATCATTCAGCTGCAGAGGAAAGTCTGGGGGATAAACCGGGGGGGGATGAGCGGGGGGAGGAACCGAAGGGGGAGGCAACGTGAGCGCCCTTCGCGGCTGAAGGGGCTCTCCGAGACGGCCGGCTCTCCCCTTCGCTCCCCGGCCGCCCGCAGACGCCCGACGGCTGCTCCCGGGGCAGCCGGGAAGCCGGGCACGAAAGCGGGAAGTTCCCACGGGGCAGCTGCGAGCCCCAGGGGCCGGGGGCTGCCCGGCGCCCCGCTCCGCCGCCGGCTCCCCGTCCCGGGGCGGCGTTTCCCGGCAGAAATGCTGAATCACGGAGCCGCGGGCAGGGAACCGGCGGCGCCGGGGAGGCTCCCCGGCAGCCCGGGCGGCCGCGGGCGGGGGACGCGCCCGCCGCCCCTCCGCGGCGCGTCGGGGCGCGGGGCAGCGGCACTTACTTGAAGGTGAGGATGCAGAGGGGCCGGTAGGACTTGTGGCTGGTGTTCTCGGCCATGCGCTTGCCCCAGAAGTCGTTGGCGAAGGCGGCGGTCACGGGGGCGGCCGCCCGCACGTCCGGGTTGTTCACGATGGCCCAGACGTCGTCGTGCACGAACTCGCCCCGCAGGGAGTTGCCGTAGCAGAGGGCGCACAGCCCCGCCAGCACCGCCGCCGCCGCCCCGCCGCCCCCCGG
>NW_028187088.1:7950612-7966198 GCF_003343005.1 Rhea americana
CACACACACACACACCCCGCCATGCCGTCGTCGCTTGCAGGATGCGAGGGCAAATCTGTGCTCCCCCCTGCGAGGGGCTCTGCCCTGCCCCGCGGCCGTCCTCGCTCCCCTTCTCGGCCGGGCCCGCTGGGACCAGCCTCCCTCCGCGCTGCGTTCACCTGGGAGCCGGTACAGCCCAGCCAGCTCCACGGTATCCACAGCATTCACGCTGCTCCAGGGCATCCATGCTGCAGCACCATCTGTCCCAAACAGCCCCCCACCATGTCCTGCAGGCTGGGTGCAGGCTGCATTTTGGTGCCACAGAACTTGTTTTCCCTACTCTGGTCTATTAGATGTGCTCCATCCAAAATCACCTGAGAGCTGCCTCTTCCAAAGCMTTATTTTAATGGCTGTGCTCAGTTGGAGCCCATCCTCTCCCATATAGCTCCTTGCTTGCATTAGTGACTCCCAATAACTTTCATCCAAGGAAAAGCCTTGTTCAGTTCTGCTACTCAGCCATATATAAAGGTTATGTGGCTGCGGCTCTTTCAGAAAACAGAAAAGCAAGGACTCTACTAATCATTTTTACCATTCAAATAAAACCACTTTTATAACCAAATAAAGAAAAAACACTGCTTGGCAAAGAAGCTTAGATTAAGTTAGGTGAATGAACGTACTGGACATGCTCTGAATTTGTTCCTGAAAAAAATACCCTAAGTACGGGTGAATTCACCAATCATCTTGTGCAATTCAGCTTGCTGTGTATGCGTGTGTGCGTGGGAAAAAGAAAGCAGAGGAAGCAGTGAAGAGTTCTTGTAGACTGTCCAGGGCAATACTTCTCCAGGAATTTTTTTTTTTCCTTCCCAGAATATTTAGCACTTTGAACAATCTATTTTTTTTCCAGATGCACAGAAAGAAAACAGGCTTTTCAGATRTACTTCTATAATAGCTAAGAATAACAGTTAACTAACTAGGACAGCATGTTTATATCCAGGACAGAAGAAAACTCCAGCAGAAGCAGGGTCATCACTCAAACTTCCCTTTAAGTGGCTGGTGGAATTTTAGCAGCTGGCTGCCCAGAGCTTTCCCCAGCATGGGAGACCATTTGTTAGGGTGTATTGGTATTCATTACCACCAAAGTTTTCAGGCTTCGGAACATAAAGCTAGAATCCAACCTATATGCATAGGCATATAAATAGAAGCAACCTGACATCCAGAGGCAATGAAATACTGAAGCCAGTGAGTGCCCAGCATCTCTGGAAACAAAGTTGCTTTTCCTTAGTTCCCTAAAGGTCGAACTGGGACTTTTTGTTGATATAAATTAAATGCTGACAGTTAACGGGGGGGAGGGGGGTAGGGGGACTGTAAAATCAACAAAAGCAAACACTAGTTTAAAAGATTTAAAGGTTAAAAGTGCCTTACAGTGGAATCCAGATTTGAAATCTTAAATTATTCCACCAAACAAAATCTAGAACTGGAATGAGCAACTAAGGGGACTAACTACTCTTTGGGGCAAATACTGAGTGGAGTGGGAGCCTAATAATACTGGCCTAATACCAAATACTCTACTGAGTGGGAGTGCCTTTATGCCAGGCAGCATAAAGGGCTTTCGTTAGTATTGCTGTTGTGTTACCTACAAACCCAAAGTGCCCAGAAACGCAACTAGGCCTTGAAAGATTGTTCCTCCAAACAGGGCGCCCACATCTCATCTCCAGCATAGACCAGAGTCAGTTGTGGCCTTTTCCACCAACACCTTTTAACCTTCTTCCCTTTCCTCCTTCCCTTCTCCTTCATCACTTACCAGCAAGGGCAGCACGAGCTTCTACTTTCTCGCCATGCTGCTCTTGATAGGTTTCTTGGGGTGATTTCTCCATGTCAGGGATAGCACACTGAGAAACCACAATGCTTAACTGCACCAAAAAGCTTTGAAAGAATGGTTARAGCGTGGTGCTAATAATGCCCAGGTTGAGGGTTCAATCATCATATGGGCCACTTGTTTGAGGGTTTGACTAGATGATCTCCAGAGGTCCCTTCCAAACTTCCCAGTTCTATGAAACTCCAGTCCTGAGAAATTCAGGACTCATTCTGCCTTCATTCTCCTTAGCTGGGCATGAACACCGACAATTAGCTTTCACCTTGCAGGATAGCCTAGAGTTTGCAACAGGGAAAATCCTATTTATTTTCTCACTTCTTTTCTTATGCACTTATCAAAATTCTATGATTTGCCAAGGATCTTTTATAGAGGTTGACACTAGTARCACCTCTCAATGCTGGATAAAAAGATAGGTCAGATCTTTACTTTCTTCCCTCAAGCAAGAGWGTAAAAGAGACAAAGTAATGCTCCAGTCAGCCACAGAGGAAGACTACCTGTTCTTAACAGCACAACCCACTGAAATACAGGCACATGGTCTTTCCCTTTCAATCCGCATTATCACGTAGATCATTAGTCACTGTCACAGGCTGAATTARGGGTGTTACCTGTTTCTAGAATCCCTGACCAACTATTAAGAAACTGTCACCAAAATGTAAGAATTCAGAGAGTAGGAAAATGCGCATCCAGAACTGTTGTATATTATGTCTTAAGTCTGTAACACATGCATCCATGTACATGGTGATGGGCTGGGGGGGAGTGGGAAGGAGAAGARAAGAGAATCAAGTGAAGGGATGGTTTATTCCAGAACTTCTCTGCCACTTCCAAAAATAGCAAGTCTAATAAGAAGTATTCTCTGCTCCTGCAAACCTTGATTCTTTCTCTGCATAAAGTAGCCATGTGATCATTTCTGAAATTTAAAGCTAAATTGCTTCCCCAAAAAGCATATTTGAGTTACAGAATCACATGGGTAGTTTAAGCGCTTCGGTTATTTGACTATTTACTCATATTTGATATACAAGTTTCATGCCAGCTGTATAAAAAGATTGTTAACAAATGACTGTTAAGACTACAGAGACCTTGGAACTAATTATGTGCAATGCTCACAAAACTTGCTCTGCTAACTGAGCAGAGCTCATTACTCCTCAAATAAGAAAGTTTAGCCTCCACTGAGTAAAACCTAAGTCAGAGTATACAAGGAGTCAGGGTATACAAGGCAGCATACACATTTAAACTGTTATGCTTCAAAGTGTTAAGCACTGATTGATCTGGTATTATYTGAAGATGGCAACAGCTCAAAGGCAGAGAGAACCAGCAAAAGTTTTAAGTTTAAAGCTTAAACATGGAATTCTGAAGAGTTTTAACTTTACCTCAACTGATTAAAGTACAAGAATGCAGTAAATACAATTTAAAAGTTAAGTTACCATATGGTCATAGCTAAAGGTGAAATTCAAAAGCAGCATGTGTAGATAGTTTCTTGCTGTCTGAACAAATCATTTTACATTTAAACTAAGCCATTTGGTAACCAATACTACTGATTTCTGCTTGTAGTCAGTTACTGAATGGTTTTGCAATTCATTTCAATAGCCCTAGGATGAAACTCTGTATCTGCAATACATGTAATCTTTGCTTGATAGATAGATTATGTTCATATGGTTAAAAGCAAAAAACCCCTAAAGAATAAGCCAGCCACCATGTCCTGCCAAGTATTAAAGGAAATTGCCATTTTAAATGAAGGAATGTTGCAGACCCTGGAACCGAGTTTGGTGTTTTTACCCAGTGTGCCTTCTGTGTTGGAAGAGCTATTGAGAGACAGCAATCCGTGTGGTCTAAGGTCCCTCCGAGCCATTCAGTGCAGGCATCATTTGGTCTAGCCAAATAGGTTTTTGGACTTTGGAATTACCAGGAGCCTTGCAATAGAGGCTGAAATGAAACTCTTTACTGGATGAGACTAGAGAAATCCTAATTATGATTCTTTTCTCTTTTTACCAAACCAATTTATTTCTGAATCTGCTTAGGCTACAGAAAGTTTATCCTCAGCAAAATCTTTCTGAAGCCCAGAGAAAGTTCTTTCATTTTTGCTTGCTCTTTAAGTGGTGGCCAAGAGCCTAAAGCACTACAGGCATAAGAGAAAACCTTTTTGCCCTTAGTATCCCTGTAACTTTTTTCTGGTCCTGTGATCCTTCGGAGACAGAGAAATACAGAACCCCCAGGATGACCCTTCATTTTCAATAGGGATGTAGTATTTCAAGTTCAACTCATGACAGCATAGTAAATCTCCTTCCTGTGGCAGTCACAAATACAAATCCTGAAAATTCAGATCCCTCAGTTTTTACAAACTATTATCAACAAGAAGGTACCACATGATACAAACTGCTTGGTGGATCCCTGTGGATGCACATTACCCATCACTGACACATATGGTAAGCAACATAGAAGCCTCCGTGACCCATTTTTAGAACCATTTATCACCTGTTTCATATGCTTGTATAAAGTGAGAGGTTTCAAGCTGAGAAAAGCTTGCCATAGTTGTTACTGGATTAGAGGGAATCTCTTTTTCAGCTCATATTACAAATGTATTTTCAGCTTTTGAGGACACCCAGTTCAGGCTTCAGTCTATGGCCATGGTTGTACAGGCCATGATGAATAGAACAACTATAAGTAACAGAGGGGAGAGGTGTGGAGCAAATTGGTACAAAGTGACTTGGATTTGTTATTTGCAGTTTAAAGGTCAGGGGCAATGCAAAGGTGGTAAAAATTCCCAGTGATGAGAATAATGGAATTCTTCACATACAAAATAAACGTAGAATGTAGCATAGCCTACTGAAATAATCCACTCTGGTGGATTCAGTCATCAGCTGATGAGATTATTATGCTCCCTAAGCATTTGTGTTTATTTGATTTGGGTGAGTGAAGAATCATGAAGAAAAGGGGAGTGGGGGAGATAAAGCATTTTTCTTATTGAGCATGGATCTGAACTCTTTTTTCTCTAAAAACATTGCAGAAATTTTCCAAAGCCAAAGTGAGTTCTCAGTTGTGCTTCTGTCTGAAAGAGCTTTTCAATAGCATAAGAGCAAGGGAAAAACCCAGTGTAGTGTCTGAGCCATAAGAGTTGTCACTTACATCATTCATCTATTTAATGTTGATTAGGTAAGCTGAATTTTTATGGGCTTCATGGAAATCAGATAATGGCTGAGAACCACAAAAATGAAAAAGGGAAAAACTCAACTCAAAATAGTCTCATTTTCTTGGCTGAAGGAATCAGGGACTCTTAGATGGCCCAACATTTTTTTTTTCACTTTTAATACATAGCCCTGGACTGCATTTTTACTCTGCCTTCATTGTTGTTTCTGAGTACATGCAGGCCCCAATGGATGTGATGCTATTTAATGTGGAGATCTTGATGGAGAGAAGTTGTCTTAAAAGGACAGGTTTCTTGTGAAATTAACATTAGTAAATCGGACGCCAGTAGGAGGTGTCTCAAAAGTACAAGTGCTACYCAAGTCAGAATTGCTTACTCAGAATTGCTAGGGTTTTATTAGGCACCTATCTGTCATGTTTGATTTCAGAAACCATATGCTTCCTCGAAGACTGTGCAAGGACACATAAAAATTGCACCATGGCTTTAAAGCTGGATGTTGAACTTGCTAAGGGTGTTGGAGTCAAATGTAGCATAAGAAAGATTTGGTACAGACACAGCACTCTGGTCGATATTTAAAGTTGGAATTCGCATTGTGCRGAGGTTTTGGATTCTGAAGAAGAGTCTGATTTCAGTGAGAGAAAGTAGGCATTTTTATTTGAGGATCAATCTGGATCAGTTTAATTTTACTCTGTACTCAGACTTCAGAATTGGCTGTACGTTCCTCAATGTAACCATCTCTTGGAAGCTTTTATATTGAAATAAGAAGAGAAGTTAAAGAACCCTGGTTTGTTTCTTACTCATATTCAGTTGGTTTTGCTTTGTGGGCATCTCTAAGCTGGAACTCAGTAACAGCTCTCTCCTAAAAGTGGCTGATTTATTCATAAGATCTTCTACCATCTCTAGTTTCTATTGAACTGGAATCTCAGCAAATTGTCTGATAAAATCAGATAATCAGATAAAATCAGAAAATCTCTACATTTATGCTCTGATTACCAAGCAAGCCCAATTTCATCACAGTAAAGTAGAAGCCAATAGTTACAATTATCTTTCCTGTCTTTCTTCAATTTTTTAATGTTTGGATTTAAGATGTAAAAATTATGAATGAATAAATCTGCATCAAGTTCAGTCAAGACTGTTCTCTGCATAATAGTGTTATTCATATCTCTATGATTAGCAACAGCTGGAAAAAATTTCAGGAAAAATATTAAAATCTATAGCATAGAATAAGCCATATGGAGTCACTGTAATTTGAGGAAGGTGAAAGTTTCCATAAAAGCTACTGAGAAAGGAATATGGCATATTCCTTTAAAGATGACTTTTGGGGATTTTAATTCTGCAAGCAAATACAGTTTTATTTTACTGTGCTCAGCTTTCCAGTGATGATATTGAACAAACACTCCAGATCAAACAACACATCAATCAGCCACTCTGGACACTGCCTCTTCTTAAACCAATGTGCACAAAGCAGCTCTAGCTGTGTTTAAGCAAAGTTTTCAGGTACAATTAAAACAACCCAGTCCACTACCTGGGAAGGTATTATGCAGGCCTGCTTTTCACCTGMAACATCACCATGTGCTGGCTTGTTGTTTTCACAAAATGATTGAAATTCGAAAGCAGCCAATAGATCAGTCAAAATCAAAGCAATAAAGCTTCCTGTACGGCTTCTCAAATGAAATAAATAATGTGCATCAGAACCCTAACCCATACCATGGGATATAGCTGTTTGTGGAATTGGTCTGTTCATTGGTCTGAGAAGGAAATCACAGCACGTAAGAAATCAAATTTTGTTGAAAGACTCCAGTTCAGTGTCAGATTCAGAAGGCAGTATCATGGGAAAGGTGAGAAGAGGAAAGAGGCAGCTAGGAATTATTGGAGTACCTTTCCAAGATCCTTTTTCTCTCTCCATTGTTTCCATAGATCATTCATTGGAATGAACTGGAGGTAGGAGAAGTTGGATCTTCTTTATAGTCCAGTGATCTGCGCTCTTCAGCACTTAYCTGCACTCCTGTGAGTCTGTGGGATTTTCAATAGAAATATTAATAGAAATATTAATTCTGAATGGAGAATGAATGTGATTACCTTGGTGTGGAAACAGAAGGAGGAAAGGTAGAAGAAGCACTATGAGAATGGCAGGTGCTGATAGCACCTAGATCAGTAGGTTACAACAAGATTCCAGCACATCTGTGTGCAGTTTACCAGGACCACCTCAAACAAAAGGCAAACTACATATAGAGTGAGACAGAGAAYGGACTAGAGACTGAATCCCACTAACAAATGATGGAAGGAAGACAAAGGAAAGCATTAGTGCCGTAAATCACCCAGATTAGGAGATGAAAGTGAATCCTTTTCCAGGTGTGGAACAGGATGCAGAAACAAGAGATCGCAGCCCCTGTCAGCACTTGAAGGCTCCAAAACGTGCATTCAAAACCAGCACTCCCTTGCCAAACTAASACAAAACCAAGAGACCTGATGGAGATCCATAGGCTGTGTTCTTTTTCCTCTGCGTGACTAAAGCCAATCTGGGCCAGACCACCTCAATTTATGTGTCTCCATGCTTGGGAGCACGAGGGTGAGAGTAAAACCTGTTTCAAAACAAAATCACTTTCCTCTCCAATACAGGCTCACATGGAGATTTCCTACATCCTTACTACAACATTACAAAATGAATTACTATGCTCCACTGGCAATATTAGAGTTATGAACCATGTTTACTAGTAATATATACTTTGTCCACATGAATTCAAATCCTTTGGCTTACCTGAAAAGCTCTGGAAAGATATACACGTGCTTTTTCTCTTCTGTTCCCTGAAACAAGTATACATATAGAAGTCTGGATTTTCAGCTCCTCCTGCTAATAGGAACCACAGGGCTGTCCTGTTTCAGAGCCTGGCAACAGTCTATCTCCAAGAAGATGAGCCTGTCACGCTTTCTCATGTCCACCCATGCTCCATCCACGCACTGCAGCTGACCTCTCCTCCTGCCTGATTCTACTCCAGCTTTCTTTTCAGTCAATGGGATTTTGTAACCTTTGAATTTCTATCGTTAAGCAAATTCAAACCCTTATTACTGAGATTTGCCTAGCCTGGAGTTCACAAAACTCTTCCATGGCTTCCACCCAAAGCTAAAAGTCATCCACAATTCAGCTAAAACACTCCTAGAGTCCCTACAACAGGAATCTAGAATTTTTCTGGGTGGTGTTTTGGGACTGGAATACATAGACTAGAAGTAGACTTGTAGATCAAAACTAGTCATGGTTGAGCAAATCTAGTAAGCCCACTGTCACTGACTGCTTGCTCAGCAACATCTCTAAGCACTGTTCTCTGTCATCTCTGGCAGACCAAAAATTTCATTCCAGCCTGTTTAATGATGACCTGCATTCACTTGTTTGTGCTATTTCATTTTCCGTTTTGTTCAGAGCAGTGAAAAATAGCAGAGTATGAAGCTCTTCATGTGAGGGAAACCTCAGCAATGGAATCCAGCCCAAGGATGTTACACTTTCCCTTTTCCTCCATCTCAGGAATATCACAGCAGACCTACGGCTTGGTCTTAGGCTCATCTGATCTAACTGCCACTTCCTAAGTATTTCTTCTTAGTTCTTCCTATAGGCTCTCTAGAGGCTGTCAGAGATGCTCTGTGGCCAAACATACCTTAATAGACCTTATTACAGAGTTCATTTCACAGCTCTGCTCCTCATGCACAAGACAATGGATTTTTTTTTCTGTAGATCAGAGGCCATGTGTGCTGAGACAGAGCTTTCCTGGAAGCTGCTTGGAGAATAATGAGCGATCCTCCACAAGACCCAAAGATTTTCATGAACCTCTTCTTCTTCATGCAAAAGCCCAACTTTCTGCAGTACAAATTAAAAAATAATAATAATAACAAAAAATTACTCTATCAAATTGCAACACCTCCGTACTCTTAACTCTCTTGGAAAAAAGATGGAGAGAAAAATATTAATTACGTGGGAGGCAGCATCACTTGTACCACTACTGCTTGAATAGACCAAGGATAAAAATGATAAAAGAATGTAAAAACATACTGAGCTTACTCTGAAAAGTTTTGTAAAGAGGAACCTAAAGGAAAATTCAGGCACAACCCAGCTTTAAACGAGTCTCTCAGAGTCTCACACTTTGTAATCTGGGCTTGCAGCTATCTCTGTATTTACAAAGTTTGGCAGTTGTGAAGACCAGATAAATCATGAAGACTAGGGTTAGTCTTCTTGGCATGAGGCTGACATCTGCCACAGGAAATTAATCCATTCTAAGCTGCAGTGAGCTGAGCTGCTGAGTTTGTATTCGTGTCACTGAGACCATTTAAACTCACGACTGGTCTATAAACTATCACTAGTCAGACTTGACAGTAAGTTACACCTTGGTGAAAAGAATAGCCTATGGATCATGATCCCGTAAATAAAGATTTATAAAAATGATATTAAATGAGCCATTTTTCCTAAATCCACATTCCAAGGTATTCTGGGGAGATAGATAAAGCAATAGTGGGGGATTTTTTTTGAGAAAGGGGATTAGAAGGTCCCAGGGCACTTTGTCACTGAAATAACCACATCTGTCAGCTAAATTGGCAGAGCTATTATATTCGTTACTAGAAAGAGTTCCTCAGATGCTGAGGTCTTGGATACCTTCCAAAAGATTTGCTCTCTGGACAGTTGAAGTGAAATCGAATTAGGAAAAAAAATAGTTCGCAGTCACAGTTAGGATTTAATTCTTCTGAACATCACGTGGTCTGAAATGTTGATGTGAAAAGAATGGCTCGTATGGAGTGACATGACAGGAATCACATTTTAATTTCCTTTGTAAAATTTTGCAAGCCTCTCTCTTTCCAGAGGTCACCTCACTCTTGCTGCTTTTTGGGGGGTCCACGCATCATCCCTATGAAAGGAAGATATCCCAAGGGAGTTCCTTTCTTTTTCTTTTGCAAGATGCAGTCAGAGAATCTCTTTAAATTTTTTAATTTGTTTAACTGGCTTCTAACTTTTCAGACTCCTGTCATGCCATAAAATTAACTGATGAATGACAGGGCTAGGTTTGTCCAGGCTGTAACATGAGCTCCCAAAGCTGGAAACAATAAAATGCAATTTTCTAAGAAATGAGATTTTATAAAAGACATACTAGCCCTGGCTTCACTGCACCTTTTAATTTTGTTAGCTGCAGTCCAGCAACTTACCACTGTATTTTGTTACAGTTTTTATCATTACAAGCCCTCTGCTCTCATAGGTAGGAAAGGATTTTCTAGATCGCTCAAGGTCACTTAAGAAGAGAGCTGCTGAGCCCAGTGCTGGAGACTTGCTCTGCATGTTTGTGAGCCAATGTACAAGCCACATAATGACACGGCCAAGGTTCATGCAGAACAGTTTATAAGAGACAAGAACCTCAAGACAAGAACTTTTTTACTTGTACTGCAGAATCAAAAGGGAGCYTCTCCCACCATACACTAACCTTCCTGGCCAGGAGTTGCTGTGTGCTGCAAATCCTCTTTATCTTCTAGCAGTGCATTTCTAAAAGACTGCAGATATTGAAAAGAACAGAACACAACTATCATTAGAATCTGGCTTCCAGCTATTACTGTCACATGCTAGTTTTAGAAACTAAATGAAGAGATGTTAATGTAACATTTTAGCTCGCTATCATTAACACAGTTAGGTTGCCCTGGAAGAAAAGCTTCCTCACAACTCCTAATAGTGTTTTTTTGGTTTTCTAAGTAGAACTGTTCAGATTTGACCTCCTGCTGCAGAACATCTTCCTTAACTTCCAGGCAGAGACAACAGTAAATATTTTCACTTTTTCAGGTTGTCTGAAAGGAATCATCTAATCAGACCTGGAACATTTTAATTCAAATGAATTGGTCAATCCAGCCAAAAGTGTCACTGAGGAACTGCAATAGCAATTCTCAAACTTTTTGGATCACTCTGCCACCTTACCAGCCCAGTCTCTCAGCTGTGCCAGCCAGGCCTCACTTTGCCTCATCAGCTGCACAGATGCTGAACTATTGCCAGGTTTTGAGAGGCGTCTCAAAATACCCAGGCTCAGGCTTGTTCATCRAAGCCTATTCTCACACATGTGCTCAGTAAAAGACTCTCTGCCCCAATCTGGGCAGGGAGGATGAGGCAAAGAATGAAAGCACTAGCTTCAYCACCAAATAAACCTGAAGCAACAGAAGTACAGGAAGGCTAAGAGATCTGCCCAAGGATACAAAGGAAATCTGATGGGAAATACATGTAGGAGCTGAAAAGAGATCTTCTAATTACTCAGCCAGCTTCYGAGTGTACACAATTGATTGGGAAATGGAAAGAACTGCATAGAGCATGAAGGCTCCCTGTTCTGGATTTCACTGGCTGTTGGGTTCCTGTACACGCTGGGATGAKGAGGAGGAGAGTGGGTATCAGCATACAGGTGCCTCTGGGAATAGCTGTTGTTACAGCCTTTTACAGAGACACTTTATTTCTCTGCTYTAACTGAGCACTATGACAGTGCACCAGAAAGGCTGGAACAAGGCTTGCCCCAGTCTTTCTGAAATTTTCCAGTCTTTGYACTCCGAGATTTTGAGATAGGATTGTGACATCTGCTTAAGAGGCAAAATCCTGTGCTCTTCCACAACTGACTTTGGGACAGTTATCTATAAATCAACCCTACAGCAAATTCCCTAACTGGGAATATGATAGGATGTCACATCATAGTATCTKGCAGCAGAACTGTGCTTATATCAGAGTCTGAAAAGCAGGAATGCAAATGCCCTTACAGTGACAGYATAGGAGATTTTGTTTTGTTTTTGAATAAATGATTGATAGGATAAAGGCAACTGGTGGAACAGGTCAAACACAGCTAATGAAAAAAGTAGACCCAGTCGTCATCCTGTTATATCACTTGCTAATAGAGTAGTGTTTAGCAATCACTTGTATGTTGTAAGGCTTAAGGTTATCAGCAGAGTGACTGCAGAAAGCTGTTTAGAATTCATCCAGCATCTGTGACTATAACCCAGCAATTTAGACAAAAACATGTACTCTGCATAGGTGCATGACACAGACTATTACTATTATTAATACAGTAATATAGTATTATTAATACAGTAATATAGTATTATTAGTATTATTAATATAGTAATAGTCATAATAAATCACTATTGAATGTGTTTGCTACTCAGAGGGGAACTTAATTATAATTTCCAAGCTGGCAGCATTTGATTTACTTTTTGTTATCTCTGAAACTGCATAATTAGTTCCCAAGCTACAACTGCAAAATCTCTTACTTGTTGAGGGGAAGGAGATGTGATGTTACAGCTGCAGCCATTGCTCTGTCTGCAAGATAGTCTTCCCTCAAGAATATTAATTTTTTTTAACATAAAAATGAAAAACGAGTAAAATTGTTTTGTATAAAAGAGAGAGGAATGCTTGGAATGCACCTCCTAGGGATTCTGCCTTCACATTGGTGAAATGTCTTTAGTAAAAGGAGCTCTCTAGTGTTCATTCGTAATACTGCAGTTCAGGAATATGGAGCTGTGAGTACAAAACCTAATAAAATAAATATGCAAAGCAAAAWTAAGGCCTAGATATCAGTACTAACATACAATGTGCAAAGTGCTATTTAAATCTCATTATAATTTGAACACTATACACAAAAGTTATGAAGTGCAGAGGCAGGCATCCCATTCATTTCTCAATCTGTTTTTAAAGGAACTTTTGTTGCATTTATGAAGTAGCTCTTGCTTGGTTTGTGGGGTGAGAATGTGCACACACGTCTGCTAAAATCCAGGTCATGAAAAAAGATTTAAAAATTACACTGTGTTCATCTCCAAGGCAGCAAAAGAACCTGTCATTTGGGGATCTGAGGTCACATATACACAATGGTCTGAGGGAGTATATTTGGTACAAGCAAATGCGTAATTGCAGCTGCTGGCATTTAATGGATATACCTGATCAGGCGAAATTGTCTCATGCCAGTAAAAGCAAGCCCCCAGTCACTAATCCTAAAAAGCAAATCATAAAAAGGATGTGTGGATAGTACTGTACAAAGGCAGRCAGATCTTCTGTCTTCCTAAAAGGAAGACCTTAACATTTTAATTAGCAGTTGTTATGCAGTTTTGAGCAGTGCTGGAATAACAATATATTGCTTCCAACTGCTTTTAATGCTGGCATTTTGTTTTTTCAACAGGTTAGTGATGAACTCTCTAACGTTGATAAAAATGAACTRAAAATCTGTTTGGTTATCACTGGAGATCACAGATGGAGAATAATGACTTTACAAATTGGTGAGCTGAGATTATCTGCAAATATTATGAGAGAAACTGGGAGCTTTTATAAAATACACCATCATTTTTAATGTCATTTTGCTATTATGGTGCATCCCTTGTGGATGCTGTAGTTTAATATTGCAAGTATGAAAAATGATGCCATAGAYGAAGCCTTGCCACTACAAAGCACCCCCTTGTGTTTCCCATGCTCTGCTTCCCACAGCAAGACTTATTCTAGAGTAGAAAATAAATTAAGATGGAATAATTAACTAAATGTGTTTCAAAGGCAAGAAATCCCACGCACAGCTAAGTTCCTCACCTTTAATCACTGCAAACAATACGGTGGTGGATTTCCTGGAAGATACCATGAGCCAGAGGTTTAAACCTTTTGCCTTTCGATGTGTTCTCAGCAGTTTTCTCTCCTCCCATGACTGATCTTCATTTTTCTGAGCTCAGATTACTGAAAAGCTGTAGTTTTGGTAGCAGAAAAATAATTACAAGAATATAAGCCACAAAAAGCAAAGAATCCTGCAAGACATAGTCAGTCATGATAATAACAGTTTTCCCTTCAGTCAGCACCRCAGCTGAGTGCTAAAGTGATCACACTTGATAGATGCAAAACTTATTCAGGTGTGCTATTATGTTTGAACACTATATGGATTGTTTGAGATATAAGAAGCACATTTCCCCTTTATTTTTGCAAACCTCCAGGCACTGTGGCAATGGCTTGACCATTCCTGTGGCTTTTTTCAGAATAATATAGTCTGTTGATATTTTCAGACCAGAAACCTAAAGCAAAGTGTTGTCTCTTGCCTCCTCAGAATACTCTCTTGCCTCCTCAGAATGTCTCCTCAGAAAATTCCTCCCATGCTTAATCTCAAACTGTACATCCCTTTTTCATTGAGATTCAAGTCAGAAAAGATGATAAAGAACTTTTGAACTCCTGAAAAATACAGGCTGAAGAATTTCATCACAGAAAAGCCCATRACTAACCTGAGTTTGGTTCACAGTGTTGGGTCCTTATAATTCACAGAGCCCTGGGAGATCTCTGCTGATGTCAATGGAAAGGTTGCTGTTGAACACAAGAGAGCTGGAGCAGGCCCGTGGAAGAGAGGGCAGGTCAGAGTCCCACAGCCATTTCTCAGGTGGAACCTGGTATTTTACATTGCATCATCTTCAAAAATGATAAATCAGAAGACCTGTAAACTGTGTTCTAACAAGAATAAAGACATAAGTCAGGGCAGCATAGAAAGCACATGGTTTCATGCTTCATTTCCAATGTTAAACATAGAAGAGKCACACAGAAGCATCTGCTGAGTGAGTCTGGATCAGCTTGTGAGTGTCTGAATGCCAAAAGCAACCCAGAATCACACGTGAAACCAGGCAAATCTCAGTGACACCAGGTCAATTGCATATTTACATCCCAAACTGATAACAAATGCTGAATTAGTGGCAAGTGTATCTGACAAGGAAAAAAAGCAGAAGTTTTGTCTGCCCTTTGCAATGTGAGATTTCTAAATATCAGACAGCTGGGAGAAGTATTTACTAAACCTTTGGGATTTTCATTTCTCTTTTTCTAGCTCTGCACTTACAAAAAAGAAAGGTCAGATTAGATGGAGATTTGCAAGTGGGGAACAAGACTGCTGTTCTGTGAATAGTTTCAATCCAGTGAGGTARGCCTTTATTTAATGAAAAATTTAACACTCTGAGGTGCCCACAGCATCTACCTGAGTTGGCTGAATTACAATCCAAGGGTTACAACAAAATCAGTGAAAACTCCAGAGGAAAAAAAAAAATCAGACTTTTTGTAATGCTACTGACTACATAGAAGAAATGCCTTAACTTGGTTCACATGAAGGGCACTAAGAAAAATAATTGTTTGGACTACTGAAATAATGAAAAGTGTTCACCCTGCTCTCAGCTCAGCTGTAGGACTTTATTACTCAGTGGGTGCACTATTTAACTCTCTGTTGGCTATCTGATGAAAGAAAACACACGGTAAGTCTGGTATTGCTTCTGATCTGCCATAGTCTGAACAGGTCAGCCAAACCTGGCAAAAGTGATGTCTAATAAGTAGACACCCACTCTATAGCACCTGCCACCACCTGCATAAGCACCACCAAAGTCTATGCAGGGCCTCAAATCTGATGGGAATTGCCGCAAGTATCAGCACAAGGCACAGTAACACTAGAGCAGGCAGGATGACAGCTATTGCTGCTGTTTCAGAGGCTTCTGGACAYGGGCTGAACTTGCCAAATGCAACACTACAAACATCTAAACCCCATTTTTCAGAAAGGCACAAGCCACATGGGAGGGTGTCAAGGGGATGGGGACAAACTCTTTTCAGTTGCCCC
>NW_028187088.1:7966268-8041560 GCF_003343005.1 Rhea americana
GGGGAATTTCTTCCCTGTGAGAGTGACAGAGCACTGGCACAGGTTGCCCAGAGAGGTTGTGGAGTCTCMTTCTCTAAAGATCTTCAAGGCCCGCCTGGATGCAACCCTGTCTAACATGCTCTAGGTGACCCTGCTGAGCAGGGAGGTTGGACTAGATGATCTCCAGAGGTCCCTTCCAACCTTACTGATTCTATGATACATCTGTGCTGTCCCAGGAACACTGCACAGAGATCTGAGGCATTTCCAAGGAGGCTGGCACAGCTGAAGTATTAGCTCTAGAAATCAGCAGCCACATCTTCTTGGGGCTACCCCTGGACTCATCAACCCTTTCCACCTGGTCAAGCCAGTGGAGGCAGAGCTGATGCAGCCCACCAGCTGCAGAGCTAGTCTGGAGTCTGATTTCAGCCCTGCTGCTGAGACGGAGCTGCCTTGTGGAGCCACACAAGGTGTCTCTGCCCCACATTTCCCATGGCAGTAAACATCTGCAGATTCATAACATCTACCTCTGCACTGTGATATGTGACATGACACTTCTTTTAAAATAGGGTTTAAGGTCTTTTGCAAATGTCATCCCAACACTGCTATGCAAAGTCCACACAAGCACACTCAACATACATGCAACTTTAACAAAACCTAAAATAGGTGCACATGTAATGTAACTTACGTTAACCAAGAGGCCGCTTCACACAGTAAAAACAATATGAATGAGAATTGGTTGGCTTAGACTAGCTAGCACCTTGGGAAAGTAGCATACAAGTTAAACTCATTTTCTAGTTAAAAAAAAAAAAAAAAAAAAGACAACCCAACTAACTCTAAAGAGTTACAAAGGCTTTCCCTTAATGGTGAACTAGACGTAGCAGCACACTCTTCAAAACCTTTGGTCATCGCCTCACAAGCTTGCTTAGCTTTTCCTGTACTTTCTTTTGGAGTTGCTAGGATTAGCCAGTGTCACGCCTGACCCCTTACGATCCTCAGGAGGCCTCCCCTAGCGTGCAGCACCTCAGTGGCAGCATAGATTTTCTACCACAGGATGTAGGACTGCAGGAGATGCCAAAAAACAAAGGATCCGGCCTTGCTGCCAGTGTTGGTCTTGACAGTGAGTCATCTGGCTGTCTCTGCTGAAAATTAGTCTCTCTCCCCAGTTCTGATGAATATTGATGAACTTCACAGCATCAAAAGAACCAAAGGCAGGTCAGCTGTTAGAAGGGACAAACACTTCAGTTCTAGTTTGGAAAAAAAAGAGAGACAGACAGACAGGGCAGTGGTTGTGATGAGCCAAGACAGTTTTCTCCCTCTCTTGTCAAACTGTGATTTATGTATACACTTCCATTCACCCTGTGGCTGCCAGTATCTACATCCTATGTCCACAAATCTCTCTGCTAATTGGATAGGAAATATGTGGGCTGCCTTCTCTATAAAAAGCCRCTCTGAACTGGGAGGCTTCCCAGCTCATTTTAATAAATCATGATTGTAACTAAATTCTTTGCTGCATGTTTCTGCAATAAAATCTTTATCATTCACTTATTAGCCTTCTTTACTGGCCAGCCTTCATTTTTTCTTGCTTCTGAAGCTGACTTTCTTTCCTAGTCAATCAAAGTGTTTCATCTGCTTTGAATTCCTAATTTAAATTAGCTTCTTTCTCCTTGTCCTCATCTTCAGAGCCCTTCCTCATTCTGTCCATTCCCACAGACCCACTCGCAGTTCCAGCCAGTGTCCCCTTACCCTGCCATCAGTGACCATCTCAACTCATTCCCATCAAGAGGGCTGCCTCTTCTACATCTGTCCTCAAGAATCATTTCTACCGCCACACCAATTATTTTCTGGTATTATTCCTTCCCAGTYGCCAGCTGACAGAAGTACTTATTTACATAACAAAATCCCTTTGCTGATGGCATTTATTCCTCTTTTCTTTTTAGGGGGCACTGTCTGTGGTCCATTACTTATTTTCCCAGTGTTTAATACACTGAAAAGGTCACTGCAATACCAGTACAGTAACAATCACTGCCCAAGCAAAAGACTCAGCCTCRGAGCTTTGCCATGCTCCCTACAAGAACGTGCAGCATGGAACCGGTGCAAGAAAGTGCAGCATGGAACATGGCACCGTCCTAAGGGCTATCAGACCTGGAAGGTCTCTAAGTCTTGTAGTGAGGGGAYGTGGTCCCCCTGAAACACTTGTTCTGGATGCTGTGAGGAAGAAGTCAAGATACGAGGTTTTCCAAAGTCTCTTTCAGTTGTAATTTTCCTTTTACGCAGGAAAAATGTGGGGAGAAATCCCTGAGCCAAACGCTCATGTTTCTTTGAGTTCTGAAAAAAAAAAAAATGCCGGGAATACCATTAGCAGCTGAGCTGGCAGTGGGGTTACCAGCCAGCTAGGCCGCCCACAAGAGCCATCTCAAAACAAATGCGACTGCCTCAAGAAAAATCTCAAGGGACCAATAAYGTCAGTCACAATGGACAGGCAGGGCTTGTCTATAAAATATTTTTTTTTTTAATCTTTTTGCTAACTTATTCAAAAGATGTTGTGTTGGTAAGAAGAAAAAAAAAAATCTTTCACAGTTCTTCATAGGAGCTTCAGTCTTGAAGCCTCAGATGGCCAATTTCTCCCACTGGACTGCATCTTTCAGGACACACTACACTAACTATACCCCATGCCCGTTAAGCAGGGGCAGGACTGGTGCAAAAGGGGAGAACTGGTCAGGACAAGACTTCATACTGTACTGGAGACTGGGGCATGAGACTCTGAAATCAGAAGTTTCAGAAATATCGCTGTGATGTTTCCTAGTCAGAACTTTCAGCCTTCAGCAAGCTGTAGCTTCTAGTTACAAATTTAGGGGTCTGGATGGAAGTTGTTTGTTTTGTTTTGTAACTACCAAAGTCAGAATTTTCCATAAAAAGAAAAATATTTTCCAATTAGTTCTACTAGCAAAGGCTATGAGGCATCCAGGCATGCTGAAGTATAGATGGTTTAAAAAATTTGCCTAGTGACTGAAAAGAAGGTTGTGGGTGCAGTTGGGAGAACCCAGGAGTCTCTACCTTCATTTTTAAATGTCACTCAGTCAAAAACTTCTATCGTTTAGCTTCATTTCACTTTAATAAAGATCCTGTCAATCCTAGTGTCTGCAGATAATAGGACTGATCTTGGGAGTGATGTTCTGGAAAAATGGCATCAGGCTAAATGACAAAGGAGAAGTAAATGAACTGACAAGCTGGGCAGGATCTGGATCAGATAACGTAGCCTAGACATTGAACATTTTCCTTGCTGTTTCAAAAACGTGAAGCAGAATTTTGTTTTGTTCTTCATCAGTGAACTTCTTTAAAACTTTTTTTATAACCGGACACACTACACTAACTCATTTTGCCATTTTAAGACATGACATTCCTTTGTCTCTCACTTTGTCAAAAGTATACTAAGAAAAAGGTAGAGTCACTTTTATATTTACAYTTAGCTGGTTTCAGATTCAAAATAGATTGAGATAAGGGTCTCTTTTGCAGAATTCCAAGCTCAACTTTAAACAGAGAAGTGGGAAAATTAACATTAGAATGAATCCTTAAACTGCAATTATTTGTGAGAGAGAGAGAGAGCATGAAGCATTCAAATGGCTCTCACTCACTGACTCAGTTAAAATATACAGATCAGTATTGCAATTTGGTTGCAGGCCTTTCAGAGACATAGAAATATGGAGGCTTCACYCTGCTCCTAGTTTAACTGAAAATTTGTACTAAAATGCAATCCAAAAAAACAAATAGATGTCCAGAACACTTCTCCCTAGAATACATTTCCATTAGATTGTGATCTCTCTCAAGCCTTATAAGGGAACAGGAAAATACTTCAGTTTGCAGATAAGCTTTAGAGAGATATGTCAAGGCTTTGTATGATAGTAATATGATATAGGTCCCATTTATACTGGAATTGAAATTGCAACTGCTGTTTCACATTATAATAAAGTCAAAATGTATTATATCAGATAAAAGAGAAATAAAATCTTGGTATTTTCTATTACATAAAAATGGTTTTGTCAAAAGAGGCATTGATGAAAGTATCATTTAAATTCCAAGAACAGAGGAGTAGGATTATCTGTTTTTCTATTAATTACAAAAGGCATATTCTGAATTCACCAAGCAATTGAGTGAGCTAATAGTACATTACACAGCATCACTGTGCTGTCTTACTATGAGATCAGAATGTCCTTGCTCTGCGGAAGGGTAGCAGAATATACAATTAGTGTGAAAGGCCTCTTAAAACTTTGCCCTCAGGATCCCCGAGTTGCTTGACTTCCTCCAAGCAAATTCACAGACTGCTGTAATGGAAGCAAAAGTGACAAAGATGTCATTGTTTCTCCTCTGTCTTTTCCCTCCTTCTGAATAGTCTTGCTATTTTTAAGGGAAATTGTAGGAATGAGGAAACCTTACAGCCCCCTGCATGGAAGCACAGGTGAGGGCAGACCTTAGGGACTTTAGCTTCAAATCTCTGTCAGTAAGAACTAAAGGAATAACATTATTAGTTGACAGCAACAGCAAAAGCTTGTTTTCTCTGTGGATCATCTGCTGGGGGATCAGGGGCAGAACATATCTGCCAAACCTACATGTTCCCAGTGCAATAACACATTGCAGCTGCATTCTCCTTCTTCTCATTACTAGCTTCAGGTTTCATTTCTTTTTTCTTCTATATTCATTCATAGCTGCTGGGCAAGGTCTGAAGGAGCCTAATGCAGTAGTCACGAGAGTGACCTTTTCTGTATTATAGCAAGGATGAATGGTGGCCAATTTGAGCAGCCTGACAGTCTACGGGCATCTCTGCTTAGCTCTCCAGGTGACATCATTAGGGGGACTAATGCCAACACCTCCTAACAGCTCTTGGTCACTCATTTCAAAGAGCCTGTGCTCTCCTCCCTTCTGTCAGCAAAGCAGGCTCTGGCAACTCATTTTTTAATTGCATTTGTAAATGATGCATTGTTGAATACAGATGAGAACTGTGAAACAGTAACCTGCCTACAGATGCCTGCGTCATAAAGTAATCACCAGTTTATCTTCTTATGATAGTTTGATGGTGTTCCCAACTGTCCTCCAGCCATCTGCACCTGGCCCTCACTAATAGGCTTTGTCCTTTCGGTTGTGCCAGGGCCACACAAACAGTTAATCTGACATTTGCACAAGTGAGGTGATGAAAATAYTTTGAGGGGGAGCAGAAGCATGTGGCTGGAGCCATGGTGGTTCCCTGGGAACCTTCCAAAGCTGTCCTACAGTCCTGTTCCAGTGGCGACATGTTCCTTTTCAGTTATTTGTGATCCCCRCAATTGAATCATAGTCTCATCTGTTCTTTGTGGGACTGGAAACTAATTAAAGGAGTGAGAACCATTAGTGAGGGAATAGGAATGATGACAGGGATAGTTTTTTCACAAAACCAGACTTGGGAATCAAATAGCAATAATGGTTAYAAGGCAAAATGAACACACCTCATACGAAATGTATACTTAATGAGCAGCCATACAGTGCTGTAAAACAAAGGTTCATATCTGAAAGATCTCATTCCCATAAAGAGTTAACTTCACATTCTGCAGGAAGGCCCCACTGAAATCAGTGAATACTAAATAAAGTATGAGTCTCAACCTTTTTGAACCATTCAGTGGGGTCAGGACTACACATACAACACATAGCTCAAAGCACATACGTAAGTGTCCACAGGATCAGGTCTATACTAATGGTTCAAAAGCTTTAGGCCACAAATATTTCCTTTCTAAGATACCATGAACAGCTATAACTTGAATGTCTGACAGTCTGATAGAGAAATCTGATGAGTTGGTAAAATACTCTCAGGAGAATAGAAGCATAGAATAATCTGGAGAACATTTAGCCCAACTCTCCACTTAAAGCAGGGCTATCTTTAAAGCCAGTTAAGGTTGCTCAGGGCCTTGAACAGTCAAGTTTTGAAAATCTTCAAGGCCTCCAGTCTCTCTGGGCCTCTCTTCAGCACTGCACCGCTCCCTGGAGAAGAAAGTTTTCCTTATATATGGTAAGAGTTCTCTTGCTGCAACGCATGTCTATTGCTTCTCATCATTTCTCTCTGCACCCCTCAGGGGTTCAGTCATCTCTACAGTGCCCATTAGGTTTTTGAAGGTGGCAATAAGACTCCAACTGAGTCTTCTCTTCCTAAGGCTGAAGAAACCCAGCTCCCTCAGCCTTTTCTACATCAGGTACTCCAGCCCCTTGACTACCTTGGTGGCTGTTTGCTAAAATTGCTCCAAGTCTATCAATGCCTTTCTCATACTAGGGAGCCCAGAACTGGAAACAGCATGCCAGATGTGGTCTCACAAGTGCTGAACAGAGAGCAATCATCACTTCCCTTGACCTGCTGGCTATACTGTTATTAATGCTGCCCAGTGTGTGGTATGGTTCTCTTTCATTGTTGCACAGGCACTTTGCTGACGCATGTTCAGCTTGATGTCCATCAGGACACTCAGCTTCTTTTCTGCAATGCTAATTTCTAGTTGAACAGTTCCCAGCTTGTAGTGTTGCATGGGATTATTATTTTGCAGGTGAAAGATTTTGCATTTGCCTTCTTGAAATTCATGACGTTTCTGTCATTTTATTTCTCCAGCTTTTTCAGGTCCCTCTAAATGGCAGCCTTGCTCTGCAGCATACCACTATTTGCAGTATATAAAAAAACTGGAACAACATCATGAAAGATATGATATTCAACTTAATGGCAGTGCTAAAATAAAAGCAGAACAAAGCTCACAACTATGCTCTGCTCATCCTGCCAATGAAAAACACCCTGTGATGCTGTCCTTCACAGGGTAGCTGATGCCCTTAGTTTTGAAGATGAAACCAAAGGACAAAGTGGCTTACAGAGAAAGCTTACAAAATTCCTCTGAGAAGATTTAGCAAAGACTAGTAGAATTAAGGTGCCTTTTTTTTCCTCTAGCTCTAGTATCAGAAATCAAAATTATTAGCATCAGTCCAACGCATGAAGCACATCATCTAATCTGGGAAAAACGATGCACTTTCATGTGACCTTAACTCTGTCATATAGGTCAGGCAGCAAAAATGAGCTGCTTAAAATAACATCTAAGCTGAACTTCACTGCTGCTCTGCATAGACATTTGTCTACAGAGAAAAAAAACAGTTATATTTACTCTTCAGAGCTGCTTACTGATTCAAATAAAAAGAAAACAGTTCAGTGGCAACAAGCAAGAATTAAAGGGAAGATAATGTCATATTCTTTGTCATGTGGAATCTAAATGCCTATTGCTCAGATTGAAGTGGGAAATGGCTCCTCTCCATGAACTATGCTGTCATCACAATTTGTATCTTTTTCTTCCTGTTTTTACTTTTCCCACACAGCAGTAGCTTTTAGTTGACCCATTTGAATTGTCTGTCACAGCACACTGAAATATCATGCAGTAAATCAATGCAAATCAATGCAAATCAATTCTAAATCCATTAGAGTCAAATAGATACTTAGAAAAATCCAAAGAAAATTAAGAGAAACTTACCAGATCAAAAGGAAACATGGGACTRTGTCCCATATTCAGAGCAGGATGGCTAGAAAAGTAACTACAGATTCCTGTTTTCACTGGCTGTTCAACTAATGGTCATCTCTTCAGAAGGACAAGCCTCCACAACGAGCTTCTGTGGAACCCAATTTCCTTCGATTTCAGCAGGGTTGTTTTTTGACTGAGATCCAACAGATAGATGTGCCTGAACTGCACAACAAGCATAGCTGTTGGAACAACACCAGCTGAATTAGGCTAAACATGCTTCCTACCTAGGTCTAACCTTCCCAGAGAATTGCTATCTTTGAATTTGAACAGAACAAATAAGAAAATAAGTACTTAGGGAAAGGGAGCTCAAAGATGCTTTCCCTTCTAAGCCTCAACCCATACGAATCTAATGGGTTTGGAAAACAGTGGTGGGCCTATAGCCCAGAGCAGAGCATCCACTGCTTCATGGACAGCATTGAACATTTCACTGTAGGGTGTAAAGGATGGTTGAGTTTTATGACTTCCTTGTGAAGGCTTCTGGTCTGTGGAAACAGGTTGGTTCAATTCACTGACAGTGTAGGGTAAAGAACAGATAGGAAAGGCAKAAAGTCAGGACAGTAACTGCATTAAGAGAGAGGGAGAGAGAAAAAGGCGGGACATGGAAGGAGAGCACTTGGTAGTTTAAAGAACAGCTGTTTCATAAAGCAAAGGGGACAGGGAAATATTTTACTAAGAGAAATGGCACATGGAAGGAGTGTTTCTTAACCTAGTAAATACATGCCCAGCCAGTCTTTGAAACTGGACATATGCAGCATTACATTACACTGCCCTTTCTTTCTCTTTCTCCACTGAAGGATGCAGATCTGAGGGACCCACCCATCTGGAAAGGACTGCATGGACTCAGCAATTGCTCCCGCTCAGAGCTTGCAGGCTCTGGAAATGGAGCAGGCTGGTTCAGGAATCACTGCCCTTCACTGCTATATACATCGCAGAGGCACAGCCGGCGCCTTGAGGGGAAACAGCTCTGGATCACTCTCCTCTCTTTCCCTTCTCTCTCTCATGACTGTTGAACTAAACAGGATAGGGAAATCCTGACACTCTCAGAAGAAAGATCACAGCTCTTCCTGAGCTTAAAACAGAGTAGACACTTSGAATACACAATCTTGTGGCTATGAGAGAAGGTGGCAGAAGCGCAGCAGCTGTATTGAGTGACCTTGTCTCCATAAATGGCAGGGGTAACCAACTTCTATGAAGCTCAGACCTCTGGGGAAACTTGAAAGCTACAAGTCAGAAGACCTTTTCACTCACTTGAGGAAGAGCTTGATTCTACAAGAAGCAGCTTCCTGATTTCYGTCTCCTGCTGATTTTCAGGATTCAGCAGATTCCTGCCTCCTACAGTATCTCACTTCTGTGAAAAGCAGCTACCTGCTCCAGACCTGCCTGCCCTTGAAACTAGTTGCTGCTGAGCCTAAAGCCACATCCCCTCTTCCAAGCTTTATATGCCAGTAGCACTGCACAGTGCAGGGAAGGACTAAGTGAATAATTTTGCCACTAAAAAGGCAATTTTGTTTTCCTTGAAACCACAGGATATCTACAAGTAGTTTCCACTAGAGAAAAAAAATATATAAACAAAAATATAAGCTACATCAAAACAAAAATTTCCTCTTTGGGGAATTCTACTCACAACAATCTCTTGCTAGCACTGAGGAAAGGAGATGCTGCCACAGTCATAACCTTCAGTGACCAAGCGCTTGGAAGAATCAGCTAGGATTTGAGAAATCCCCCTTTGAATTTGAGCTCAATCTGTAGACTCCAGTGCCCTTGTTAAGCTCTGTAAGGTAAATGGGGAGGTTATGTGATCTCCCTGTTTTGTGAAACAGGACAGTACTGCAGTCACAAAGCCCCATGAGCTTCTGTTCTGGGATTTATTAAACAGGACCTGGAAGCTTTGCACTGTCTTTTGAGGAAGTCCTTAATATTCAGCTGCAGAGACATATGGTAGAAAATAGGCCTTGCTTTGGAGTCAGATCAGGTAGTTTTCCTCTGCTGTTTATGCTTCAATATTTCCTCCTAATAATCCTTTTGTACACGGCCATTTCATCTTCTTTGGGGGTTCTTGCTTCCTTGGGTCTGCTTGCAACTAATCTGAATATCTATCTTGCTTTCAAAAGAGCATATCTCATTCTCTCCAGAGGGCAAGCTAACCTCTTCATTTCTTCATTTTCATGCAGTGAGCCATTAAATCCAGAAAAGTATTCTGTTTAGTGGAAAGTCACTGAAGTGATGGCTGCTAGACCTGCCTTAAGAGTATCTTTTGTTCCAGTTTAGCTGATAGGTCCATTTTATCCCTTGGATACAATGTACATCATATAAGCACTGTTGGCTTGTTATCCCTGGGATAGAAGAATAATCAGCCTAACCACAGAGAAATGACATATATCAGATTGTCAGACATTTCTCTTTCTCCATAACCCTTACAAAAAAAGGTGCCAAAATGGGAACAAAAGCCCTTGTTTATATCTCATGCTCACTTACCCTCCAAATCTACAAGGATACATGGTGTTCCCTCCACTATTGGAGGCCACTCACTTTGCTCGGTCTTGGCCTGACAGYCACCCAGAAGGATCCAAACAAGAGGCTGAGGCTCAGTTAAATAGATGTTTTGCTTCACTCTGAAATAGATACAGCAAGATGAGCTGGCGACGAAGAAAGAGTCAATTTGTCTCAGGCCCCTGTAAAATCCCAGACTGTGTTCTCAGTAATATGATCAGATTTGGGGCTAGATGATCAGCTTTGGCAGTTTTAATAGAGTCTGTCTGCCAGTACTATAATTGTAAGCACAACCAACATCTGAATATAATAATAATAATAACGATGACAAAAAGTAATGTTACTATGACCCCACACCCACTGGGATGTCTCATTTTTGCTTTGGCTTCAGGATAAAGGATGATGAGGATGTTTGGATCAACAGCTTCACTTCAGCCAGTGTTTCTGATAAGTCTGTCACCACATTTGTTTCTGGAAAATATTAAGCACAACACAGAGCTCATTCCTATATGATGTACAAGCAGCTTGTTTTTCTCATTTCACCACAAGTCTTATTTATACATTCACTGCAAATAGATTGATACCACACACAGAGTATATCCATAGGGCCTGACTTTCCAGTGTTATATCAGATTTACGATCTTGTAATTCCATAGACTTTAATGAGTTTTACCAGAATAAAGCCGGTTCCTAAAGAGAAAGGATATATTAAGAACTTGCACATATTATTTGTGCAGAAACAGTATAGACAGACACCCGGCACAGATGACAATAGTTAAATTTGCCTATTTATTTTATAAGACTCTGATTTCAGTTGCTCATAAGTCTGCCAAACTTTCAGGGTTTAGGCAGAAATTTTCCATCTAACATGCTTACCTCAGGCTAAATATTTTCAGACAGTTGCAGCAAAAGCAGTCCAGCCATTTTTAGGATGAAGTTAAGAAAAACCACAGTATTTTCTCAAAGTTGATAAAGGTATTGTTTAAAAGCTCTTGAATCTTTGAAGCAATGGTTGAAAACACTGACAGGAAGTTGCACGTCACATCCCAGAAATGGGCATGTTGCTGCCCTGGAAATCTGTCCACAACTGGCTGTAAGAGAAGTATCTAAAAACTGCAGTTCACAGGCAACTGCTTACATCACACTGGCACCTGAGTTACCCAGATGTGCTTGAACTGGCAAAGGCACATCTCTGTGCTCAGAGAACACATGAGCAAGCCCACAGTGAACATTTCTAAGTCATTTACAGAGAACTAATCAATGCTGTAAGTGTTCTGCTACACAGTCATGATGTGTTTTCAACACCTGCTGCTCTGCAGGCTTCAACTAACAGGAGGCTGACTGAGTTCAGAGGGTCACAGAGCTAGCAGTTGGATGATATGGGCAAGCAGCAATCTTTAGAGAAAGCCAAAAAGGGGAATGAGAAAACTGCTCTAAGTTAGTTTGCTTTATAAACAACTATTGACAACACCCTTGTTAGCATTGCCAACAAATCACTAAAATGTTTACTTCTTTTTTCTTAGCTTAGGCAGGGTTGTACTGATTTCAGCTCCTTCATCTAAAACAGAAAATATTGCAGAATGGTGTTCTTGTTAGTGCATGAGCGGCCTCTGGACAGCACAGAATCAGAAAAAAAATTAGGTTAGACCAATACTCTGAGGTTAAAAGGTCCAGCTGCCACCACCACCTCAAAGCACATTAGCAACCAAAAAAGGCCTTTTTGTAATTGCTCATCTCTGTTGTTGARGGTCTCCACCACGTTAGGCAGAATGTCAGCACACACAGAGCGCACCTCTTCTTGTCTCCTCACTCACAGAGATGACACTCAGACTATGCAGATGGAGTGAAGTTACTGCATTGACAAGCAGTAGAGTGAGAAACAGAGGAGTGAGCCAGGAGGGATGTAGGCAGTCTGTCTGTACTGTCTACTCTTCCACAAGAACTGGAATCAAACCCATGACTCTTCAGTCATCTGAAGAATCCACTGTCAAAGAGCATGGTGCACCTTCTTCCAATGGTCAGCCGTACAGAACAGACACCCTCTTCACAGTACATCCACAGCACACCATCCTACGCCCTCAGAATACGCCCATATATTTCACTGTTTAACACGACTATGCAGACTAGCTGCTGGCCATTTACAGTGGCCACTGACAACTACAGACTACAGACCAGCCTACCAGAAGAATAACCCTGTAGTATTTTTGCTATGCACTCTGTTAACCCAAGTGGAGGTCTCTGCTAAATCTCAGCCTAAGTATCTCAGCCATTTTGTTGACCTCTGTGAAAGTACACACAGTTCCATACGGTAGGAAAGTTGCTTTTTTTTCCAATTTGCTTCTAAGATCAAGTGTAGGAAATGATATACAAAACTGCTAAGAGAATATTAAGGTTGCAGAATCAAGTAAGGTTGCAGAATCAAGCACCTGTGAGTCAGGAATTGCCAGAATTAAGGTTTTAATCACATAAAAGAAATATCTAAATAAATAATTGTTTTGAGAGCCAAAAAATGCTCTCTGAAAGACAGGCTAGATAAATACAAATAAAAGAATGAGGTCACTTTGTTTGAGAACAGCTTTTTAAAACATGAATTTCTGTCCAGATCATTTCCTTCTTCTCTCCTCTCCCCCGCTAAACTCCTGGCAAACTACAGGTTTAACATGAAGATTTCACAAAAGGTTAATCTCTTCATTTGAAAGGTAAGAAAACTTGGGGCTTCAGAGGTGATTTTTTAGACTACCTCAAAGAGCTGTAACAGTGTAAATTGAGTACCTTAAATTCACCATACTGAAAAGCTGCAGCATTATAAAATTCTTCCTGTAATTTTTCTTCCTCTATAAAGATGACATTCACCCCTGTGGTAGGTCCACTAAAATTAAGAGATAAGCTCATCAAGATGAAATCTCCGTTCCACTGAAGGTGGAAAAAAGATTTCAGAACATGTCTGTTGAATCTGTACAAATAGATCAAAATTTCTCTGTACTTCTCTATCATCATGGACATCTCAGATTAAGTGCTGCATTGGTTAAGAGTCAGTAAGGGGAAAGCATTCTCCATAAACGTAAGGAAGGGGGCTTGCTGCTAGGGAAAGAGAAACCACACTAGGCCAAGTTACATTARGCTGAGGGGAGGCTAGACAGTAATCAGTGAGCCATGTAGTTTGCTGTGGCTCAAGAAGGCTCACTAGCCACACAAGCTACACTGGGCACTGCCAAAGCGTCAGTGCAGTGTGTAYCTACTACCTGCAGCAGAGTCCATGTGGGCACCAGACGTTCACGTGTTGGCACTCACATCCAGGTCTGAAACGTTAAATCATCTGATTCCCAGAGGGAAGGCTGGATGCTCCCATTCTAGCTCTTTGGGTGCAATAAATGGATTCTGAAGAGGGTTTTGGTCTGTCTTGTGTAAAAATAGTGATARGGTGCCTGAATAGAGGAATGCAAAAGTCACACAGTAGGAGGTATCATCTGAGCCAATGCAGAGAATCTATCAGTTTAAAGAAAGAGACAGTAATCAAAAAGCTTTGATTACTGGACAATACCAGAGATGCTAAAAACCAAAGAAATGTGACAGGAAAGACATGTGAAATCAAAACAAATTCTAGCCCTTCCACCTCAAAGAACACATGCATAATGCAAGCCCTGCAGCAGTCTGTCTCCAGTCACAACCTTTGCAGAGTTGTATGCACAGGTCAGGAAAGGCACCTGAAACTAATGGGCTTGCAACCTGGTGACACTATTCATGCAGCAACTGTTGCAAAAGGGCTCCTCCTATAGTGAGTAGCATCTTCAAATGCCAATCACACAGCAAGCTTGTAGAGAAAGTGAACATGGTAGCAGCATGAGCTGCAAAAGACTAAACCTGCCAGACTAAATTGGAGGATAGCTACAGCTTGAGGTAAGGATCAGACTGCAAAGGAGAGGGTGATTAGCGAAGGAAATCCCAGGTAAAAGGGGAACGTGTCCTTATTCTTACCTGTYAAGTTCTGTCTTTCATTGGTAGAAACTATGTTTTTTGTAAGGAGCACTTAACCCCCAAAATTGCAGACATCAATGGAGTCAAGATCATAGCTCTGGAGAAGGGCCAACAGAGTTCAAAGCCCTGTGCTGGGAAACTAAAGCAACTCTGACAAGCATTGAGCTAAAACTTATGGGGTTCTGATTGCAAAAAGCGTATGTTTGGGATATAAAAAAGGAATAATTATGCCACCCACACTGTTTATTCTTTTCTTATGTATGGAGCTTTGGGCTACGATGTTGAAATCTAAAACAATCTGAGCATTTTTTTGATAGGATTTACAGCATTCCTAGAATGACATTTAGTATCATGGTTTGCAGTCAAGCATACTATTCAACAAGTCACCTGCCTCTATAAATGTCACTATTTGGACTCAAGCTTGGTTTATGTGTAACTTAAAGGTATTCCTGTTCTTTCAGTTATTGCCTGTTTACAGGAAGGTTTCATGGCACACAGCACTCAAGAAGTCAATTTGTAAAAAATATAAATAAAAGTTAAAGTCCTGTGTGATTTATCTTGTTTGGAAGCACTAGACAGGGACACGTGAAATCCGCATTCCAGTGAAGATGTAGGACCGCCCGCAGAGTAAATTGGCGCTGGCTCGTACAATTAGCTACCCCTGTGAGAAACACAGGGAATCACGCATTCATAGTGAATAGCAATAGATTGCCAGCTGGGGTGGAAGAAGGCCTTAAATTTTCACATCTAGACACTCTTGAGCCTTTTACAAAACGCCAGAGCTGCCCAAAGGGGCTCTGGCTGGCTACAGGGGTTCTTATTTGGTGCAGATGCTGCAAAAAGATAGCCAACCAGCCATATTCAAGCAGGAAGAGAAGCAGGTGTGGGATGCAGGACAGCAGAGCCACATCAGGACTGCCTTGTGCTGTCATGTTCAGATTGCACATGGGCCATTGGACAGTCCTGAAGCTGCATCTCTGAGAGCCTCCACACTAATCAGAAGGGATCAAGGCAGTACTTGAAGGCAGTGCTCTGCTCAAGAGCAGCTGCAGCAGCAATGGCTGCAGCACTGGTTTTATAAAACACTCTTGACTCTAGCTATATTCTTAGGCAGTTATATTAGAATCACTGAATAATTTAGGTTGAACAGACCCCTGCAGGTCATCAATCTCCTACTCAAATCAGGGCCAACCAGATCAGGTTGCTCAGGATCTTGTTTATTAGATCTCCTTCTACGGCTTCTATACTGCCTTTCTAATCACAGAGAGGCACCACCTAGAGGTGTGCTCCAGAAATGGAACATTTGTCCCATGGTCTTAGGGTCAGAATCCTGTTGGGCAGCAAAAGCCATTAATAAATTTGCCAGTACTCTGTAAAACCTCATATCACAGTAGAGCACAGAGGGCTACACCAACCTCTCATTCCTTTGTTAGTGCAAAACCTGGAAATTTCCTGCTTTAAGTAGAAGAAAAACAGGTATAATGTTTCTGTAGGGTCTAATCACCAGAGAACCTAGAAGCTGAGGTATGCTGAGAAAGACATGGAGCATCCCCCCAATTGCTCCATGTGAGTAGCAGTTCAGCAAACTTTTTTTTTTTTTTTTTTTTTTTTTTTTTTATAGTAAGGACATAACAGATATTACCATACTTCAATGAAGTTCTCTTCCACTTGGCAGAATATGCTGGCCTGAAAGAAACATTGTCAACCTATGTTCAAACATTTTGGTTTCTGAACTATCTGGTATCTTTCTGCGGCCATCATCAAGTAGGCACCTAAGTCTGCAAAGAAGAGAGAAGCTAAGTTTATACCTGTTACCCCATGAAATCAGTTCTAACCAAAGATTTAGCCTTCTGGGAAAGACAAAGTGACAAATTGGTGACATATGGACCCAAAGTTATCTTGATGACTAGCTGAGCTCTACCTGTTCTTCTTCAAAATTTTCACTACTAAGAGAATAAAAAGCTACATGTACATCATTCCTAAAGATCATGGGATGGGAAATCATACAAGACTGAAATACCAAAGCATGACTTTGGCACATAACTGGAAACATTTTTTGTTGCTTTGTGCCACAGAGAATTTTATAAATGGTTGCACTTCACTCTTGGAGGTTTTTCTGTAAAATTGGCTCTTCCTGTGCAGAGAGTACAGTCCTACTGGCAAAGACTGGATTATGGTACATCAATTGTGGAAATAAATTCTGTCTGGCACAGGCAAGATGAGCAGTTTCCTTTGTATAGCTATTCTCTGAACATGTGGGAGGAATGAAGCACACATCTGCAGAATCATGAATTCTAGTACACAGAGTGGACATGCTCCGTGCTAGCAACAATCCTTATGCTAAAAACAAGCTTGTCGTAGGTGAAACTTCATATTCTTTCTGCAAGTGAACGGTGTGACATATCTGATGGTAATGTTGTTGTACATCAAGAGCTGCAAAGTAGCTTTGTGAATACTACAAGCAAATTTTGCCACTCTGAATAAAGGCATTCCATCATCCCACAAAACAAATACAGATGTGGCTAAATGCAACATATAGGTAGGAGCAGGAGGAAAAACTGTCACAGACTGCTAACAGGGCTTTTCAGAAAGCTGCCAAAACGGTTGTTTCATGGAGGTTACTGCATCAAAATGATGTGTGTAGAGATCTAGAGTTTTCTCCCCTCAAAAAGTAGTTTCTTGGATGCTCATTGGCCTGGGGAATGAAGTTGATGGTGGATGTAGAAAGATTTCTTCTTTGAATCTGACTGGCCTACCTACTCTGTCAGGAGGAACTTGGGAACACTTCAACAAAGTGAAAAATAAATCTCTTTATTCTAAAATGTTAAAACTTGAAATATTAGTCACCCATAAAACGGTACAGCTGAGCCCAAGATGATCTCATGGACACACAGGTTGTTGCAGATCCAACTACAGTGTAGGAGCATGTAATAAAACCTGCAGAAATGTCTTTGCTAACAGCTTCCCTAGGAAATTCTGGACTTCAAGCAGTTCACCAACATAATCAGAGGGACTGCACCAATTTAAATAATCACATTTTGCAAAGAGCTTTTGGTACTGCAAAATCCTGAATCACAAACTGATCAAACAAATAAGAAGGGACCCTTTCTTTCAGCTTCATCCTTGCCTGTCTCTCTCCCTGCCTTCTGACTCTTTAAGCAAGTCAGGCATATATGTAAAAGATGTTTCAAGGCAGTGGTTGGCAACCCAGTATTACATGCTGTTTCAAATCAGTGTTGCTGATAGTTTGAATACATAAGACATTTTAAGCTACTGTAAGTACCTCTAGGGAATCAAGTATTGCAATACAGAGTACATCCAAAAGCATAGAGAAGCTCTGCCGCATCACTACAGTCAGGATTTTAAGTATTCGGGTTTTGCAACCGTCAATGTACTGGRATGGTGTGAATGGAGTTACTGCTTGGTTTGGTGCAGCATGGCCATTTTCAGAAGCATGATCTTCCTGAGAACTTCCCACTGTGCTCAGCTTTATGGATAGCTATTTGAGTAATAGCAGCTCTCTGCAAGAAAACAGGAAAGATAGTCTTGKCTCTCAAGATACTCAGAGCTGTCTGTCATGGTGAAAATCCCTGGGTTTCAGTGGGCCATGAAGCCATGCTATTTGAGAAATGATAGAGAGATTATAGACTCAGAGAGAGATTACAGAGCAGTCAACTTCTTAAAGCCAAGCGGGAAGCCTACAGGAAACCCTTGATCCTGTGCCCTGCTGAAGGAGCCTGCCTGAGTAGCACATGCAGGGAAGCCTTGCTCTTTCTAATTTTCCCACAAAGTGAGTGCCCTCCTGCACCCAGGAAAGCACCTCCATCCCCACCTTGGAGGCAGCATGGCCCAAGGCATTGGCAACCCTCAGCACTGTGGCCAGCACTGCAGCCCCCACAGCCGGCACCCACTACTCCAGGTCGGGCCAGCTCTGTAGACTGCCATCCTCCCTGCTTGCCTGCCACAGAGCTGTCAAGTGATAGTAAACATCATCACAACATGGAGGCAGGCCTCGCAGAACCTCTTGGAGGAGGACTTGCTGGAAAAGTGCCTAGACAAACCAGAGCAGCTAGAGCCAACTGCTGAATGTGGACATTAGTGGCAGAGCTGTACCTGAACTTGAAGGCTAGGCTCTATGGGGAGACCCGGGCGTGGTACCACAGGAAAATCATTTCCTTCATAAACTACACTTGGAATCTAGGAGAGAGTTATAGATGTTTTTAATGAAAAAAAAAAAGGCAAAAACACGGACTCTAGTTGTACTAATAGCCCTCTATCTTCTCCATAAACTTGCATGGAACTGTGCCTCCCTCTGCCTCACTGTTGCATTTTTACCTAAATCTTCCCATATCCTTGTCTCTCCTACCTGATTTTCCAGTATATCTGTAAGGAAATAACACATCTGCATCTCTCATTGCTGCATCACTGCAAAGAAGCAAAAACTGATGGCAAAGCTGGAAAACAGAAGGCACAGCTGTGCTGGCTTCACATCTCTATATTAAGATTGAACAAATAGTTTCAGGGTCAGTAGCATACTTTAAAGCCTGCATTAACATAGCCAAAGCAAATGACTGTTGATGTCTCTCTCAACTTTCCAAAGTCCATATTCCCCTAATCCAGTCTTTCTTCCTTCACTAATAGGCTTGGCCATTTTGGAAAAGTTTGAGAAAATTCACCTGCTTGAAACCTCCAGAGATCTCTCCATTTATCTGCCTCCTTCACGCTTAGATCTTTTCTCTGTCACAAGGGGTGTTCCCTCTTRTATTCAGCCACCACCTCCTTCCCTCCACAAGCAGAACGCACCAGACATCTGCTGATACAGGAAATGTAGGAACAACATGAGCAAATACAAAAGAATAACTAACACAAGAAATGAAYAGTATCTCTCCATCAGATAGCAACTCCACTGAAGTCAATGGAATAGACTGCTATCAACATGGCCAAATTTGCAGAGAAGTCAGCCCTCTGCTTCTGCTCAGATGAAGGGCACACAACCATAAGAAAACAGACCTAAGAACAATCATTGCTGAAATACGCTAATAGATGCTCGTATCCACTCCAATCCACAATCTCTTTGATTTTTACCTCCTAAGCAGTAGCATTTCTAAACGTAGCATAGAACACTCCTTCATCTTTGGGACTGCTCTGAGGATGTGACAAACCCTCAGAAACGTAGCTAATGGCAGTTCAAGCAAGCACTGATCTCCAGGGCTAGAAATTGTACAGTAGTGGGATGCATGCCTAATGCTTATTGCTTTTGCTGCTCATTTCCCTTCAAATGCAAAGGTTAATTCTCCTCTGCCTGCCAGATGCAGAGCCACTTCATTCAAGATTATTGTCCATAATCACATTTTGAAGAAGACAAATACCTGCCCTCCTAATAATCTCTGCCCACAGAGCCCAGCCAAGCTGCTCTGTGACTGCTAACCCATTCCCCCCTGCCTACCCATCCTACAGAAAGAGCAGCAAGACTGACTAGATAAAGTCTTAAGTAACTTGAACTGAGCTGACCCTGCTTTGAGCAGGAGGTATTTGTCTTTAGMGTCTTCCCCTAATGCTAAAGGATAGGCAAACATTCAACAGAAAGCTTAGGATCTGGACAACACATGTGAAGGGCTTCACCACAATCAGTCACTTCTAATCAGAACCTTACATACCTTTGGGTGCTTCAGTACAGCTGATAGTGTTCCTGCTGACAGCCTTTTTTCAAGGTCCTACAACTTCTCTGTGTTCATAGATTATTTTTCATAGCACTCACTGATGCACTGGTGACCTGAATGCAGCTGACAAACTTTCTGAATGTTGTAATATCATTTATTTGGGTTGGAGTATCCACAATAAAAGACAAAAAAAAAGTATCAAAAATGTCACAACAGATGGTGCAATTAATGCAACATATCACACCGTAAAATAAATAAAAAAAAAAAGCTACAGCTCAGACCCTGGGCAAGGAAAGCCTGCCATTTATCTTATTGAGACAAAACATGTGCATTAAATTACTCTCACATTTCAGAACCTCTCTTATGTATGAGCACCAACAAAACTGACTGYATATTAGCACCCAGTCAGCAAACAAAAAGAGGAAACTTTTATACTTACTGTTGGTTATAATTCTCCTGTTTCTCTTTCCTCATCTAGATAATTCCTCCAGGGATGTACTCAAAGTAGCAGGCTTATCTACCTGACCTGGATAGCTCCTTTCCATAAGCTTTCTCTGAAAGAAGGAGAAGGAAGCAGACTCTGCCAGAGCATCATTCAGAGTAGCCCATGGCTTAGAAGCACATTTCTGCCTGTCCCTGACTCTCTTACAACAGCCTGGCAAGATCAGCCTCCTAACCCAAGCCAGGTGCCTAAAATCTGGTAGCATGCTTATTTTTTTTCTCTCATTGCCCCACTAGGGCTACACTTGTGAGTGGTCACCCTCATCATTAAAGGTCATATACATAATTGGTCATTCTTTCCCCAGTCTTTAATCAAAAAGGGGATACTATAAAAATAGAAAGAAACGGTATTGTAGAAAATTATTACACTGTAAAACAGAACCCATTTAAGAGAGGATGAAATACTTTCCAGTGCTTTAACATGGCTTTGGAAATTAATCAGATTACAAATTGTTAGTGTCACTTTAGGCAATCTCCTAGAGCAGAATAAATCTTGGACTCCGGCCTCCCATATAAGTGACCTTGGATGAAAGCCACAAAGATGGCAACAAAATAAACTAGCATACGTCCTCCGACATTACGTTGAAGTAGCTGGTGTTTTTTTATGCAGCAGAACAGGCATAAAGAAAAATCTGGAATTAAACATCAACTACTACCCCCACCAAAAATGAAATGTTAAAGAAAATTAACCCCTTTTTTYCTAAATGAGGAACAGAGCAAAAACATCATGCTGGAAACTGAGCATTTACTTTATGAAATAATACTCTGTCTTTACTGTCATAACCAAGCTAACGTTATGCTTTCTATATCTTCCTCAACCTGCTATAACAGTTACAAAATCTCATTCAATCATTGAAATAAATTCATTCAGTAATTGGATCCTGAAATACAGACAAAAATTGTTCAAGACCTTTTAAAAAATGTTTTATATAATAGCCTMTGTAAAGAAGAAAAAAGAACAGTAAGGGAATATCATAATTAATATTCTATATTTTGTGGTAATAGCTATTCATAGAAAAATCTGGCTTCATTCTGCATTTCCTGCTAATTCAGTCTATGACAGCCACAAACAGTAGCAAGTCCCAAGAGTCGTGTGCATGAGAGGAGGAAGACAGAGGAATCCAAAATCACAATTAAATGAGAATATTTCTGTGTTTACAAAAAACAAAAGCTGAAGAGCTAAGAGATATCCTTACACCCTGAAAGATCACTGCATCATAAAGCTATATAATAGATACAGAAGTGAGAGGGTAACAAAATCTTATCAGAGTTGAGGGAACATAAATATAAGCACTCTCCTCCACCTTTCTGTGATAGGCAACAAGGTGTGATTTGTAACCACAAACAGGTGCTACTTCAGTCACCCAGTAGCAGCTGTTTTTCAGTATGTGCATTTTATTAGAAGTAGTATCAATCAGTCAGTAACAGAAAATTCCATTCACTACAGTCATAAAGAAGTAACCACAAGAAGCAAGGTAGCTTGAGAATACACATAATTCTTTCCTTCTCAAGAAAGGACAACCTTTGGCAACTCAGGAAAATTCCTCCAGCCTGGCAGATCAAACAGTCCTGAGTTCTGAAATCAGCTGTACTTAGAGGTAGAAAGAGCACAATGGGAAAATATTAGCAACCTCTTTACCTTATTCTACCTGGAAACTTACCTTTATAAGAGTAGTAATCATTTTGATTAAGAAAACTATTTGATAAATATTCTGTACCTGAACATTAGGAATAATACCTGTTTCTCGGAGTAACTTCCACGTTTGTTTTCCCAGTGAAATTAATGCTCGGGGAAGTTCTTGGGCACGGTTTCTCATTTGGCCACGAGATTTTTTTTCCTCCACACTAATGTATGCAGATCCTGCCAGTACTTCTTCAACACAGTAGTATCAGCTGAGCTAATCTAGCTGTATACCCTGAGTTCCTATTCAGTAGAATTCAACAGTCCTGATCCTTGTTGTACTGAGGAACCAGACTCCATGTAGCCATTCAATCTTGCTTCATGCTGACAGATTTCTGAGCGGTCCTAACACAGAAGCAAATGGCGATAGCTGGTTTTGTTCAGTACACATTCAGATACATTATGGTGTCCTCTGATTATCCTATTGAAGTCTTGTTCAACTCTTGCATCCTCCAGAACGACGCCTTGAGCAAGAGGAAAAAGTGACACAGGGTTTGCTTTCTCCATACACATACAGCTCTTTCAGAGTACAGTCACAACTGCTGCTGAAGTAAAAAGAGTGACCCCACAGGTGTAGGGACTGGAACACTGTCCACTGGAACAGTGATCCAGATCCTAGAACCTAGCAAACCCCTACGTAAYGGTGCAACCCATCGTGGCACTGTGCACAACAACCAATCAGCATAGAATCAGGTGCAAGGCAAAGCACACTGTACTAAAAAGGACTGCACGGATTATTTACATTTAATAAAGCAGGGAGACTTTGAAGCTGCAGCCACTGTCATTTATTGCAGTTGCATCCTCTGCCATACAAGGTGCTGGGAGATAGAAGGCCACTATATTAATAATAAAGGAAAAAAAATCATTATTCATAAATGGATATGACCTTCCCAGGCTATATAATAATTTTGTATCCTGAATTCCATTTATATGACTATGGAGAGTTTCCTGATATGCACACAAATCCATGTAGCTTTAACTCTATCAAACGAAACATAAATTTGCTAGAAACTGAAATGGGAGTGGCTAAAGTCCCAGAGATTTCATCAAATACATCATTTAAATTAGCAATTCTACATACTTGATGCCAAGACAAAGCAAAAACTGATCATTCTTCCTCTTGCTGGGGATTAACACCTCTCCATTGCCTCTCCCCCGCTTCCTACCCCCCCCCCCAAAAAAAAAAATCAATTAATTCCCATTTTAAGTGTTTCGGAGTTAGAATTCAGCTTAAGAATGCAACTCTGGCTATAAGAAGATCAACATTTTGTCAGAGGGCAGAAGGAAGCATGAGAACAATACAGTTACTACTGTCAAAAATATCCTCTTTACAGAGTCTGCTACAATTGGCAGTCAACCTAGAACATACAGCTGAGCCAGCATGTTTGTTAATACCTGCAGAGAGGCTCTAGGCTGCACAAAATGCCTATGCACAATGTACATGATACTGCAGGTCACCTGGAGTTCTGCTCCCAAGTGATCAAGCTCACTTCAAAGCCTCCAGAGGGACTGACAGTTGGCGTATCATCCATCACATAGCTGAGAACCATTTTTTGACAGAACTCTTCACACCAAGCCATCCACACAGGATAAAATTAACCAATGTCACTGCTACACAGATTAAAATTGCAGCTCAATAGAGGCTGTTACTAAGCAATTTCACAAATGAAGTGCATTCTGGCAGAGCCTCTCTGAAGGGTATTAACAGTGATCCAGACACTAGAACCTAGCAAATTTCTTGGGTGAAATCCTGGCTCCATTAAAGCCAATGGCAAAACTCCCAGGCACCTCAGCAGAGCCAGGATTTTAATCTCTCATGCCAGCTGCAACAGAAAGCAACACTTCTGTTGCTTTGGGCAAACTACACTGACTCAACCTCCCCCGTTATAAAAATGCACCACTACTAACCACTGCTCTTAGAGATACTGTGAGGGATTTGCAAAAGCACTTTAGCAATCATGAGCCCTGCACAAAAAAGGGAAGGTTTATCAGTACAACCCAGCAAACAGGCTACTTCTACAACTCATAGTAAGGGAAATACTCCATTGATGTAAACACCAGGCTCGCTGTTTCAGCGAGATTAATCTCTTGTCCTGTGGAGACTGGATAAAACTATCATTTTTATGAATTCCATGCATAGAGGACTGATCCAAGCTCTAATGCAATCCCCTTTCACAGGAATGCAAGATTAGTATCTTCATTATTTTGATATTTTGGAAAATTGTATTTGTATGATTATTCATGGTCTCATGTACTTCATATGTCAATTCTGCTCTTTCACAGGCAAATCATGCATGTGAGTAGCAGTCATAGCAAGTCTGAGATTAATGCATACCCACTGCTACACAAATGAACACACTCACTTTGGGTAAAGCACACATTTGTTAAAAATTAATTCTGATGTGCTCTTGCAAATAAGTTTTATGGCTATATGAAGAGAGGCTATAAAATGGCTATAAAATGAGATTGAGGTCCTTGGTAGGTGGCATGTTACACTTTTTTTTTAAAGACATATAACTCCTCCCATATAAATGCACAACAGATGTAACATTCGACCTAAACAATAAGATTTATTACTATTTTAAAAAGGCTTTTCTTTTAAAAGAACACTGTACAGAACTCTTTAAGTTAGGAAAAGGTTCTTCTTGTCATCAATGCATGTTTAGCATTTGTTAATTCTTGCCCTCAAAGACAACGCAGTGTTGTATTTTAGGCCTCTAACAAAGGTGATGATCCTGAAATCCAATCTGCTAACATAGCACAAAGTGGTCGCCCTCTAGTCACTGCAGGCATAGACTCGTATCTCTTTTAATACGCAAAAGAAATCTGCATGCCCTCTTTCTGAGCCCAAAAATATTTCAGGCAATTTATGTTAAGCATATTACCAACAGTATATGCAATCCAAAGCCATTTTCACACATTATTTGGCAAAGAAAAAGCAAAACATTACAGTTGTGATCAAAGAATGGAGTTTCATTTATATTTTTTATATTCATTTCTTTACCTTGTGCACTCTTGTGTATTTATCTAGTTTCATAYTTTCTTCAGAGTCCACAGTACTATTTTCTAAAAATAACCTGCCTATGCATAATTTTCTCCTTTCAAAACACTGTTCTTCTTCTTCTTCTTGTTAGATCCATTTCCAAGATCTCTGTGTGTGGAAAGCAGTGAAAGAGGGATATGTGCAATTTTACTAACACAAACATGTTGAACATACTTCAAAATAAGAGACAGTTCTGAAAAAACATCTTAAATGGCAAACAGTCCTGTGAAAAATCAGTAGGCCTACACATCATGTGGTAATCKTGCATTTGGAGTGAGGGCAAGAAACATGAAAATTTAAACATAACTGGAGATAATATTAAAATCACATTCAAAGGAAACACTTGGTTTTGTTGCTCCAAAACTTCACCTATTAAATCATTTTTCAGATTTTGCATTTGACTGCATACTGCATAATCCAGAATGCTCCAGCAGGCAATCCCTGAGCAGTCCTCTCCAGTTGCCTCAGGACAGCTGCCACTATGGAAATTCACACTGGAGAAATCGATGCATCTGAAAGTACATCTCCTACCACAGCATGCACATTGCCAAKCACTTAAAATTGTGACCTTCTGTGCGCCTATTAAAAGAATCTCAGCACCGGTATTCAGCTTCCACTTCATTTTCCCTGATACAGATAACTATCATCTTCTAACCAAAATCACCTTCTGATCCTCACTGAGTTCAAAGCATTGTCCTAAACTTAGGACTGCCCAAGAAGTCAAGCACATTCTCTTCCTGGAGAAAGTTACAGCACAAAATTCTGGAGCACTTGCCTAGAAGACCCAGGCAAAATTAGAAACAGTGCAGGATCTAAAATCATATCAAACACACCACCTCCATTTAAATGGATACTTTCTCAATTCCTACATCATCACAGTTACAAATGCCTGGAGGTTGTCTTTGAATCACTATTCTCCAAAACCAGTCAGGGAGTGGTTGGTCCCTTGGCTCCCTTGACATGCAGCACTTTTAGGTAGCTTTTCAGGAGGTATGCTGACAGTCTTTAAGAAAGGCTGTAATGCCACTGTCTCCCCTAGGCAACTGCACATCAGCCAGCTTCTAGGACAAGAGGTTCCCAGACCTTTTGTAGACCTGTTCTCTGCCAGGAAAAACCACACTAAGTTTTCACCTTTCATTAACAGTTGTCAAATTCAGGGTACCAACAGGTGGAAAGATGTTGCGTATTCAATTTTAAAAGCATCTGAGTGCATTTGCAGTGAATATTGTGATGAGATCCACAGGCCAGGGAAGTTTCTACCTGGCTAGTGCACAATCACTGCTTTAGTACTCTTCTGTTTTACAATGTGGTTTGCTTACAGCAGTAATAGCAGTTGAAGAGATGCCTAAAACAAGCAGCTCAGCCTGTTTCTCTATCCCCTTTACAATATGGCTTTCTGCTAAGGCTTCATGGCGTCTGGAATAGTGTTTGGCTTCCTTCAACACACTGGGAATGTCCATTTCTACTGTATCCCATCTGTTTGGGGTAAGACTTGACATCCAAAAGAAAAGAGTGCTGTTTTCACTCATCCTTTCAAAAAGTCAGTAGCTGTACCTGCTGTATGCTTTGCTGTGATGAGGAAAATATGATTCTYTGTCCACCTGCAGAGATACAGGGCCTCTTGGACTTGGAAGAATATCCTCATTCAGAGGCAGAGATCTGAGAGGAGCTGGCCACCAGAYTGCCTAACATTTTCAGAAGACTGACTAGGGTGTATAGCACAATTAATCCTACGTACTCCATTACATAGTGCATTCTTACCTATCCTTTGAGTAAATTTAAGTACCATGTGTGGATATTTCAAAGCATCATTTTAAGATCCACCCACATTAAGAAGTAAATCACAGAACTGCTCCTCTCAAACTGCAAAGATAAGGGGTTTCTATATTTCTGTATCAGCTGTACATGTCAAATGAGAGACTTTGTTCTGTAGACACACATGTAACAGAGAGACTGCAAGCTTCATGATCAAAAGCACTTTAAAAACTTTAAGCTTTATCTTTTCAGATATTTAGAATATTCCCTGAAACGTCTGATAACATAATGCTAGGCAAGGGGAAGGAAGGGAGGGAGCAAAATGGGCTAAAATGTGTTCTAGAAACAAAAGATAGCTGATCATTTGTGTTGTCTACAATCCCTTCGGCTCACAAAAGTCTCAAGACAAACTCCTGCCTTATAAAGACAAAAACTCCGCTACTGTCCTACTTTCTCTCATCTACAATATATAGTGGAAATCAGAGACACAAACTGCTTGCACTTCATGAGCAAATGGCATATCTTACAGCAGTTCATTTCATATCTCCCCAACTGCTCACAGGCACCATTCCCCCATAAAGCAAAGAATATCAACATATTATTGKGTCACTTAATCTCCTGAAGCACATCCATTTCAATCAGACTGAGCATGGTTTTGTTTGTTTGTTTTGTTTTTTATTTTCCCTTAGCTTGATATTCTCTCTTCCTGGAGTTGGCCATTTTGCTTTGTTATATAAGCAAACCACATACTTCAACTGTGAAAGAAAAAGAGCAACAAGAAGCAACAAAAACACGTGGTGACTCTCATTTTCCTTCTAGGAGTGACAAAACAACATTTGAAATTCAAACCCCACGATCAGTTAATTTTATCTGAAAAAAAAGCTTATCGTATAAGTCAATATTTGCTATGATTATAACCCATACAATGCTAATTTCATATGTAAAGTCCCCATGGTGCCCATACGAGTTACCTTCATACTCTGGGAACATGGGCACGGGGCAACATAGGTCACTGGTTATCAGCTTTTGTTTTATTTTACAGTACATTCATGACTGTATTTCCAATGGCAACTAAATCACGCTTGGTTAGCCTTTGCTGGTATTTGAAATTCAATGATTACCTTGGCTTCAAAGTCAGACAGTAATGCACATTTGTGTTGCTCTCCCTTTAATGTAGTACAAAGCTGGACACAACTCAGGAAGAAATCCTTAAAATCCATTACTATTTATGATCATGTACAAACGGATATTTATCATGTTAAAAGAGAACCATATGTTAAAGGGGAGGCTAGAGCCCAATAAATCTTCTTGGATGAAATTCCTTTCAAAAAAGGAACAAAATAATTAATGTTTGCTTTTGCCAGTAGAAACAGTTGCTCATGAATCTCTTGGGAAAGGAAGGGCATTTAACCCTTTTACATGCCATCCCCTCGGACATTTCTGACCTCAGCTGCAAAATAAGTCAACAAAGACTCCTAATTCCATGCTGATGATTAAACTCCTTGTAAGAAACATCTGGATGAAATTTTCTTGGCAGTTGACTGGAAAAGTATACAAGAAGCAGAAATAGGGAGCAGCCATAGTTCAGCTGAGTGGCACAAAGATGATGCTGTGGCAAAAGCAGATTTTTCCTTGAACACATTAATTCTTAAATATTAGTTTGTGACTGTACAGGCAACCTCATTAGCAGAAGAAAAATAAATTCCTTTTCTACTCTGCATGTCAGAGTAGAGAGGGAAAAGGGGCTTTAAAAGAAATCTCACTTGATAGTCTAATTTTTATAAATAAATTAATAAAGGCCTTACACATTTCACCTGCCTACCTCTTAACTTCCATTGCCAGGTAAGACAGAAGTCACCAAAAACCTTTAGTTCCAAAAAACACTTTTAAAACTTGTGAATGATTTCAGAACTTCTGTGGTTTCTGAGAAATTCACCAACAAACTTGACGTAACATCGTCATACCATTTCAGTCAATACTAAATTAGCATAAGTGACCAGTGATTTTCATGGCCTAACTTTTAAAATAAAGGTGTGAGGCCCTGCTCTCTGCTCTTTGAGCTTAAAGAGCCTGTCAGTCTAATGCCATTCAATGTATTGTTTAGTTTTGAAAATCCAGACCCTGTGCTCTCACAGTTTTCTATATGTACAACAGATCTACAAGAGGGAAATTTTCACTGTTGCTATTGAATGAATAGCAGCAGGGAAAAACCTACATGAACCAGGGCCATTTATTCTGCAGCTACTGTGGGGGGAAAAAAAAAAAAAAAAAGGAGCAGCAGAGAATAGCGCTAGAGAGAGTCTGACACAAAGACTCAGAAACACAGAAAGCAGCCAGGAACCTCCCGTTCTGTAAGTGTGAGCAGGAGGAGATTCCAGGTTATGGGGCAAGGAGAAAGACAGAAACACTATGGCCTTGTCCTGAAGCCAGGGAGTAGAGAGCTTCAGATTTATTAGATTGAAATATTATTACTCTGACACATCTATAAAAAATGAAAGCTTCAGCACAGAGCAGGGCCAGCAATCTGCAATTCTTTGCAATTGCTGAAAATTTGATGAGGGTAAAGGAAGGGCTTTGACTTTTCAGTTGAGGCATTGCTCCAAAGAAATATTTATCCACATGTGGTTAACATTGCTTGGTAAACATWTTTAAGTCACAAAGAAATTAACATATAGAGACCAAACCTGGATTAAAAAGTCTCCAATCCAAGCTTCAAGATGCTTACACTTTCTGAAGTACGCCTCTTTATTTAGTCTATGCCACTGTGATCCCAGTAGATCTAGAGAAGGAGTACCTATCCAAATCAGATTTCTCATATAAGTTTCTCACTACATGAACATATTCACAAAGGTCCAGTAATACGTATTTGAATTTATGAGAAACCAATCTTTGAGATTTACAAAAAAAATCTGGCAAATTATTAAATTTCAGCATGGGACAAGAAGAGCCAATTGGAACGCAGAGCAGAAAGTCAATCACAGAAGTGTAAGATAATAAGAAGAAAAGTTTTGGAGATGTTTTTCCTTCTACTGAGATAAATAAAATATTGTAAATATTTTGTACTACTTTGTTCAGTACTACCACTGGAATGGTAATGAATGAATTAAAACAGAAAAGCAGTTTACAGGAGCCCAAATAAAATCCAATATTCAGTGAAAATACARGAGATAAAAAATTGTCATGTAGAACATCTACATGCAAGGGCCACACCACTTTTGCAGGCAGAAGCTAACATCAATGTAGATTTAGGATACAAACCTGCCAGGTCATGTGTGCCATTATAACTCAAGTGAGTTGATTTCATGGCTACGGGAAATAAATTAAAACCACTGTATCAAGGGAAAATCTGCATTTTGTTAAGACAGTTTCACACCGCCAGTGTATGCTTTACAACTACAACAGATGCTTCCCTATACACATTTGGTCTGCACCAAATAGGGAAGATGAGATAACATTCTGAATCCAGCAACGTATATGCAACCAACAGTTAAATTATGTCGTAAAAGGCAGATAACAGGAAAACATGGACCCAAGGCTTACAGTGTATCTAGAAATGTCCTTACACTTAAAAAATTATAATGCACTCCAAAATTCTTTTGTTCAGGCAATCCACGTACAACAGAAGGCACTGTTATCCATATGAATCTATCAATTCTGCACAGCAAAAACCTGAGAAGTGCAACTCAATTAGATGCAACCTGGCCCCCTCTCAGTCATTCAGGTTCCTTGAAGACAAATGTTTCCTTTTCAGTCCATCAAATTATAAAAACACCACAAGAATTTGTACATTACAGTAGCTGGTTAGAAAGAGCATTCTGGTGTGGGAAGCACACTGCTATACTCCAAGAAACCTTCAGCAGCATTAAATTACCCTCCCCTATCACTCAGAAGTCATGATGATAAAATGTAACGATGAAACCCTTCCCATTGACCTTTGCAGTTTCTTCTTCAGTTGCCACCGGGATTATTTCCAGCAAAGTTAAATGCTGTGATCAGTCCTTTGTTGTCAAATGTGTAGCCACTTTGTTGTTCTATTGTCTTAGTCTCTAGAATTCAAAGAAGGAAAAGGATATGAAAAATGGTCTACAGAGAACACTTTTGCTAGAGATAATACAGTTCAACTAAGAATGGAAAGCTGCYGAGTCAAAATTTGATTCCCTAAATGCACTGACAGCAATAAATTACACTCAGATTTTCTTTAAATACATAAATACATGCATCTCTACAGCAGAATTGAGAAATTAATCCATTACAAAATAATTGTATGTGATATTATTCTACATGCTTCTTGATTAAATTAGAAGTTATCTTCAATGATGCAAGCTTTCTAAACTTCTAAAGCCTTACTCTAATTGYGAAGCTAATGTTAGTGGTTAAAAAGACGTTAAGCGCACAATGATCTACATTAAATGACTGGCTGACAGCTAGGTGTTGCCTTCATTTGCTCTTCATTTCAAATGCCAGATTGTGAAAAAATTGTTTGGACTCTGTCCAAACAGCAGCACATGTCAACGAGGAGGCAATTAATTAGAGGCAACAGTAATCTCTGAATAACACACACTTCAAGGCAAGGGATAATACGGGCACAATTTCCTACTCAYACTTCTCAGGTCTCCTGTATGATTCACATCAATTAGCATAAAAATTCATTCTCCCTGTTGTTACAGATTAGATGGAGTTCCAACAGCTCTGCAACACACAAAATAGTTCAGGAGAAGTGACTCACCTGCAGCACTTCGCCGGTGTTCTGCTAATGTATAAATTTCCTGCAGCTGCTTCTTCTGATCCTCACTCAAAGGTGCTGTCAGCGAATGGTACCAGCCTGCATCTCGGCTCTGCACCGCTGTCAAAACAGGAATGGATGAAAAGTGACAACCAGCTTAAATGGAAAGTCCATTTCAGAACAAAACGAAACACACAGAATCCCTATTTGGTTTAAAAACAGAATGTGCACTGCTGAAAAGATCTAGTATTCGTATCAGTCGGTTAGAACAGAATCCCACTGTAATAGAAGCAATCCATTTTGGGGAACTTAATTACATGCTCTGCTTTCTGAAACAGTGAATTAACAATGTGGCCATTATTCATGGACAATGATGAAGTTAATCTCTTAATTTAAGACTCATATCAAAAATAAAAACAGCACAGTTTGTAAAACACTCTGGAGAAGGAGAAAATCATTTTTTCCATTAGGATTTCAACACCTAGACAGTGACAAAYGTTTCTATATATAGGATTCTCTCTAGTGACTGAGACCCACTTATTTAGGCTGTGGTTGATCTGAAAGAGAACATGAAGAGAATTAGTCTCAGGCTGTTTTTGCTACCATCTGCTTTTTGTGGTAGTTGTTAGCCAAACAATTTTTGGACTAGTATTAGAACATAAAAATCACATTTTTTCAGTTTCAATAATCTAAATCATTACTCATAACACAGAAAAGGGTTTTCACCAATGATGATCATAGACATCTCCAAACTATTTCATGACGTTATAGCATTTTGCCAACTAGCATATACATACCTAAAAGTGCTTGTGCAAAAAACTGGTATTCATCAACACCATTTTCAAGGTCAAGCGGTGTGCTGAACCCTTCAAGGGCAGTCTCTTCCAAAGCATCTTCATCCCAGTCGTCATCATCATCATCATCGTCCTCTTCCTCTCCACTACCACCACCATCACCACCCCCTCCACCATGGTTCTCTTGCATCGCCTGGCTCACTTCATTTGTCTCCTCCTCATCACTTGGTATTTCTTCTGCAAAAGCATTAACTTATTTTGTAAAATAAAGTTTTAAAATTATTAAGAAACAATGACTGATGAATGAAGAACAACAACTGAATCTATCTTTTTGGCTGAAACAAAAAACCCTCTGTTAATACGCCTGCCCCTTACAAGAAGTGGAGCAATGAAGCTGTTAAAATGTTTCCTACATTCAATATCAGTAACACTTCTTTTTCTATCAAGAACTGGGGAATGTGACACTAACCTCTTTTTTTCATGTGTGCATGGTCACTGCATAATCATAGAATCTTGAAATTGAGCATATTTGTCTACAATAGTGTCCCACTACTGTGCTCTTTAAATGATRAACAAATAAAATCTTGCATGTACTTTACAAATTGACATAAAATAAAGAGAAAACTAGATACACTCCAGAAGTCCTGCCTGTTCTTCAGCATGCTCCTTTTTTAGCTTTACTTTCCATCTTGTTTATCAAACTTTTATACCCTGGATTAAAACCAACTCCAATATGCAATTATAAAAATTGCTGTTTCCCACTTAAGGAAAAATACTTGAGTTATAAACAAGCTAAAAAAAAAAATCTCCCCTCTAATTCCAAATCTTCAATTCTTCCAGCATTAACATGATAGACAGAATGAAGATGACACATCTGCAACAATCAGAGGAACTGAACCAGAGCACATAGATTTGAAAATTATTATGCAGTTTCCATACTGTATTCTTATGCATTGGAAAAAATTCTGTAATGCCATTACAAAACAACCATACACGAAATTTCAATGATTATATAATCTGCTTAAACCTGATTTTCAGACCTCAAATCATCTATTTCCTATTGCAAGCAAAATAGATTCACCCATATCTACCTACAAAGTTGTCCAAGATTTACTCTTCAAACTCCTTTTCTCACATATTCCTTGGAGAGTTTTTTCCTCCTGCCAGCCACAGCAATAAGAGGTCTGTCTATGCAAGGAACCTTCAGTTGTCTGAAAACCCACTTTTCAWATCAGAGTGCCACCTTTCATCTGGACAAAGACAACTTGCCAGGATTTCTTTCAAAGTTGACTAAAACAGGTCTTTAAAATAGCTGGCCACCAGGAACAGTTTCTTTCCAGCAATCAAGAATATGGCCAAATCACTGGCAAACTCCTGCTATCTATGTGAGAACACTCTGGATGTTGATGGATGCAGTGCATTAACAAAACAGCACAGTGGACTGCAAGTTTTATTGTTATTTCTAAACTAAAACTGCCCTTTCACAGTGTTAGCTATTATACGTTGAAATAGGGCTTTTGATTACATTTTGGGAGCAAAAATCAGTTCCTGAGGTGATCTTTCAAGCACGCAGTAAGCCTAGCTATTTTCAGCAGACTAATGAGTCTTAGAAAGGAACTGCTGTTTCTTACCCCCTTTAAATTAAATCCAGACAAAATCCACAATGTGAAAAGGGGAGATTTTACCATTATCTTCTGCAACGTGTTTTTCATCTTTAGCATGATCCTCATGTTCTGTGAGTTCTCGTGAGGCGCAAACTTGTTTTAAGCCCAGGAAGAGGAGCAGGATTGAAGGGACAATCTGCGCAGCCACAGCATCCACTGCAGGTGGTCGGTTCCGCAATTCCATTAGGATGCTAAGTCCTATTATACACATCTTTCTGTCATGGAGTCTAAAACAACACACACTTGTTAGACAAAAAGCAGATTTCCACTGCATAGATATGCAGAGAAAAATAATATTGCTGCTCCACTCCTAAGCACTACTTCAGCTAAAAGTCCTGGTACTTGCTGTGGCGAAAGACAGAGACGATGTCATAGAGATCACTTGTCCTAARTCCACTTTTAAACTCCTAAATACATTATTTCTTTTGTTCTAAACGCAAGTTCCCACTGAAAGAYACTGTACTCGATAACAATTACCTATCTTTCAAGCACTGGCCAAATTCCTGGGACAACTGTTAGTTACGCTAAATAAGCTATGCAAAGTTTGTTATGCTAAATAAATACTGTCTAATGATTATGTAAAGTACCTTGTCTTTAGTAAAACATTTGATACAGGTTATCACCATTCAGTAAGATGGAATATTAATTTGCACTGGCTTAGATAGGAGCATTGTTGCAGGGACTGAGATTAGCAAAAAGACTGTGAATAAAGAGTAACAAGAAGAAGGATGCATGGAATTGTAGGGTGCTGTTATGGAATGACACAGGGCTTGCTGTATTTAAATATATTTATGAGCAGTCCATCAGAATGGCTGTATTACACGTTCAATTTTTGATATTAACTTGAGACATACTGCTAACTCCAGCAAGAGCAGAGAAATAATTGTCAAGAATAACAAGTAGCACACTCAAATGGGGAACTTAGCAGATGAGTAAACCACAGGAAAATACATAAACTAACAAACAAACTATAGGTAAATTAGGGAGAGAAATACATGGAATAACTAGCAGAATGATTTTTATGATGCTGTAGTCAGGAAACTAGGTAAGAACCTATGCTCTTAAAAATAATGATTTATTCTGAGTTCTACAAACAGAAGTCATTTGCAAACAAGCCAGGGAAAAATTCTCTAACTGCCTCTACAGATAGTCTTTGGCTCTACTTCAGGATACTGGAAACACCAGTATTCCAATCTTCTTTAACATCTTGGTATTTTACTGTTTAGCGCTTCAGAGGAGGTTGTTTTGTTTGAACTATTCAATTTGATACCAACAGCATCTGTGCAAGTCTTCTGCAGGACAAGTAGCTCCAGCAAAAATGGCCCTACAGAAACAACGTAAACCTCCAGAGCTGGCTTCTATATAAGTTCTTTTCCTCCTGCATTCATGCATCAGTTGATCTAGGAAATCTTCATCTATGCACTAGCATAGCAGTGCTAGCACAGCTGCAACAGAACATGGCAGAAAAGCAAGGGAGCAGGGGAGCCCCCTTACAGCATTTTCAAATGTTTCCAACTGCTAGAGAATGGCCATCCTCCAGACTCTTGGTAGAGTCTGTTTGGAATGAAGATAAAAGTTGAGAGAGAGGAAGCTATGAAGATGTGCATGAGAGCCCATACTGCTATAACAGAAACAGCAATAAAACAAGGGATCAGATAGCTTAAGCCATCATTTCAAAAATTAATACAGAAATGTAATTTTAAAACACTTAAAATTTCATTACCAAAGATCTCACACGACATGCTACTGAACTATAATATTCAAGTGATCATGTATTACAGCTTTCTGAACTTAACACGTGCTTAAACAAGGCTGAGAATCTGGACAGGATTCATCATACCACTTACTTTGTCAGTCTTGTTATGGCTTAGTGAAATGTTTCCATTCTCAGAGTAGTTGACAGTAACAATAAATTATATAACAGCATGCATAGCATTATGACCACAGAAGTCCATCCAAGAAAAACAATGTCACATGCATTAAAAGACATGCTTTGTCGTGTTGGGTTTGACTGCTTCCCTCCACTACACATGTTGAAAAACACACCAAAGTGGGCAAAGAGTGTCCTTCCATCGTTGCTAACTGCAATATTAAAATACTTCTTCTCAAAAAGGAAGTGGCAAAAAACAAGAGGACACAAAAATGAAGGAAACTTAATCAGAGGAATACGGTCTGCTTTCATCTTGATTACAGAGCAAAAAGAAATTAAATTAAAAGATAAGAATTCAAGGAAATTAAAGTCCTTAGTCACCACARTTTACTTGAAAACAAATTAATCACCATTTGCTCACATGCCAACATTGTGAACATTTTTTGGAATGGTCAACCTTACGGTAAGTACAAACACAAATAACGTTCTCCACCTCCTCTCTCTGCCAGTACCTTTATGTAAGACTTATCAAAGCTCTGTAATCCGTGCATAAGATTTCTATCCTGCATTTTCACACAGTCATGAAATTTCTTCAAGCCCCAAATGTATAAAGAAGCATGAGAGTAGTTACTGTCACTTGGCACTAACTTTTATAATACATTTGAATAACCTGTAGTCAGGTAATGCTAACTCAAAAATGCAACATAGTAAAAAGTCAAGAAATGGGAGCAATCAGTGGTGTAACTTCATATTAAATTATCTCTTCTGGACAGTAAATCGAAGTGGAAGACTCAAGCACTGCTGTTTAAAAGGTCATCATTAGGAATTAGCAATTAGCCCAAATGACCAAAAAATACAGTACATTTTTCATACTCCATTTTCAAGCATCTAAATGAAGAAGTTCTAAGAATGAACACATGTCTTTGGAATATGTACATTATTAGAAGGCCCAGCAAAACCACAGAAATTGAGACATCAAGTCATCTTTAGTGAACCTGAGCCAGAAGGAGACTTGTTTCTTCCACCTGTCATGATAGACCAACAGGAGGACAAGCATCCACTTTGGCAGAAGTTCAGCATTCTATCATGCCACAGCTGTACCAAGTACCAGCAAGATTCAACAAGCAAAACAGTTTAATATCATTTATGTATTTTTGTAATGGCAAAGAATGGCTTCAAGATCCTTCCATTCCCTCGCTACCAAAACGCTCACCATTTCAGCATCCTTTTGTCTGCACGAAGGAGCCTCAATACAATTCTCTTTAGAACTTTGTCCTTCAAGATCCCTACTTATTTGTTCAGCAACACAGAATAGTCCTCCCTAGCAATCGTAGACTCTGCTTGATCCCTCAATGGCATATTAAGCCTGGAGTGCTAAACATGTAAACTCTGAGGCGCATATGTCAGTGCAATGCACAGCTACAAGGCAAGTCCATTTTTGTCAAGCTGTGTGTGGTCTTCATAATCTGCAGGACCTTTTGAGGCTAATACACTTGTTTCAATACAAGATAAAAAGATCTAAGAATCTTTTGTATTTTAAACTGAGTTGAAAGTATTTCAAAGGTAAATCACTAAGCTTTCCTTTCCTTTACTGGTATGCTGTGCTCCTTTTATGTGAGGATCAAGTTTCTTTCTACTACATCATTGCACTTCCTGGACAAACTGCAAATAATTAGCCATTTCCTTCAAGTTACAAGGTCAGAACCAGCCTTGCTTTCTTGTACAAGTTTGAGATTTTATACATGACTCCAAGAAAAATTGGATTTTTAACTATTTAAAYCTCTAACAAATAAATTCTTTTATACAGCTTTAAAAAAAAGAATCTTTTTGTTTCAAAACAAAAATTAAGTTTTCCTTTCACCCCAGTTTCCACAGAATATTCTTTAATACAAGAATAAGTCACAAGTTCTGCCCACATTTCAGGCTCTCAGGGAAAAGGTGGAAAGCAGTGAGGAGCAAATGTTTTTACAAACGGCTTTTCAGTCCTTTGCCCTTATTCAATTTGAAGTAATTGTAGAAAATATATTTAGAAAAAAATACACTATGCTGTAGTGTATAGACACACTCACAGATTTGTAATATCCATGGTGACGTACTGGATTTATGCACAGTCATATGATGAGTTCTGAGCTGTTCTTGCCTGGTTTATTTCTAACATTCCAAAATTCTAAACAGGTTTAAATAGTTTCTATATCTTGGATAACATGGAAGAACAGTTACTTATCTTATTGCAATAGCTTTTTTTCCCAAGATGTATTATTCACATGGATTCCATTTCATGAGTGCAGAAGTCCTACTAAAGAAATATTGCGCTCTTTTCACCAGCACTGTCTGCTAGTTTGAACCTGAGAACATAGACCAACAGGACTACTACCTCTCTGTCAGGACAGAATCTGTGGATACCAGGACTTCACAGAAGCAGATAAAGGAGAAAAGGGCATGAGATTCATATGGACAAAGTATATTAAAGAACTTTTGTTACTGGTAAGTCACAGACAGTCTGCATGGCTAACAAAGAAATGTCAGTAAAATTCACCTGGTCTGTAACAGCTGGAAGTGGATTTACTTTGCTCYTTTCCAGTTTCTCTAGGACTTGTAACTGTACCAGCTGACCTGAATTTAAGTCTAAAAACCCCTCTTTTTGGAAAGCAACCTAACTCTAAAATAACGCAGCTATGCATGATGGTTGGAGAGACAAACGACAGTACTAATCAGGGTGCCTGCTAGTATTCTTCACTGATGCAAATATGAACTCTGCAGAAGTGGGCCCAAGAAAGGGTATCAAAGAAGCCAGGTTTCTTTTGCAACTCTGTCTCCTCATGTTCATTTAGGCATCTCAGTGTTTGGCTGCTGTTCAGATGACAACTCTAAAATGAAAAGGTCTTCTATAAGTAGTCCTGTCCTTCTGAGGGAAATGGAGAAAGTCAGTTATATCACATCACAGTTCCTAATAAGCAGTTCTATAGCAAAAGCCCTGTACCTGAAAGCTGCAAACTGAGGAGATGGCTCTGAATGGACAGTAATTTTTAGATTTCAGCAGTTTCATAGACATTTATTTCACTGCTGGTAGCAGCATATCAAAGAGAGAGAATTTAATCTTTGGCTACCACTCAACTGCACAGTTTGAGCAAAATTTAGCACGCTGATCCCTGTGTTTCATTTTCATAGGCTTTGTCAACTTTTTTCTCAGCTCTGAAGAAGGATTTAGTTGAACAGTAGTTGTAAAAAGTGATGCTTTTTCAAAAAGCAACACAAAATAACTGAAAGTTAAGCTGTGKCTTGCAGGGGTATATGACGTTGAAATCTATTCAAGTCTGCAGCATTTTTCCTCTCTGGACCTGACTAGCTTCTCAGTGACTGCTCTAGGATGCACTGTGTAAGGCTTTCAATCTCTTTCATTTTCAGAATTCTTTTAAGAAGGAATGACAWGTTTACCACCTATAGGGAATATGTTCTTTCATACTGTCTCTGTACGCTTTCAGCATTCACATTCAATAGAAAAATGACAGCAGAAAGAGTTGAATCTCAAGAACTTTGTTTCAGCCATAAAAATTAGTGCATAGAAATCCTTATGCTAAAAAGTCTTCCACTTTTCTAAAGCTAGCGGATGTAAAAATAGTTTCAAAATTTAACAGTAATATTACCACAATATATGGGAGAGGTAGAATTAAGGGTGCCATTTTTCAGCCACTGATGCTTCAAAAGAACTCAGGGACATAGGCCCCCTTATGCCTTCTTTGTAACCAACTCAAGTAACCCCTCTAAACGATAATGGGTTCTTTTATGTTCAGATATAGGATATACATTTCATAYGCACAGCAGGTAGAAGAGGTCAAAATGCACATGATATTATGAACTGTCCATTTTTGTTATGGTGAAATACAAAGTTTTTTTCTCATTTTTTGAATATTTTAGCACTTTTTAAGATTTTTTTTTCTTCAAATAAAGAATGTTATGGTAATAACTTCGAATTCAGACATGAATTTGCCTACAGAGCCTACACATACCACACCAAAGCAGTCAATTTCTCTTCTAACTCCAAGCAGTTTTACTGCTAGTAAGGTAGACTGTGCTGCCAGTCTACACACTATTGTCCCTCCATCTTAAGCCCACTAAACTGTGTACTTAGGACAGGGGAGTGAAAAAAACACATTTTTACRCAGTACATCGGTACACATTTTGTAAATATTACAAAGGAGAGCAAAACCTGGGTATACTTGTTGATCACTTATTAACTGGGAGTCACTGTTGTATTGCAATGCTACCATGTACCACACAATGTAAAATCAAGAGGGACACTAAGGCACTAATGAAGCTGTACCAAGATAATATGTAATTCTCTTCAAGAAAGATGGACTCAGATAAAAACTGGTACAGAGAAAAGCTGCCTGCATGATCGGGGAGTGGAGAAACCATCTTATAAGAGTCCCACTGGAGCCTGATTAACTTGTTTTTCATTGGGAGAAATAAAACTGTGCCAATAAAAAACAGGAAGGAAAAGAATGACAAGCTAAAGGATAAGGTATGCATCCTTGGGGTCACAAGCTGCCTCTTTTGGCCCCATGCTAATTCATGGCATGACTCCTAACACACCGACACTTCMCTTACTACGTTGGCACATACTGTGCACAGAGAAGGCACGTTCTGAGCCTGTCCATACACCTGCAGTCTGATTTTATGCCTCCAATGACAAAATGYAACTCATAGCACAAAGATGAGAGCTGTCAACTACATCTGATGGTCTGCTTTGCCCTTAAGTGAACTTGAAGCTCTTGCAGCCAGGCATTATATCTCAGCCGCGAGGCAAGCACTAACATTTGAGCACTGGATTTTAGATCCGCACATCATCAAGTACATAATAGCCTTGGTCCACCCCCTCCACTTTACAAATATTTAGCTCCTGCCTGAGTGCACACTGGTTCAGTCTGCACACATATTCAAGGGAGGTCTGAATGCACTGTATATTCAGGAGTGTGCTGAACAGTCAATAAATCAATGGCATAAGGATAAATATGCAAAAATTGACATGAACAACTGGCAGAAATTAAAACCAGAGTGTGGATTTTGTTTTTCACTAGAGGGAATAATGTTTTTTAACATTAAGTGGAGCAGTTAAAAATATTTTAGAAAATACAAAACAGAAAATATGTAAACATAGTATTTGAGAAAAAGTTATTTCCCTAAAATCCTGCTGGTCAGCTCTGAATACTAATCTCTGCATATGCTGGATCATCTCTTGGACAAGCAGATAGTTCATGACTAAGAAACTTCTAAGAATTCTAATGTACAGTATGTACTGCACTCTTGTGTTCCTTGCAACAAGGAAATTCAGTGCATAACTCAACAGAAAAGGAAAAAATAAATACACATAGATCACCTTTAGCTGCATCACAGCAATTAGACATTGCTAGTGTGGGTTACTGTTAGACTAACCTAGAAACGAGATCTCTTGTATCAGCATAACTAGCGACAGAAGATAGAAGTGAATAGAAAAATCAAAAGCATGGACTTTGAAAGAYAAAACCACAATACTTGCCCAAGAAAACAGTCTGTGTCATTCATCCATTGGTTTATGAACTGTGCAGTGATGGGCTCAGGATTGTGTGGAAATCTGATGTTTTCTAAGGTATGTAGAAGTAGGTCAGGATTATAGTAGAGTGCAGCTATGGCAACCTGAAGACACATAGTACGAAGTTCACTTGTTTTAACTCCTCTTGTTAACCGCTCCAGAACAGCCTCCACAAACAGTGGAATACACTGGGCATATAATTATGAAGGAGAAGGAAAAAAATAAGATAAAAAATTATATATCCAGCCACATTACACAAAAATTTAAAACACAATTATCAGAACCAACCTCCAGAATTAGCTGAAGTCCAGGAATGTTCTAAGAATGTATTCTATGCATTTCCTTGTATAAAAGTATTTCAAGTCCCTGATTTCACGTTTATAAAAACAACTATTTCTCTCAGCTAAAAATGCCAAAGTTATTCTCAACACAAAGGAGAATATTTGGGGCCATTTGGTGGAATTTGTTTTAACCTGAAAAAGTTTTAGAAAAGAATCCAAAGACATTCTGCTCTTGAATAAAAATATCCAACAATCGTAAGACTAATAGGCATTAAAAACTGAAATGAGCTAAAAATGCAAGAAAAAGTTTTACTTAATAAATGTAAAGTGATGTTAAATTTCTTAGAAAAGTTTAAAACAAGTAAGTTTATTCAAATAAAAGCAAGTATATACATACTCCTACCTAACAAAATAAGCATCTACATATATTTAAAGGTGCAGGTTTATGCTATTCATCAATTTGGGAAGAATTATAAGAGTTTATGAGTTTCAGTTAACGTGCAACCATTTTAATTCACAGAGTTGTGGAGCTCAGTAGAGCCTCCCACACATACTTATTTCAATGCAAATGCATGCAACACACTTTAATTCCTTCCTGATTTCTTTTAAAAATAAAATAATTCAGGTAATATTTTAATCTTCAATTATTTCAGTTCTATAATTGTGAAATTATATTGGTTTCAGTGAAATTAACTGAAAATTAATCATTGAAGTCCACAGGCAACMTCAAATATGATATGTTAAAGTAATTGAGGTTGGAGTGTTATGCAGAATATGAGTTTGAAATTTAGCCTTTAACATAAAAAATACACCATCTAAGTGTGTCCTAAGCAACTCCAGAAGACTGTGATTATGATTCTCCTTGCAATCAMCATCTAGCCACCTTCTACATACAAAGGTCGTCTTTTCCATGTGCACTGGGTAATTCAAAATATTCAAAATGACCAAGCTCATCCTACTTGAAGAAACAATTTCAGTAGTTTGATATGTACAATTAACTTCTCAACCACAACAGTCCTAACAGTGTTTGTTTTGCAACAGAGGGAAAATCCTATTAGGAGAAAGCAGGAAAAAACAAGCTTGTACATCACACTATACTCTTACTGTTCAGTTTACCTTCACATTCCAGTCATACCCACTAATATCTAATCTCAAAAAACAAAAGACAAACTCTCCCGAGTCCATTCACATCTTTCTATCTGTATTTCTTCCTTATTCCTTCATTTTATATTTCCACCAAATTCTCTAATTCCAATTGCTTTTCTCAGGAATCATACACATATCATTAGAAACCATCAAAAAAGAGTATCTGCTTAATGTATATCACCTGGTCAATACCCCGTCCTTTGCACTGGAGAACAATTACTTCTAGGAGTTTGGCTGCATGGCACTCTGCATCTTCTCCTGCATCTCCTGTTAATACCTACCAATCCAAATGACAGATCAGTTTTAGTATTAATCAAAATCAGCTTTGAAAGCAAGTATCCCTGTATACTCAAACCTGTACATGGCATCTACATATCCCTCCACAATATATTCTGGGATGAATTAAAAAAGGTAAGAAATCATCTCTACARGATACAAAGAACAAAAGATGGTTAAAGGTGAATTTAAAAACTCAGAAGAATTCTCTATTGCTCTTTATGAACGTTTGTATCCTTTATATGTCCCTCATCACCTTTCCCTTTTTCAAAGGAAATGTTACCTAAAAGAATCACTGATGTTTTCTATATCCTGTTTTCATTTTGTGACTGCAGTTCTAATAGACGCTGGCAGTTTAACAGCCTGGCAAAGTGAAGTCCTGTCTCTAGGCTAATTTCTGATTAAAAACAAGATGCATGCAATCATTCTGTGTATAAGTGCATATGCGTGAAACTGACTGTTTCTTCTCAGCTCATTTCAATCCCACGGACAGTGCCAATCAAACCTGACATAGGAGTAGAATTCTCAAACACAYTAAATCCTCATAAGTTTCTTGAAAATAAGCAGGAAGCTAGATGCAGAAGACTCTATAATGCCCCAAAYCAGAGAAAAGCTGCAGTGTGATCTCATACTTTACTACACGTGAGAGAATAAGTATAAAGGAGAAATATTATAAATGTGGTCCCATATAAATGGGAAGAACTACAGATGTATTCGTACCTTAGCTGACATTTAGAGAATCCAATCACAAGATACAAAACCGAAGKCAATCAGGCTTCAARGATTCATCTGCTTACTGAAATTGCTGCTCATACAAGAGAGTTAACATGAGCAACAGCACTGCAACTTTCTCCCACAAATGTCTGTGCATATAGTCTTCTATAAAATTATRTCACTTACAAGTGTGAAGGTGCTAAGTCTATCTGAAACTCAGCTGAGGCAAAACTTYGTTTTGTTCTGAAATGACCAGTCTCCAACTGGCATGTTCAGGTCACACTGTTGTTCTGTATGATTGTTAAGTACCATTAATAAGCATAACAGAATCAGAAGCCTTACCTTTTTACACATAGCATAAATGATTTCTAAATTCTTTGGGTTAGACAGTAAAGTATCAGTGTCAATGGTCACATAATTATGCAAGAGAGGCATCATATCTGGGGAAGAGGGAGAACAAAAGAGAAAAAATTACAAGCAAATCCCTAAAAGTGTTAACCAATCAGGCCCKAGTCCCACAGTGTAATTCATTAACCCAAATTCCTGAACATGGCTGAAATTCAAACTTTACAAGTCTATGTTAACAGAATTCTTTGTAAGGTGCACTCTGCAGGATSCATTTTCAGAATAAGAAACAGAATAGGCGTACATTTTATTAATTAATATGTAGTTTCATATTAACTTTGTAGGTATCAGTTTTCTTTGAGTTTAGGACCCCCTACAATAACCGAGCAAGCTGATAGATTTGAACAAGTTCCTCCCAGCTAAATATGCTCTTGTTATACTCATGCACTAAACAGATGGTCAGGGCATGATTCAATTACATGATCATTTCAAATCATGACACTAAATGGAAGTGACCCTTAGAAGGTGGGATTTGGAGATGAATTCCCAAATGGTTGAAACATCAACAGAGTAGAAAGAGTCATACCTGCAAAGTACTCAAAGCAATCCTGCTGGAAAACCTCATATAAAACACCTAAAAGCTGCCACATTTGAGGTGAAATCATCTGGCATGTCAAGCTGTATGCCAAGGAGAGAATTTCTTCATAAAACTCTGGAGAGGAGAAACAATTTGAAGTAGGGTGCTGTAAAARAGAAGTTTTGCTCGCAAATGCCATGAAATCTCAAAAGCAAGCCCTGGGTCATATTACAACTAGAAGACAGCATTTAATAGCTAGATCAATATGTAGAAAAAAATACAGTTGGAAAAGATTCTTTTAGAGAGACTTTATGATCGCTATAATTGCAATGATATGCACTGTTTTTCATTATATATGTACACTGGAAAACTGTATTACCACCACACAAAGTACATTGCCTTTAAATTATTTACTGCACAAATCTTCTATTATCTCAACCTTTTTTTTCTCTTAAAGGCCTTATCAGAAAGTGTGCAGCTCTTTAATACAGGAAACTGATAAAACAGTAGTGTAATTGTGGACTGYGTCCATAAAATAGTAATTTTATTGCAGACTTTGTCCTTTAACATAATTAGCCAGAACTATAATTAGAGTTCCATCTTCTGCTTTAGGTCTGACCTCCAATAAATAGTAACTGATCTAACTAYGGTGAAAGAGGAGATCAGGAGAAACAAATCATAACTGAAAATTAACATTTTTTTCTCTAAAGTAGCAGTATAAAAAAAGGGGGATGAAATTCTGAACAGRAAAACAGTGTTGTTCACAATAATTAATCTAAGAATTTTCTGTGTAAAAATGTGTAAGATTTTTCTAAAAATTAGTTCTAAAAGATACCTATAACATGTTTCTGCAAAACAAGGCCAATGATCTGTAAACAAATGCTCTCCAGCTGTTGAGTTATCTGAAAAAAAAAAAAGYCATTTATTTAAAAATACAGAAAGAGATAATTTGATCAATATATTTTACTAATTCCATTTAAGTGAGAAGTTCTTCAAAGCAAAATGCTTTTATCACTCTCAAAATGCTGCTTTAGCAATCACAAAAAAAATATGGAATAAGGTCTTACTAATGTAAGTACTCAAATATTCAATAAACAGTATTACTCTAGAACATGTCACTTACAAGGTGTTCCACTATTTTAATATTTATTAATTAATGGTTATTTTACAGATCCTATTGAAAACTCTCTGCTGCCTTTCCTGGTACAAGGYAAAGGTAACATAAACACTATGCTCAAAGAGTTTGAGACAAGGCCCCCATTAAAAAAATCTTTAAAGAAGAATGGGTTAAAAGGAAGAGAAGTTTTTGCCTCAGGTCCATGGAGAGCTTCCCAGAACAGGCTCACCAAGGGGAACACACRTAGAAATTGGGAGAATATAACTGTGTTGAGATCAGGCAAAAGCTATTGTGAGGCAAATGGCTGGAGTGAGCAGTTTTACCATGAGGGGACAAGTGTATTAGACCTTGCTGCATTGAACAGGGAGACTGCATTYATCAAACTACAAGGAAAATTGTATGGCCACATTACAAGTCTAAGTAAAACCAATAAATATAGGCCTTCCATTTTATTACCCATGCCCATTCATTACGCACACAATCTTACATGRTATCAGGCCTCCTAGACCCATTCTAGAACAGCATTTAAGAATATGAGCCCAGATTCTTCCACCTAACAGCATGCAGCTGACTAAGACACCTGACTTAGAACTGACGATCCTCTAAGCTCCCTCCACAGATAAAAGTGAAAGGGACGGGAACTTTTTAAGGAGTTTTCAGCCTCATGTTTTATTTAGATAACACTTATTTCATTTCTAAAATGATATAAGATCCTAAGATGAAAAGCACTCTGCATAGTATTTTAGTTTGTGCTTCACACAATAGAAAAAGAAGCTGCTAAGTTTATCCTCAAAAGTTCCACTCCAGAGGTTTTCCTGCCCTACAACCTGAAGATCTACTCCAGCCTATCATACCTAGAGCTCAGCTTAGCTACCATATTTCTTTGTGGTTTTCCAAAGATGCAAAGGGCTCTTAGAAAGAAATAAAGATGCTTTGAAATCAAAAGGAAGACAATGTTCATAGGAGAAAATAATTAGTATTTTAATCAGACTATTTTTAAAATTATAAGCTTCATTAAAAGATTTATTTCAGAGTTGCAATGAAACTTTCTCATTGTAATTCAAGGAAGCAAAACAACCTCGGACAAAGCACTTCTGTACTTTATGTCAACTGAGCTCAAAGTTGCTGACTGACTGTGACTCTCTGGTCAGTCACTGGACTCCTTCCTACTTCAGTCAAACTCAGTGGTATGAGCCAAAAGAACGAGCCTCATTAGGAGCCAGGCAGCAATCCTAATCTAGTGCTCACTTAAGCACTGAGTTCAAAAAGGATGTGAGCCTTCCCTGGTAACTTCTCTGAATATGTGAAATGTAGATTTATATTGAACCACAGCTAGGAAATCCACTGCTTCAATTCTATCCAAGAAACCGCTGGGTAAACAGCAAAATATGAGTCACCAGTATCAAAAATTACCTAATGCAATAATGTTCCTCTCTAAAATATAGTTTAAAAGCCTGTAGTAATTATCCAATGAAGTGTTTGCAAGAATAATGGCTATGGATTTTACCCTCAAGAGAAAAATTTCCTTCAAAGGTGAGGGCTAAACAGTTCAGAAATCACAAACACAAACTGGGTTTTAAATTCAAATTTGTCAGAGATCGTTTGCTATTGATTCACCATCTTACCTACAGTAAATAAATACACCTGTCAGAGCAAGGGATGAAACACATACCTAGAAGTAGCTTGTTATMACGAATGAAAAGCACGAATGGAATAGCAGGAGAAAACATATAAAAAAAACAACTCACCTCCTTGTGGTCTTCAACAACTGTCAGAATAGTGTCAATTGTGTGCAAGATGCCCATGGCCATAACTGTTTTGTCCTCCACTTCCTCATATTCCTCACTCTGAAGTACTTTACCAAATATTTCAGCCTATGAAAGAAAAGCAACTAGCTTGATATTCAAGGGCCAACCTACTATTCTAATTTGTCATGCAAAACCAAGACAGTAAATAAAACAGTAGTAATGCCTTATCTATTTCAGCACTGATAGTGCACTTTTTTTTTTTTTTTTTTTTTTTTTTTTTTTTTNAAGTCTAGCTCTGTTGAGTCATTTGTAATGTTAAATAATCAGAGTTTGGCTCATTAAAACCAGTGACAAAATTCAGTACCTCTGAAAAGTCTATAGGTTTTAAAGATGCTTTGGATTGAAAAAACTATATATTATGAACACTATATATGGAACYTTTATAAGGATCACTTCAAACAACAGGCTCATAAAATGTTTACCAAACCAGTCATGTGCCTGTGACTGATCCGTTACTCTACTATTGTCTCTTACCAGGTGTTGTGTCATGTCAACAGCGATGGTAGCTACCTCTTGACTGTACTCACAGATCATCTTCTGGATTACATTAGTAAGATCATCATTTTCCGTCTCTCTAACAATGTGTAAGAGCTCTTGCATAACTGGCCTTACATATGGTTTCACATATTCTTTGGCTAAAAAGACAATTCAAATAAGGCGAGATTAACTATTCGTAAACAGCAAACATACAGTACCTTAAAATTACTAGGTACCTGACTACTCTTGAATAAAACTATTAAAACAAAACTAATTCACGTCAGAAAAAAAGCAATTAGCCAAAGCACTTTACAGTCCCTAGCTTGTAAACTAACAAAGTAACTAAACAAATTGTACCTTCACCACATTTAATACTGAAAAGCCACCTACAACAGCACCCGCTCTTCTGGGGGAATATGTGCCGTCATACACAGAGAGCATTCAATATTAAATGTACATACCACTTCACTTCATTAAAAATAAAACAGAGACAGGTATTATTTAGTCTGTTAAATGAAGTATGTTGATTCTATGTTCTTTTGTGCAGAAACTTGCCAGAAAATTTTGAAGTCAGAATTCAGGGATGTACACAGTAGCTAATGGGCAAGTGAAGCAGTCTAAACATGATGAAATGGTCAGAAAACTGTCTTTAAATGTTAGACATGTTTAAATATATCTGCACCAAATTAAAAAAAAATTCTCCACAAAAAAAGAAAAAATAGTATGTGCAAAGTATATACAATTAATGAACCACTTTAGATTACCTTGCTCCTGGTTGCTTATTAATGTCTGAAGAGCTATTGCAGCTTCTACTTTAACAGGCATTTCTTTATCTTCAATCAGGCTCTTCTTTGCCAACTCTACTGCATTCCTTAAGTTTAGCTCATTGTGGAATTTCAAAGCACTGAATGAATGAAGAACCCAACAGGACTGCATGCCAAAAAGAAAAGCAAGTTAGGGGCTAGTTCAATTTCTAACATTTTTAAACTAATTTAAAAATGATGCTAACCATCTCTGTCTGTTCGCATATGTTGTTTTGTTTTCTTAATTACAGTTTATTCATGCAATAACATGTAATATAGTTTTTGCATTCAAATAATTCTTTCTTCTCCTTCCCCAAATTCCAATAAATTCAGTAGGCACACAATTGACATTCAGAGTTTTAGTYTTCTGGGGAAAATCGGAAAGGAAATTTAACAGCTTGTTTCTGACTGATACGGACAGTCAGAGATTTTGTCCAAGCTACACTTAAACTAGTAATATCTACTCTGTAAAAAGCCTACTTGTTTTTCACAGCTTTCAACAGCTCAAGTTATTGGGATCTGCTAATGAAAAATGCTCATAAAATGGCTTTTATACRTCATCATATAATCACTGTTCAAATTGTCCAGTCTGATCAAAGTAAACAATAACACAATACAGACTTTCTATCAATTCCTTTAATTGTCAAATCATTTTTAAAATCAAAATGCTGAAAAAATGCTGTATGAGTTAGTTATTTGAAAGTATATTATGTATTTGGATTGCTTTATTTCTTTTATTAATATTCAGAAGGAAGCTAAACTGCAAAGGAAAGAATCACGGCAAATATTGAAATTTATGTACTTTGTGAACTTACTCTAGCTCTGAGGTACCCCAGGTTAGACATGAACAATGGAAATACATGATTCTGTAACATCAGCTCCATCTGATCCTTGAATACACTCTTCTGTTGATGTAAATAAAAATTAGTTTTGGAGATTGTTCATTTTATATACTCCATTTTAGCCAGTAATTTATTTTAACCAACTTGTGAACCATTAGAAAATACAATGATTTGTAAGCCTAAAAAAGGTATTCTTTGCCTCAAGACAAGATCTACTTCTCATTCCCTGAGCAGAAAAAATATTGTGAGGATAGTAAGTCAAAAGCCAGACAAGTAGAGAACCTGTATATATAACGCTGAAATCTACATTACTGTTTATAATATTGTACCTGAATTTTTTTTTTTCTAAAGTAATTGATTCCAGCAGATTTTTATTTTTAAAAATGACTCAGGATCAAGCCTAGTATTCCCAGTCTTCCTACAAAGGAGTACATACATAGCTGAAGATAAATATAAGCTTTATTATGAAACAGAGCAGAGGTTGAAATGCCCTGCTGTAAGTATAAATAGTAAAAACAATTATTTTACATACTACAACAATAACTTGTATCTTTTTACATACTAATTGGACAGCTAAGATAATCCCTTTGTGATAGAAATCTCCTTGGCTGAAGAAGGATATTCAATGAAAATTATTCCTTATTATTCCAAATTGGCAAATCCCAAGATAGTCACAGAAAGCCAGGACCACCAGCATGGAGACTTGGGACTTTTCTAGCATTTATAGCTTCAGCATACTAGAAAGGACGCTCGGGGATTGTGTTACCAACTAAAGGAAGGACTAAGATACGAAGAGGGTGAAAAGGCACATACAATACGAAATATATCTTAAGTGATCACACTTTTACTTCACTAATCCATACATCAGTTTTTCCCATATGGCTTTCCAAACCTTCAGGAGGCAGATGAAGAACTGGGAGCAAAAAACAATACAGAAACAGTAAAAGAATTTTCCCTTCTGCACACAGGTTAGAGATTTGCATCCATTACACTGGAAGCCTCTATGGAGATGCACCTGGCTAAATCAGAGTCATAGTGTGTATAAGCTAGTTACAGTCCCTATCTGTCAACTCACCAGTCAGAAGACACTAACAAATCAAACATTTTATGCAGAAACAGTTCACCAAATTCTTCAATCTGGCAAACACCAAATACAAGACATTCAGAATAGGGAGGGGGAGTGTTTTGGAATTACTACTCCTTTGTAAACCACACATTTTTATAATGTGTATTATAACCACACATTTAAAGGCTGAAAATTTCAAATAGGAACAGTATACTGAAATAAATCCCCCTTTTTCCTCAGGACAGCRATAAATGGGTTTAGAAACGCCCATTCAACATGAAAGGCTGCTCACAACAGGGACAATGCCTTCCTCCTCACTATTATATCCAACAGRGAAGGGAGGGCATTTACATTCCAGTGCAATTTGCAAATATTTTGCCAATGTTATTGATGTTCCAGGATATCATATCAGGTGATGGACAGGTAAAAAGCAAAAGGTAAATGCTGGTAACATATTCCTTTTATATGTAGACTAGATGACATGTGTACAGAAAGAAAACTTACATAAAATAACTTTTTGCATACTTTCGAAAGGAAGCCTCCAGCACGAGGCCTCCATTCTAATTCTAATAAGTAGTGACTTTTCAGCAGTTACTTTTGACATGGAGAGAGGGCATACCTAGGACTCCACACTCTACAAAAGCATAAGGGAAACTGTAATGAATATTACCTTATAGAGCAAAAGTGTAGAATAAATGTGTGTTCAAACTTCAGAAAAATACTCAATGTTGTGAAGATAACGTGATGCAAAGAACGGAGGAAGGACAGAAGCTCTGTGCTCCTTTCACTTAATTTGCAAAACTCTCAACTGGCTGGTGCAATGAGACTAAAAGCCACATATTGTACAGTAAGAAGGCTGAAAACTAGACAAAACATTCCTGCAATGTGTTAAGTAAACATTTTCCTGGAACTAGAATCAGCCCACAATAGTGTAAGCTGTTGGGGGTTTTGCTAAAGGATCATAGCAATTTTATTGATGGAATGCATATTTGTTTTCTTAACACTCTTCCACTTTACTAAAGCAGGAGAGGACCAAGGGACTGTTCTGTAGCAAAAAAGTGGAGTTTTGGAGAAACTTGGAAGAAAAATTTGGGTTTAAAATGGGAAGATAAAAAATAGCAAAGAATGTTAATAGTTTTAAAGAAACAAACTGTCAAATTCTTAGTATACAGTGCAATCACTCTACAGACTTCATAAATATGATTAAGGGCTAGGCATACATTATAAGTTAACTTTTGGCAGGGGGGCAGAAGGAAATTGCAACTGATAACAAGAATTACAAATATAAACCTATTTCACTTCCTTACCCACTTACTTTCAGTAAAATATCAGCCAGGGATCCTATAACATGCAAAGCTCCATCTTTTTTCCTTGGATCAATGTTTGGCTCTGTCAGAATCTGGTAGCAATATGCCATCATTTTTGGTAATACCTGTATACAATACAGATACAGGACAAACACAAGCTTTCCTTTTGTCAATGAAGTATCTAAACCAAATTATTTCAATAAAATTGCTTTAGTTAAAAAATTCATATGATTTTTGTAAGTAGAAATTTTAACTTGGCCCAAGTAACTGTGAGGTACTAGGTGTATCAGCTTTCTACAGTTAAAATTTAAAAGCTTCTTTTTTCAGCTTTTCACTCATACTTGTCAAAATTAAATTCACCTCCTCCTTGAAATTTCACATTAGCAACTAACGTATTTTTGTTGTTTTGCAGCAAATCAAAAAGGCGATGAAAAGAGAAGAGGCTCAAACAGTATAGGTAACGTCACTTTTTTCTTTTTTTTTCCTTACTTCCTATTTTCTTTTTTTTTTTCCTTACTTCCTTTCTGGTTTGTCCTATACATATATAAATATATGTACGTGTGTGTCTGTGTACATACATGCAGGAACATATACATATTCGAGAACAGCTTGGACTAGAAGTTGAAGTTCTCTTCATGACTGATATTAGTCTGTTGGTTTTGGCAATAACTTGTATATTTGACTAGATTTGGAAAGGTTTCTTGGCAAAATCAATTATTTAATCTGATTTCCACGTATATTATGTGCTTTGCTGATTTTGTGAAATTTTATGACATTTGTGTATCTCTGTAGAAATTACGACAACAAGGAGGTCAGAAGGCAAGGACTGTTCTGACGACAGAGAAGAGAAAAGGTCATAGGCTATTCCACCTGACAAAAAGACTATGCTSTTCTCTGGAAATTCATTTAGAAAAGGAGCTCCACGCTTACTGTATAACAAAACTGCATCCAGACAAAAAATTAGCAGCTTTAGCAAACTGACACATATTTTTCAGGGCGAGGCTGACTTCCCTTAGCACATATTACTGTAAGTATAGAAAGATCGACAGAAAAGTTATGTCCTCATTTACAGAGTAGCTGTATGAAATTGGTTTCATTCTTGCTAATTTCATTGCTGTCAGCAGGATTTTAAATASCATCAGTGCAAATTAACAAGGCTCAGGCTCACTTTTCCCCCTGCTCCAGTTTGGGAAGCTCTGAACAACCATGACAGAGAGGCTGTTTGTAAACTTGAGAAAGTATCACTACATCTTTTTCAGCTCAGTTTGTATCTGGCAGGTTAAATGTTTAGCTGCAATATGAATCCCTTTGTTTGTTTGTTTGCTTGTTTACATTTCAGTTCTGCAATTGACAACACTCAGTCAGGAAAGCATCTGACTACCTACTAGCAAGTAGGCTTTTCACAAATATCTTCTTGTAGCATCTTGAAATTTAAGGAAAGATAACATTTTTAAGAAACTTTAAACCATTAGGAAGAATTAGTACCTCTTTTCTCTTCTTTGCTGCAGTATAAAGGAGATTCTGTGCTGCTGTTGTAGTGGACGCATAATCCTCAAAAACATCTATCAAATTAAAAAAAAAAGTTTCCTTCACTGAATATAACATAACAGTAAATCTTGATAAACTATTTTGAGTTTCTGGGACATCACAAAATCAGGGTGMCTGCATAACTTCAAAACCCTTCATGAATGTTTTCACTTCATGGTCAAAGAGTTTGGACCCAAATTTAGGTCAACTATAAAAGCACCAACTTTTTGCCTTCCTAACCTACCGACCACCCATCATTCTCTTTATTAGGAAGGCACTATTTATTCACTAGCTCTTTTGAGAGCATGAGAAATTCTGGCTTTCTTCATTAAAATCATTATGGGAAGAACAACACAACATTCCAATGTCATCTGTGTATTATACATACACAGTTTGGGTTGATTTTATTAAAATCTCATGAGAAACTCTTTGTTTGCAAAAGATGCCCTGATCTGTGGCAATCTTAAATCTGCTGAAAGTTGAAATTTTTAGCTTTTTTCATTATAACTAAACCTCCTTTAACCATATTGAAAATATAATTTATACCTTGAAAAATAACAATGTGTGCTTCCAAATATGCTCTAGCTCAAACCTCTCTACACAAATTGAATTAAATAAAATCTAGAAAGATAATATCAAAATGTGATTGCAATTACATAATAATTTCTCCTGAAATGATTTTAAAATACTACTATACTACAGAAATTCTTGTTCTAGACCAAAATACTAAACTTCAATTAAATGTACTTTTATGTTTGTTTTTTACCTTCCACAATAATTCAAATCTGTATTTAAGTCTCAGCTATACCTAAAAATAGGATTCACTGTTTGCATAGAAAGAACTGAATTCAGATATTGAAAACCAGCTACATATTTGACCTCAGTGATCAACACTATCTTGTGATTCATTATTTTTCTAAAATAGCACTCCCAAGTTTTTTTAAATTATTCTACAAACATTTAAATTCTGTTTTTACATATGCTATTCAAAAATCAAATAAAAATTCCCAAATGCTATATCTCTGTGCTGCTTGGCTTACTGCAATTTTTCAGTTCAATTTGCTATAATTTTAAAGTACCCTCTCTTTTAAATGACACAAATCTCATAGTATGAGTAATTATTCATAATATAGTCCAGTGTGATATTTCCAATTTTTTGCACTGCCTTTTTAAAGAATACGTTTTTCTCATTATTTCACCACTTAGTAAAAACAATTGGCAAAATATACTGAAAAAATGAACAATCTTCAATACGGAAAGAGCAAGTCAGGCCTCTTCTGGTCAAAGGGAGAGCTGCAAGAGCTTGCGGACAGCTGTCACATCTGTGACAAGTTAACAACACTGCATTCCACAACTGACATTGCCAAGTTAGCCAGCCCGTCTCCTGGGCTGCACTGAACACATCTGAAGTGGAAAAGCAACTTTCAGAGGATCATGTAGCTTAAGAGCACTAGCCAGATGGCCAAAACTCGCTCACGTCTGCCTTCTTTGAACTATAGATAGGCGAGATTTAAGAAACATTTTCTCTTCCTATTGTTCATGAACACTGGTAAAGATGGAAAGAGAAATTAGTGTGGCAAATGCAGACATCTCATGACTGGGATTACAGTTACAGTGAAAGCAGAAAATAAGTGCTAACTACAAACATTTACCAAATTTCATGCGGATATATTCATATGGATCTTCTTGCCAGAGTTCTTCATCCTCATCTTTGTAGCACATTAGGGAGAATATCACATCTTCTGTTATACTCTAATATTAGAGAAGTTAAATACATGTAAGTACAAGAAAATCAAATTCCAGTACAGCTTCCCTCCATTATGAACTAATTTACTAGATCTGCTTTTCTGCAAAGAGTAAAATTCTTTCAACCAGTGCTCTTTTATTTTGGCTAACAGAGATAATCTTGTAATACACATGCCTTTCTTTTGCAGCAGACCCAGACAGCAGTTAACAAAATAATCTGACTTCACTATAATCCAGTGCCACGCATAAAAAACACTTCAGGTCATAGTTACAAACAGCAGAACACAGCATTCTGCAGAAGGATCTCACAATGCAACACTTACATAAGAACACGTTTCAAAGTTGTTCCTCTTAACATTCATGGGACAAGGGACATGAATACGACATGAAAAAAATAGAAGTATGAAAATCATTTTTCACTTATTCTTATACATAGTAATTACAAAATAAGCCCTCAAAATAGAGGTTCAATTCCTTACACTTTATTGTTTTTTTGGATACTATCTTGCATTACAATCAGTTATGAACTTTGAAACCTCTGGTCATTTCTGAACACTAACAACTAATAAAAGCTAGAACATTACAATTTTGTTGCAGACTTCAGCAAAAGAAAGAACTAGTGGAATAGAATCTTTATTTCAGTTAACAATATTTGCAATAAATGGTAGTAAAAACTAACCAAATTAGTGTAGAAATGTTATTTTTCCCAAGGTTYACTGCTGCATGAGAGATTAATGAAACCGTCTTTAAAATAGCAAAATTCCCCCCCCCCCTTTTTTTTTTTTTTTTATCATTCTGATGACATTCAGTGTTTATGACTGGGTTTTATGCACTGACCTGTATGTGTGGCTTCATCTGCTTCCATGTTACAGAATGGATGACCCCTTGGTTCAGATAATTTAATGTTTGTTGAAGGACACGTGGAGCAACATAGTCTTTTTGTCTGTATTGGTCTAAGATTTTTAAGAGAACCTAAAGAAATAACAAATTGGTATTTGTAAAGGAAAACCATAAATCATGTCTTATGTGTACATGTGCAGTGGACCCCTCAGTGAATATACACAGACAAATAAATTCACAGATTCACAGTTTATATCCACCTCAGCAAAATTTGGAATGGGTAAGGAAAAGGTATAGGCAGAAGATTTTTAAATTTGAGTGCCTAYAGGTTGGCTTCCAAATCTATTACTAGTGTCTTTATTCATTTGTAGAGGCTAGACCTCCAAAGATAAATGACTGTGGAAGAACAATGATAAAAAAAAGAAATACTGAGCTAAAAAGGAAAACTCGTTTAGCACCTAAATTTGTTAATCAGAAGAGACACCAAAACCTTAAACTCAGCTACCTGTTGTAACAATCAGATAATATCATCTAGCATGCAACCACAAGCTCTATTACACAATATTTCTTTATTATAAAGGCTTGCTACACTAAAAAAATACCATAGTATAAAGTCACTAATCTGCACTAACGGCAAATGAACTATAAGTGTTAACCAATGTAGAGAATTGGCAAGTACATGAATAACAATAAAAATAAAGGGCAATGAATATCAAAATATTCCTAAGTCATCTATTTTCAGAAGGACAACTCTGCTTCAGTTCTTCACATTACCCTAATAAAACCCTATTTTGAACATAATACCTTGCCCAGCTTACTGCACCTTATCTTAGTTTTTTGTACCACACGCTCCTTGGACAAGGATTGTCTGTATCTGATACAGACTCCTGTACAATGTCAGCACTTAACAAGTAATAAATAAGTAATGAAGCCTTAGTAACGTAATAATGCATGATAGCACTGTAACTCTGCAGAGAAATGTAATGAATCAGCTTTTAAGGGGCAGAAATGRAAGAAACATGTAGATCATCCAGTCCATTTGTCTTGTAAGTTTAGCTGCTCCTTTTGCTACATATCCTAGTCTTTTAGCAGAGGTAAATTTTAAGTATTTCAAATTATCATTGCCCATGGGAATCTATTTCATCACTCAGGAGTTAGAAGCAGAGAATTTAGAATGAACTGTTTCCCCTTTCCACTTATTTCATACTTACAGTCTTACCACAGTCATTTCTCTCCTTCTTTAGTTTTTAACAATTACATATATCCACAGAATGAATACTGATAGATAAACTGCTTTTTTTGTCAAAATACATAAAGTAATTTTGCTTTTTCACATCTTGGTATTTTGAAATCTTCTAGTTCAATTCTGACTTGAAGTGACAACAACAGTTTGGCATCCTTCATAAAAGAGGCTGGAAATTTAAACTTGTGAGAAGCCTGCAGATGCCAGGCCAGGGACACTTCCTCTGGCAGTGTGCTGAAGAGCCACATACCCTTGAAATATAGATTATCCAAAGAGCTGTCATTTGAAAACCAGCATTCCCAGGTGTTTGTCAAGGTTTACAGGCCAAAGAAAAATCAAGAGCCCAGACTCATGAGCAGGAGAGACTACTGCATTTTCCYGGCTTCTTAGAAACCTGTTATGTAACCATGTTATATGTAACCTGAAAGCCTGGATGCCCAAGAGCATCTGTTGAGCCAAAAACCTGGGAAGTACCRCTCCCAGTCATCTAGTATATAGCAGGCTGACGGAGAAACAGGAGGAGCTATGCCAGAAATGGCTGAGCTTGGGAGCCAACACTCTCAAGGTTTCCAGGCACCCAATTCCTRTAGTCATTCCACCAAATCAGCTGGAAGTCTGGAAGCCCAGGTTCCAAGGGGCCGGCAGCTGAGCTGGCAGAAAAACACAGAAACTTCAAAAAGGAATTGCCTCTCTTCTATGCAACTTCATCAAAACTGAATTGTATCTGCAACACAATGTTTATCACAAGCAAGCAGCATTCCCCAACAGAAATAAATTTTCKTACAAACTGTGAATTTATGCCATATTTTCATAAAACTTGCCTTCTAGGCATGAAGTAAGTTCTATTGTTGTTCTCAAAACACCTTCTAACCTGCTTATATCTTCCAGAAATAAAATAGTCAAGCCAGAATCCAGTGTTCCTAGACTGCCTGCAGCAAAAGTACTTAGTAAAGACTGCCCTGAAAATACATCCTCCTGTGACATGATGCCTCTGCATCATTTTTTTTTTCTGTCAGCTACATCTGGAATGTTTATACACAATACTAACACCTGTTTTTTTCAGCACTCACCTTTTCTGAGAATTTGCTATGCAGCTTTTTTGAATCACTGAAAATTTGTTATTATACCTCAGCTGAGGATAGCACTGTAAAAAGAGTTCTAAAGACCTTCTCAATGACCACTGTGAAAATTTGCCTGACTCTTCAGTTTTGTTTCCACATTGGACTTCTATATGAGTGCCCTACTGAAAAATTAAAACTTTGTTCAGCAAAAATGATCTAATTCAGAAACAAATTAATCGTTCTTACCTGTTGTATTCCTACAGCGTATGTTTTTAAGAAAAACTCAGAGAATTCAAAGTATTCTTTAGTTACATTTCCGGGACTTCCATACCTTTAAAAAGAACATAGATATTTACACAGCGAGAAGTCTTGTGTGTTAGGAAAACATAGTACTTTCCAATACACAATGGACTCTGAGTAGCCTTCCATCCCCAAGAAGTCCCTCTTCTAGGCCATTAACTCCTATACCATGATCCACTACCCCTTTCTTTTCTTAGATCCTCTTTAAGTAAAATATTATAGCCAGGTTATAGCTGCTTTTTTGTCACAAGATACTTAACTTCCATGGTTTTTGATTACTCATCTAATCTTTCCATGCCTTTATACCTGCTAACATAAGCATTTCCAGCCAGATGTAGTTAAAAAGAAAAAAAAAGTATTTTTCTTGCAAGGCTAGTTTCCTGCCCGCTTAGAGAGCAAATCATTTCAGAAGATCTCATATCAGTGGCTGTGCCAGTGTAAAGCAGAACAAAGCAGCAGGATTGCCTCTTTGGTGATGAGGATGTCTTAAATCAACTTAACTCTAACTGCACCCCAAGTAATATTAAAGATTTGTACTCCAAGATAATTTTTAATCTGTTCATTAGCTTCATTACCGTTCAAAAAGACGAGCTACAATATGTAATGCCCACTTCTTGCATTTCCACCACACCAGCTCTGGCCTATCATCTTCATCAATTTGCAAAGTCTCCTATAAATAAACATATTTATTTCAAATTAATTGTGTGCACTCTTGAGAGAAATATTTTAAATATTCTTTACCTCTGAGTAAGCTAATAATAATTCACAGTATTACGTAAAGCTTTGGTTCTAATAACAATAGTACAACATTCAGGAATTTTTAATGCCTTAATTGGACAATAGAACTGTGTATATGCAATACCCGCACAATGCCTGTACTTTTAATTTTCAAAACGATGGACCTTCAAAAAACTGAAATGCTCACATTTACTTAAATAACATACAGTAGTTAGCACTTTTGCATAAAAATCAAGCATAATACTATTCCTTCCAAAGCTACATATCCTAATCATATATTAAAGCTATTAAAATGATGTTGAGATTGTGAAATATATTGCTAACATTAGGAAATATCAGTTAATGTTGCACACACCCAAGAACTGAATTACTATTTTTATTTTGTTCTTCAAGAAAAGTAGAGAATGGATGAAGAAAAAGTTAGACAGAGACAAATGATGGGTTTGGGATGAGCTTTTCTATCTTGTTTGAGAGAAACTAGTTAAAATGCTTGGAAACTTCCAAATACCCAGGATTAAAATTTAAATATTAGCACTGCTTAAGTTATTGAAACTATGACAGCCTACATGTTCCTCCTGCATTTGCATCAGAAACAGCACTTAAAAAGAACCTTAAATAGATGACATCTTAAGAAAAGAACACTTAGAAAATCTTCACATTGATCATTCCTCAAATGCCAGCACCCAAGTATTAAAAAGTATTAAATTTTAGCAAACTAAATCTTACAGGAGGCACATTTCTATCAATGATAGTACGGAAGATCTCCATCCACTGAGTCATAGTCTGGTTATTCACCAACTGGAGTGGCAATGCATACTGAAATAACACAAGAAAACACAGTCATGAAATACTCATTTTCTCTAAAGAAGGTAGATGTATAGTAGAAGGTATAGTAATTATATCACCAAGAACACATGGTTTTAAGTAAAATTAAAACTAATTACGTTTTCAATAACTGATTTCATACTATTCTAATCATATCCTCCTTAGTACAATTAACAGAGAAATTTCTGAGCAAACACTACTTCTGAGAGTCCCTTGGCCTGAGAACTTACGATTCTTTTTGTTTCTTCCCCTTCTTCATAATAACCCAGATCATTTTTAGGGACCACAGCAGTTTTGGGAAGCTGATAACATTTCAGTAAATGTACTCTATTTTGCATTAATATCTAATAAATTTTATTTCTATACAAAATCCAAAACAACACAATAATATTCAGCCAAGCATTTGGAAAATAAAATAAGATCTTTGGTTCCCTTTAGTCCTCTTCCATATAAAAACAAATTATTTTAGCTTTTTAATTTCCAGTAAGATCTTTCAGGCTGCTCCTTACACAAATGATCTTGTTGTACTTCTCATTCACTAAGAGTAATTCCTTCACCAAACTCATCTCTGCAGAAGGTCTGTGCTTCAATAAATAATTTCTACCAAATTTTCAGAAGATCGTGAGAAATGTCATCTAATGAACAGAAGTCTTAGTTGACAATTATACTACAATATGCACTACTGCCACTTTCAGAGGCTAAACAGTACGAACTAGGTACTCATATATTTTCTATCAGATTATAAATGACTGTCAGCTTTGAAAAAACAGGATTATTAAAAAACAAGATTAACAAGCTTATAGGCAGGATGTGTTTAAGTGCACAGGTTCTTTAAAAGTTCAACCTGGAGGATCATGTGACCAGTTTCTAACCAGAAAAAAATCTATAAAGATCATACTTTTATAAAAGATATTTATTGCAAACTTTTCCCATCAGAACTGGTATTCTTATTCAACGACACCCAAGTATGCACTGAAGGGGATTGCTGTCCTCAGCAAAGCAAAATTTTGGTTTTCCTGTACACAGATGCCAACCTGAACAAGAGCATAGAAGATTTTTAAGATTTGTTTCTGAAGCAGTACAGAGTAATGGGAGTTATCAGGCAGAAGCTGTATCATTTGCTGCTGAATCCGAGGCAAAAATATTTGCATTGCTGCTATAAGAGGATCTCGTTCTTCTGCTTTCTTGTATCTGAAAGGAAACAAAAATATTGGTCAAGTTCTACACTGTGGAAGTTCTAAAGCCTATTTCCCATCAGCAATTTTTCTGTACCCTAAAAAAAATTAATATCCAGCATTCACTCAATCACCCTCTCCTCCAGCTCCCATCTCACAGTTCAAACAATTTGTGTAAATTCTCTAGCCTATAGAGAAATTAAAAACAACAAAAATGTATCTATTGGAAGGAAGGATTAATGTTCTTTGCTGCTGGATTATAACCTCATAGGAGCAGGGACTTGGATTTCTCTGACATTCATATCGACGCCACATCCATATTGGATGATGGAAYAAATAGGAGCGAATAGCTCCTTTGTTTTATCGGGATTCCCCTTCCTCCATTTATACTTCTTTTGATAGTTAGTTTATATATATGTTCTAACATCAGACAATTTAAAAAATGAGTGAGAGAGCTCATTAAGCTTTTACTAACGCATGCTTAGCAGAAGGGTATAGATAACAGAATGCAATAGGACCATGTAACACAGTACTACATTCATAACATAAAAGTAAGAARTAATTTGCATTCATATATCCAGAATTTGGGGAACCTTCAAACAAAAGAAGTTATTAAAATTTAAGAAATCTTTCACAGATGGTTTAAATAGGATCAAAAGTTCAAAGCCTCAAGAAAAAATGTCAGCAAACTTGTAGTTTATTGCTGGATTCTCTGCTTTCACTGAAGATACGAAGATGAGGAATAGTTTTCATTTATTTGCAGGAAAGGAAATATGTGACAATTATTAATTCCCATTCTCCATCTGAATTCCTTGTAGGACTGCTGGTGATCTTAAGAATTTCATTCTCAGCAATCAGCAGAGAACAAAAGAGCTGACTCCTGGTATCCTGATGAAGAACATCAACTTACTCATAAGTTTTCACCAGCTGATACAGGCACAGGAGGCTCCCAAGCCAACTCGCACTGTTCTGCGACTGCAAGTAGTAGCCTATCTTGTCTACTACAGCTGTCCAATGGCCAGGAAAGTCATGTTTAATGATAGCACGGAGGCACATTGTCAGTTGGGCTCTAGGGCAGAAGGAGGGAAAAAAAAAAATCACACTGTAAATAAGATTATAGTTATAACATTCAATATTAAAGGACTGATACTAAATCTTTGTTTAATGGATACAATATACATATTATATCATATATATCATACATATTTTAACAGTACTGAAAGTGTTCTGGGAGATGGCAGAGGAAAAGCAAGGAAAAAGGTCCCGGAGGATTTAACTTCAAGGAAGAAACTAATTTCAGGACATTTTAGCTACGTTTTGTCTCTTCCTCCTTATTCTCCACAGCTACTAATCAGTATTAAAACAAACAAAAAAAAATATATAAAACCAGCTAGCTTTGTCCTTTGAAAACGAATGTTCACACTTTTACATGCTTATGAGGTTGAAAGCAACCATAAAAACATGAATCTGTACATTTTTATTAAGCAATACTCGTCTGCGTTATGATCCAAGCCAGAGTTTCCTCATAAAATTCTGTTTTTTCTACCATAGCACTTCTCAACCTCTGAGGCACACAAAGAGCAAATGAGGTAAAACATTGTACCATTTCTCTCCCTCCAAATACTTTTAGAAGTCACCCATTGTGCTGTAGAAAGGACAGGATTTTTAATTGACTGAAGCGAGGTGTAGCTAAAAGGGTTGAGAGGCACTACACTAGAAGCTGTAAATGCTCTTGGTCTTGCCAAGGGATAAAAAAAAGGTCTGTAAAAATATAATCTATGATACACTTAGTTTTCATTGGGTATCCTCTTGCAGTCCATCACATAAGGAACCACTGTCATAAATTAGTTCAGTAAGACTCTCCACTTACTGATCCTTTTAGCTTTGTACAAACTTACCTTCCCCCTCAAGCCTTTGGAGTTTGTGCTTCTTGCTGATTTGGTTTCTTCTCCCTCCCTATTCTCACAAGCAGATAGTGAAAATATCAATATCACAGCATSATACTAGTTATAATAAAGTTTCTTTGACATTTTTACCCATGTGGCAAATCTACAGGCACAGCAGATGACAGACAGAAGATCCGTATTTCATTTAAGCTGATTGTCACAGGCTTTGTCATTGTAGATTGTTATTGTAGATTGTCATTTTAATGTCAGGACATTGAGTATCAGGTTGTGAAAAGATGCCTGAATCAATTTGCCAAAAACTCCTCAAACCTCTGTGCGTTCTTTTGGATGAACTTAATATTGGTAATTATAGTATAATGGTATAGGAAACTGTATACCTTTATTATATTATGTCAGAAATGACATAAGCTTCCTTATATCGTAGCACAATCTTGGAAAGGAGTGACTATGTGTTTTAGTGGGGATTCTAATCATTTAAGTTAGAGAGTGTAAGAAAAGCTGAACTGGAAAAGACATTTTTGTTCATTTTCTTGTCAATGCAGGACCTTTTATATCCCAAGCATTCCTGACAGGTGTCTGTATAATCTATTCACAAAGACCTCCAGTGACTGGGACTCAATAGCAACCTAATGTACTAATAATGCTTCATTATTTTTTATTTAGGGGGTTTTCTCTAATTCTAATTTCAGTCCATCACTAATTTTCCTGGTAAGACTGCTGACAAAAAAAAAAAAAAAAAAAAAAAAAAAAAAAAAAAAAAAAAGGCATCTTTGGGCACCTGGCACACGGGGAGGAGGAGAAAAGATTTTCTTCCAGTTTTCAAGGACAAACATCCATACACTAGAGACTAATTCCATCCCATCAGTCTCATTTTACTTAAAGCAATAAACCATCAYAAATCATAGTAAGTCTGTGAATCTTAACTATTCTTCCAATAAAAGGAGAACAACATTTCTTCATTTTTCTAACATCTTAACAAGAATGCTGAACACATTTAAAAAAACTGGAATTACATACAAAAGTTGCAAAAGCAATTGAGAAAAGGACTACCAGAAAAAACAGATCTTGGACAGTATTTCTCTGAATGGGTAAATCTGCATTACAGAAAACTCTCTATCTGCTATCGATCAGCAAAATAGACAGGATATCGCTAGAGCAAGTTTCAGAAGCTGCTTTAAACTGCACCATAAAAAGGTAAAACACATCTGTGCTCTTAGCCAGGTTAATACATTTCTGAAAAGTAAGTGCACATAAATATGGTAAAACGGATTATTATTATTACATTTCCAAAACAAGTACACRTTTATTTTTCAAGAAATAAAGATTCTCACATTAACTATATCTAGACAAGTAGGTCTGAACACCTGACCTTTAGAAACATTTCTGCACAACATAACATACCTCACCAAGTCAGGAGAACGAATTATTCCTTCTACAATGTTATCACGAATCTGTTGACGGTCATTTTCATGAATGTTGAATGGAAACACTGCTTCTCCAGGAGGTGGTTCACGGTCTGGCCAGTACTGTGTCACCATATTCTTTAGGTATATGGCAGCTAAGTATAAGCATTGTGAAAATAATAATTTAGATTTAATTCTACAAAATCTCCATATCACTCTGTGATTAATATGTATGTACTACAACTGAAAGTAAAAATGAGCAGAAAAGATGACTAGAAACAACTATAGGTTAACAACACTAAGCACAGCTGAGTTGGAAAAAAGGTTTTTTCATCATTACAGACATCAGGCTTAAGTGTTTCGTATTAAACAGAATAGGGCAGTATTTCTGTCAACTTCTATTGGGATATATTCTTCATTGCAACAGTCTTGCATGTGGACATAATATTCTATCATTCTAGACAAGCAAACAAAAATCTACTTATCTACATTTTTACTCACCTTCACAATAACTACTCAGACTCAGTAAGTGAAGTTTTGGAAGGCTCATTTAAACAAATCATAGCACACACAGATAGGACATTTTGCCTGGGGAAATGCCCAGTTTGAAACTGGCACACAGCCTACCTTCTATTCAGACAGAAATGTTTGTTGTAAATTCTCTAAGCTTTATCTCAATATTAGGATTTCCCATAATCCTTTTGAATTGTTCCTGACTATCTCACATGCAACACTATGAAAAAAAAAGTTAATCTTCAACTGAAAGTAAGCAGCATTTATGCCTCAAAATACTAAAATGCCTGTAGATTTTTTGAGCAAATATAAGAAACATGGTGTAAGATATTAAAGGATTGTTCATAAAAAACTGTTATCCCTTTACTCTTTTGGTTGATTACTTACAAGGGACTTACTTAAAGTACAAATAAGATATCCTTGGGCATAATCATTCTTCTTGGTTATGATAAACTACAGAGTACGAAAACATGTAGTTCGTTTGTAAAATATTTTATAGGAGAAAGAGAAAAAACAGTTCTTTTTCTATGACATGCCAGAATATTCAGACAAAAGCCAAGTTCAGGAAGACCAGCCCAGGATTTTAATATACTTTATCCACAGATCATGATGGTGTACAAATTCTTGGCATTTTGCAAAATCCCAGTGAAATCTATTGAATTACAAATTCAGTTTAAATGTGCTTTTCTATTTTACACCTTCGCTCAGTTAAAATGCTGAATTATGTTCTATATACTTGCYGAATTTTTAATGAATGATACTAAAATAAGATTATTATTATTTCATCATTTTATTTTTACTATTTTATGAAAATGAATTCTGGATTAAGCATCAAACTTTACCCTAGAATGGTTTAACAATGCCATCCAAAGTTGGATTTTCTTTGATAATATACATGAGAGCATGACAAACAGCATATGTCAGCATGCTTTAACACACTCAGGGGATTAATCTATCACAGAAAAAACAGTGCTTCTACGGGAAATGCTTTTCCATAGGATAGAACTGTGAATGCAGCAATATTCACCTTCTTCAAAAAGCTGAATATTTTCTATATCTGTAAAAAATATTGCATAGGAGTAGTTAAAATAGATTATGAGAATTTAGAATCTGATCCTACACTAATGCATGTCCTAAAGTTAACAATATCTCCACACCTGACATCACACATACTGTTAGGCAATCTTTCTAGAGGTGCTCAGACTGTAAGTTTATGACTTACTTTTGATGTGGCCTTCCTTCATATCTACTTTTGTGAGTGGACACCATAGATACTAACTAAGCATACTTGGGTACTCTTGACCTATAAACTATGTTTTCCTTTTTAAAACACTTCCACTTTTCTAGGAAAAAGGATTCAAACAGAAAAACATTCATTCAAGAGATCCACTTTTTTCTTTCTTTCTTTTTTTTTTTAAACACCTTGGCCTCTTAGCTTTGTCACTGTTCCTGAGAAGAAAGCAGAATATTTAAGGCTCCCTGGATACTCAGTTTTGACCAGAAATCATTCTCCTTAATATTATAGTAATCTAGTAGGCATCACTACAAACACAGGGAAGCCAAAGCAAAACTCTACCCCATACCCATGGTTTTATCTGACTTTTATATAGGAAAGAAATTATGTAGAAAAGTTGCCCTGCTGAATCTTTAAATTTCCATGGTCAGAACAAACATGAAGTTGCTTACATCACACCAGCTCAATACTCTGTTGTAATAACAAACAGACTGACATTATATTCAAATAAAATGAAACAAGAATTTTAGCTCACCTGCTTGACGTACTGGAAATTCAACTTGATCCGATACTATGATTTGCAGTAGACTTGGAGCAAAATTGATGATCTTATAGGACTGAAATACATACAAAACAGTTAGCAAATCACTGTATTTGAAGAGGACTGTATTACTAAAAGCTGAATAAGAAGTACAAACTATGAATTTCACATCGTGTCTCTGACATTCCTTGTGAAGTATGAAAGAAAGGTTCTGGAGCTTAGATTTTCCAAATCAGCAGCCTTCCATATAATTACTTGTAAAAATGGAGCGTATAATGGCACACACATGGAAGAAGTAACATGGCAAAGCACTCTAGTAAGAGATTAACAATAATAAATATTTAAATAATTCTTACCATGCATAATGAGAAGTACTATAGATCTGTCTTTGAATTATTTAACTTTGCTTAAATAAATTAAATGGATATTGACTCATTTCATCAATGACTCATTTCTTCATGAAATTGATTATGGTTTAATAGAAATAATGAATTTTGAAAAGCTTTTAAAAAATTTTAAATTATTTTCATGTATAAATAGCATCTACATGAGCCATGTGCTATCCAGCTATTTTTTTAAACTAACTGAATGTATAGTACMTGATAATAGAAAAAATTAAAATTGGGGAAATATAGCAGAATAACCATTTTTGATTAAAACCAAGTGTAGACAGATAACTTTTCAAAATCCCTAACTTTCCTGGGAACTTTTCAAACACTGCATCAGCTGCACAGCTGAAAAAATTCAAGAGAAAGTAACACTCACTGAACTTCCGAGCAAAGCATGCCAGATTTAAAAGATGTGAAAATCTGACAGTATTATACTGCTGTCGCTCAACAGGGGTCCTCCTATGTGAAGGATCGTTGACTCAGCATGGTGCAGCTACTACTAAGCTTTGGCAACATCAGTAGTTACTAGTAGGTCAGATCTGTCATCGTTTAGATCCATGAGCTTGATGTTCAAAGACAGATGTTTCTTGGGGGCTAGATGGCAGACATTTTCTTTATTTCACCTTTTATAGTATTTCTTTTCAACCAGATAAGGTCTGGCAGCTCTTTGGTTATTTCCAGAGTTGCACTTTATAGTATACTGTATCTTTCACATCCAAAAGCTGCAAAATAAGTATGCTCTTCATGTGCTGAATTCCTTTACATAGTAAGAGAAAATTACATAGCTTTCATGATGACCTAAGTCTAACAGCTGCAACACAACTCTAGCATCCAGTAATTTGCCAAATCACTTAACTTTCTGGCCCTCATTTTACTCATTGTAATGACAAYGTAATTCTAACCTACTTCGTGCTCATTTATGTTTACAGATCAATCTGAGATCCCAGATAAAAGCAGTAATGGCAGATCAAAAGCATACTCTCCTAAAATTCCCTTCACTGTAAACTTTAGTTACTTATAAACACTGCTCAAAATAAAATAAAAGTTGTAATAGAAAGCACAGAAAATCCATTTATCTAGGGATGCACTGAAATATTAACTTTCAAAAATCAAGTGGTTGAAGCATACTRGATTTCAAAGACCATCTTTTAATCAAGTATACTGGAGTCCAAAGTCTGTCCTTCAATCTTTACAGGGCAGAATCTCTACAGCATTGGTACATTCGTTGGTGCGTTCAAACCCACAGGTCTGAGGTATGCCCTAGCAGTCTCCAACACTCTATGCAACTTACAGAGACTTGAGGAAAGCACACAGAACCTCAGTAGTGCAGAAAACCAAAAATGTGTACAACCTATAACTATCCTTTTTTCTTCTAAGTGATGCCAACGTGCTGTCCTYAGATCCATTCTACACACAGCTTTTACTGCTGTAATTATATTACTATATTATTGGAAGTATATTATTTTTTTTTCTTTTTTCCTCCTGCAGTAATCCTACCACTATCACATTCAGGGTGAAAACAGCGATAGCAGTATAAATTATTCCTCCTTCTCTATGCAAAATGCTTTTACTGAATCTACATTAAAGACCCAGCTACTCCAAGGAGCTTTATTACTACCACTTGTGTTGGCAGACAACTGCTGTCCCTGAAATTTTTCCAGGATATACACACATATGGTTATTTGGCCTGCACAGTTTATCTTCTCAGCAAGCGCCTAGTGCAACAAAAGACACATTACACAGAAGATATGCAGAGTGTCACAGAGGAGGTCCCCTTCCTATCAGCACACTCTTAGGAGGGCTTGTTCATGAAACATTCRAAATACCAGCACCCCTAACGAGGTTGCAGGAGCACAGTATTAAATTCCCACTAAATTCTTATAATCCATGCTATTATCTTTACTTTTACATTATGATTTTTGACAATACCCTAATTTCCTCATTCAACCTATAATTCACATTTTCATATAGTATCACTTTCTATCATCTCATTATCAGAACYATGAATGTTGTTTAGATCAGAGTTTGTGTATCCATTTCAGAAACAAGACACCTGATTCTTTTATACTTGTGAAGCTAAAATACCACAGTGCTCATTTCTGCAGCACCAACCCAGTCAGGAAAACTACCCACTGTTTGCAATTTTCAGAAYAGAGGACTTTGCAAAAAGCTGTATGCAGCAACATTTTTCCCATACCAGCACATTCTCATTGATTTAGTTGTCATGCTAATTGTGAACTTGGGATTTATCCTATCCCTCCCTTGCTTATGAAACCATGTAACAGGCATCTGGGCAATAGCAGCTAAAGCTGTAAGTATCCTGTGAGCAGGTGCAGAACAACTGTCAAATGTGCATCATGTAAAATGAAAAGACAAGGAAGAGATCTCAGAGCTGGATGAGTTCAGTAAGAGAGTTATTTGTATTGTTATAGCTGCACACAAAATCATACATAGTATTTACAAACTGAGAACAGGAGCATTACCAGCCCCATGAAGGGAATGCAGAGCTAGCTGCTGATTTTCAAGAGCTGTACACAGGAGCCACAACAAGGCACCAGATGGCTRAAAAAAAGACCTTCAGCAGAACTCTGATAACACCCTATTTATCTAGCAGCACACTGCTTTGTATGAATTTGTAAATAAATCCATTTGTGTTGCATTTACATTTTAATGATTTGGTAAAACTTTCTATGAATGTTATGATCAATGGGGGCATGTTTATCTTGAAGGAAAAAGTGAATAAAAAATAAAAAAAAAACTTTGAAAAATAAATTTTTAAAGAACAAGATTATTTTAAAGCTGTGTAAAACACATACGGACTATTCTTGCATGAATCACAGACCTAAGTAGTTACATTAAAAAAAWTTTTTTTTAAGAAATCACATTTAATTTCCGTTAGAATTAAGATGAATGCATACAGCAATGCGTAAGTCTAGCAGCAAAGCTGGAAGAGGCGCACAGCTAAGCATTGAGAAGATATCACTGGGTATATTTAAAGCAACAACCAAGGAAATGAGAATGTCCCAGGTGTCTTGTTCCATCTGTGTTCACTGCCTCAGGATCTGTACACTGGAGCTATATGTTTCCCTGCACTCTGTTCTTCCTTTTGCCTTTGATCTAACATGCATTTCTTCCATTCCTCAACATCACAGCTGCACTCTTCAAAACACATCCTTTCGTGCCTATTTCCTCTTCCATTTGATCTCACATACAACAGATGCCATCCAAGAATGCCTCAGATGGGGTCACTGAAAAACAGCAAGATGAACACCATTACATGTAAACAACTAGAACACTGGGAAAGATGAGCAAGAAAAATACGTACAAAATTGGATCAAATGGCTCCCTAAATGGATCTCTCTAAAGTAAATACTTTTCAAAGCTATTTARATGTGGCTCCCAGAATATCATTCATTACATGCTACTAAACTTATTTCAATAAGTTGCATCTTGCTTGTTGCATCATCAAAAGCCTAAAGCAAGCAGCTACTCAGTAGTCACATTTGTCAGTGATCTTCCCACTACGGTAACAGCAACCACTTGGGCTGACTGAAGAATGGCATGGGAGGATGTTTCTTCCTCTGCAGGACAGCAATAACAAAACAAAGAGGAGTCTTCTATCCAGTTTTGCAAGCCAAGTCAGGACCATCTTTCTCTGTTGGCAGTAAACAATAATTCCTTCTTTTAAAACTCTGAATCAAGTATGACACCTAAAAAATGATTTTTCAGCTCCTGAATTAGAAAACCAAGGCACTATATTTTTGTTCATAAAGATAAATACACAGGGAAAAAAATGTAGCCTGGGTATCTAGGCAATTAACTGTTTGCAAAGATTATTTTAAGGCTYTCATGTATTGAATTGAGTTGAATGTTCTACTATCTGTTTTACTAAGCTTTATTTTCTGCTTGCTATGCATCAAAAATGTGTTACTTATAAATTCTATCAGTCTTTTTTACACTTGGGAATATTTTTGCAGTTGCTAATAGTATTCGCTCTTGTTTTTTACATTAACAATCATGGGCAGGTTGTTAAAATAAGCTAGTACTTCGAAAGGCACTTTCTTCTTTCCCTGCCTACATGCAAAACTACTCTTTTGGGAGGTGGAAAAAAGCACACAGTGTTTCCACACACACAGTGAAGATAAAGGTGCATAAGAACACTTACTCTAGCTTCCTTCTTCTGTGGGTTCTGTTGCTKAACTCCTCCAGTCTTGAATAAACTCTGCTTTCCACAGAATTTCTAACATGCAAGTCAATTTCCCCATCAAATTTGTCTTGAGTACGAATATCCGAGATTCCTTCCTCTTGGTAACATGAGATGTTTATTGAAACTTCCACAGTGGCCTTAAGATCCCTGACTATTATGATACCCAGCTCAGCAACGACGTGGAAGAAATRGAAGGAAGCCTAATTTTATTCTGGACTCTTCTGCTTTTTGACAGTCTTGTCAYACTTTCTCTTCTCCCAGCACTGCTTGCCAGTTCCTCTCAAAGCCAAATTCTGCAACTCCTTCTCAATGTTTGAACATACATCTGTATTTCTGCCATTGTGTTCATGCTGCCCCCTTTGCCACAGGCCAAAAAAAAATGTAGCAGGATGAGCTAATGAAGATTAACATAAAAAAATTGTAACAGTAATCCTATCTGAATTGAAATCAGAGATGACTTTGTATGTTCACATAACCAGACAGTAATACTCCATCATATTCCAAGAACTGATGCACAGAAGCAGTATTTAGCCATTAAAAATTTTTTTAAACAACAAAAAACCTAAAGTGCATGAGCCATACCAAAGAATAAAAGCCTATAACAGATATCAAAGAGGCATTATAGACAAGAATGTGTATGGAAATCCAGCATCTTTCTTTGACATGGTAACAGACTGTTCTAGTAAGTATAGTATGATTGATAAATGTGTTCCTAAACTGCAGACCAACTATGACGAGACAGAATTGAAGGAAAAAGAAGAAGAAGGAAAAAAAAAAAGATGGGGATGGAAAGATGCATACATTTAGAAAAATAACAGGTTAGCAGGGAAATGACAATGCTTATGCAATAGAGATTACTGATCTGACAGGAAATTACTACTCCAGTTTACCAAGAATCACATTTCAGATCAATTCCACACTTGCATCTGTGTTCAGGTCACTGAGAGAAGTGAAGTTATCTGATGACACAGAAGTTGCAGGCATCACTAGAGGGGAAAGATTAGAAAAATCCTACAAAGAACTGAATGATCTTTAGAACTAAAGCAACAGGAATGGAATGGAATAGAATAATAGGAAAAAGTACAAGGTCAGGCACTGAAGGACTAATAGGAATTCTTATTTCCACAGGAAAAAAAGGACCTAGACATATTAAGTGATAACAGATATACACACTTTTAACACAAAGGAGATAACTCATCTGATACATGCTAAAACTACATTTTCAGTAGCATTGGGCATGAGACTACCTAGAATGCTGTGAACAGATGACCAGATTTCACAAGAATGATTAATTCAAAGGGAAACAAGTGCAGAACAGAGCTGTGCTCTCATATAATTACATTTTTTAAATCCAATTTTATGATAAGGCAAAGGAAATATACCTTCTTGAAGCTAAGAAAGCATAGGCTAGTAGGCACCACAATTTTCAGTATTAATATGTCAGAATGGGCACCAATGACTACAGAAACCTCTTCTAGGTAACAGATAGGATTGGCACAAATAGACAAAYGGACCACAAAATTAATTAAGGTTGGAAAACGACATTCATTTCTAGCTATAGGAGAAAGAAAGTTCACAAACAACCTTCCAATAAAAATAATACAGGCAAAACAATAGCAATTTTTTAATGGAATCTTTATTCTGTTTCTGAATGAAGTTGGTGGATAATCTATAAAGTAAACAGCAAGTTCGTAAGTTTAGCTGCAACTTTTCACAGGGGCATAAACATACGGGACAGAACAACAGGTACTTTGAGATATGCTGGTGACATTTTGCAGGTAGGCAAGTTTTCATTCGCTTTAACTGCATTCAGCAGAGTTCAACATTTTAACCATATTAAAGGAGTCAGGACTATTTTAAGATTGTTGCTAAAGGACTTTCTGCACCAGTTCAAGCAATTAAGTGTCTACAYAGAGACTAGTACCAGTAGGTTCTGTACAGTGTGGGAAAATCCAGACYCTAACTGGATTCAAAATTGAAAGTAAGTGCACACTGTGTATGGGCTAACACAGGACAAGTTTCACCTCAATACTCTTCAGTGTATATCAGGGGCAGCACTGCTTTAGCTATTGTATAGAATACTGGTGACTCACTGTTTTGTTTAGCTAAGTGTTGTATTACCACTTCAAGCTTTTTTCTTTTTTTTTCTCCCCTCCTCCTCCCCCCTCCCCAAACAAAGTCAGAACAGCATCTGGATTCCAGTATTTGCAGGAACAGTTACATGTCAACACTATCATGAGACACATGGAAGTCTGACACATTGCTTTGAAGTCTTGCTTCAAAAGCACTGAAAGGCTGCAAGATGTCAAAGGCCCAAGATAGTGACATTCCCCAGAAAGAGTTTTGTTCCACTCATCCAAAAATTCATGTAAAATCCAACACTGCATTATATCAGTCAGACATACCACATTCCATTTAGCAACAGGAAGCCTATACAATGAGAGGTATGTCTTAATTTTGAGACTGATCATTAGAGAACAGAAAATGTGTCAACTATATTAAATAAAATCTCAATATCAAGCTGTTCTCAATAAATACATTTGCAATCTTGAAATTAAACATGGGTCTTTCACAAGGATGGCATTATCCATCACTGGCTTTAAAATATTGTACATATTGCGATTTCAAAACTCTTCCAAACTTCTCTTGAGCTTTGTAATACTGATTAGTGATGGTAAGATAACAACATTAGGAGTGGAACCCAGCAATCCGGACAGCTAGCTGCTTCTTTGTTCTAAGCCTGACAAACATGCAACAGTTTGTTGTTGTAGTTTTGATTCCTGTGCAAAAGGCTACTGACAGATACATTTATTTCCCCCTCAATCCTTAATACTAAAAATAAACACTCAGCTTTTTTTAATGTGAGGCTTTTACAAAGCAACTATGCCAAATAAAGAAAAAAGGCTTGCCTGTTCATCTAGCTGTTCCTTAGAGCATTCTCAATGCCCAACACTTAATCTATTGATTTAGTAAAGGAACTTGCCAACTACTGAAGTAAGGATTAGTTATATGCAATTCAGAAGGAGTTTTAAGTTGCCTGAATAAAAATTTAAGCCAGGGTAGCAAGCCTGAGGTAGCACAGACTCCAGAGAGCCAGTTCTGACCACTATGTTAACACATCGACAAAGTCCAAAGTTGAGTGAGTTCCTTTTCTTTTCCTAGTATGGTCTATCAGATTCCATGAAATTGTATGCATTAAGGTGTTAATAACGCCATGCAATAGAACATCGAGATTGCGGCCACCGTTTCGATGGGGCGCAAACACTGTATTAGCTGCGGGACATTGTGATGTGCCACCCGCAAAATTTTTTTTTTTTTTAAAAAAAAGCAGAATGTCTCACTAATATCTGACGCGTTTTCCCTCACGATTTTACGTAGCTGGCTGCTGCAGGGGGCAAGCCGGCGGCTGGCGGCGGCTCACACCGGGCCGCCTCCCCGCCGGCCGCTCCCAGGCGCCGCGTGGGACCGCGGGCAGCCGCCACAGCCGCCGGCCGTGCAAAAGGGGGCCCCGCACCGCACCGCCCAGCAGCCGCAGCCCGCCGGGCAGACCGTTGACAGCCCGCCCGGCAGCAGTTAACGGCTCCAACGGCTGCTTCAGCCGGCGCGGCCCCCCACGGG